>NW_020229636.1:1200000-1585910 GCF_003227725.1 Camponotus floridanus
GATTGGTAATCAGGAATCTCGTTGATGATGTCTCTCGACGTTGCCTGGCTCGTTAGAGCATGATCATTAAGGTTCGCATTACTCTGGGAACAATCTCGCGCGATTGGATTCCCGGTGAAGTACCGGGCTGCCCTTCGATTGGAAATAATGAAAAAGACTCCGGGGAATCGAACGAGTGCTCGATAGCACGAATCAGCCCTATTCTGGTTTGGCCAGGAAGAGAACTGCTCGGTATTTTATGTCTTCCTTGGGAGGGAATTAGAATTATTTAAGGTCAAGTTAGAAGGTTGGCCGGTGGTAATTGCATGATTTACGACGCGTATTTCTGCGCGTCCGTCGATGAAACACCTTGGTATTTTCTAAGATTATTGTTTATATATTCGCAATTTTTATAGCGTACACGATATTTATAGCGAGCGAACAACCTCTAATTAACTCGCAATATTAATCGGTATACTTCCATTCACACGCGTACGGTTTTATGCATCAGCTGATGCATGCGATAAAGACGTACTCAAGGCTTTTCGCTCTTGATGAAACACTCCGCTATGCATGCGTTATAATTTATTATTAGCTCGCGATAATTTCTTCTCACTTGACAGTTTTATTTTTCCTGTTTTTTGTGTTGGACATAATGACATATTTTCTTATGAATAAATAAATAATTCAATAAAAGAATTTTTAAAAACACAAGCATGTATTTGATATCGATATGAAAAATCTAAGATGCATATAATTTAGATCGAGCACGCAAAGGGAGAAGTGGAGCGATAAGGACGTCATAAGGTAAAAAAGACACTTTTATTCTACATAAGGACATCGCGATCGACACGAGAATCAATCGGCCAAATCGTGATTTACAATACTCGTTAAGAGCAGCTGGAGAGACCCGCCGCGACGTTTTCACTCGATTAAAGTTCTCTCGGTAGCTCGCCGTCACTCGTCGCACCGTTCTCGTCTCACGGACTCCGAGTAAGTAATTGCATACATAACGCAAGCCGGACTCTCTCTCGCGCGTCGTCGAAGGTCCGCGGTTCACGGCGGTGCATTGCACGCGGGCGCGAGCGCTGCATACGTGCACTGAATGGCATTGAGAAGCCTCTATCTATAGAGACTAGATTAGAGTGCGTTAGCCTCGCGTCTATATATATGTATGTATGTATATATGTATGTATGTATGTATGTATGTATGTATGTATGTATGTATGTATGTATGTATGTATGTATGTATGTATGTATGTATGTATGTATGTATGTATGTATGTATGTATGTATGTATGTATGTATGTATGTATGTATGTATGTATGTATGTATGTATGTATGTATGTGTATATATATATATATATATATATATATGTATATGCACACACACACACACACATATGTACATATATACATGTATATTGCTGCTATATCTGTAACGAAGCGGATGGATACGAGCGACGATTACGTAACAGTTGGCCTGCTCGTTGTCGCGATAATTGGCAGATCTATGAGCTATCTAGATTTGATAATTGATACTATTGCTCGCTGTCGTCCAGAATCTCCTATACAGAGAAAAATATCATTCTACTGCCAAGAAAAGCGATTACTCAGTTTATTTTTGTTTTTTTAAGTAACATATTATAATAATCTTAAAATATACTCACAAGTGTTAGAAAATCTCATTATCATGTATTCGAAAAGAAGAATTTATTTTCTCTTCAAGAATATTGTAAAGTTGTATCAAAGAAAATTCAAACTTACTTTACGTCAATTCTTGTAGTAAGCAAACCAAATTTTTGCTTAAATTTAATATTCTTGACTAAAATACTGCACTTACTAAAATTCAGAATATATTCAATTAAATTTAATGCTTGTGGTAAACTTGTGATATATTTGCGGATATACAAACTTATGATATACTTAAAATAAATAATATTTATCTGAATACAGTATACATTTTTCTCTGTGTAGCTTCATGGTTTGTCACATATATGTATATATATCTTTTTTATTTTCTATAAAATCATTCATAGAATTTTCTTATTTATATTTAATTATAATTTTTATTTTATTATTTTAATACCTATGAGTTACACGTTTTATATCGATATTAATCTAATATAAAATTTTACTAATAGTTTTTGATATTTTTCTTGTGTCAATTTAAATATTACTTCGTTATAAAAATAAATTTCTTTATTAATATCTTGAAATATTGTCACAATTTTTAAATAAGAAATAAAATTTAAAAACTGGAACTCTAAATGGGAAATATTATTAATATTTTTAATGATTGATAGACAGAAACAATAGTGTCATCGTTAGATGCCAAAAATGGTAAAATCTTTTTTCATTCTGAGCTATTTGTAAAATATATTTTATTATTTTTAATTGCAATTCCTGGAAAACCCATTATTAGCGATTGTCCTCCTTCTGACAATATTATGCAACGAAGACGGCAAATATAACATGTGTGACTGTAAAGCTACATCACTTTAGGAAATTAAGTCGCTTCCAGACAACTTGGTTTATTCGTCAAATATTTCTCGGCTAATAAGCTAAGGCACACATTGTATCACATAAAATGATCACATCGTGTGAGGGATGTGTAACGCGTGACAATGCAACAGATGCGCGTAATAACATGCTAAATCCGTGAAAGTGCAGTGGATTTGCATTTGCTAAATATTTGGTAGATGCACACACCGTATGACTCCGACTTTGTCGGTGTTACTTAACCGCTGCGAGACCCTGTAAAATACAGTTATATCCGTGCCACGATTTACGATCGTGCACGCAAATCGCGCGTTGTATAACCTACGGTTTATATCGTGTCGCGATTTACACTTTCCTTCATGTCGGGTTATAACTAAATAGCATAATCGTAGGTGGCGGCGTAGAATCCGGTAATTTAACGGTTTATCGCTAGCAGCCTTCCTCGCCTCACCTGCAATACGTCATCCGCGTATCGCAAGAGTTTCATTTAACATTATCGCGAATTACTACTTGCATCCGCGAATGGATGCACGCGACTTTGTAACTTATCGTTTTCGCGATAATTCACGATGTCGAACGTAGGTTTATCTGAATTTCATAATTTATAGCCAGAACATATTGATGTGCGTTACATACGGGCAAAACCTCGGTCCCTCTCGGGCGCTCGTATATCAAGAACTTGAAACGAGGACAAGCGGTGTCACGCTGTGGGCTTTAATTAGACAGACGCTTTGAATATGTTTTGAATTTTCAAAGCTGTTTACATTGTAACTAATTTTTTCAAAGTAACGTGAAATGAATATCGAAGATCCTTTCATTATTCTACTTTTATTTCGATTTATCTGGATCATTAATCATAAGAGATAAATAATGATTATAAGTGTCACCGCTGCAAGGCAGCCTGTCGTTCGTCATTTATTCGTTTTGCAAATTACTTTGAGACAGACCCCGAAGGACGCGAACCGGTTCGAAGTTAAATTTGCGTAACTCAGACGCTACCTGATTATTAGAAATGTAATTATCGCGTGTCTGTATATTATATGTGCTTCGTAGATTTATCTTAACAGTATTGAAGAGAGAGAAAGAGAGAGATAATTATATGAACATCGATATAGTTTACCGGGTAAAATACCTGCGTTAAATATTATATTGTTAGCTATCGTGGTGCATTAAATTTTGCATCTTTTCTTGTCGAGTAAAAAGGATTTTTGTTTTTAGAAATACACTCGCCAAAACTCTGGAAAACCATAATTCTTTTTCGCGCCATATATTCCATATTTTCCGCGATCGGAAGATATCCTTTACGCGAGTAGGACAAGGACACGATATATCATGATGCATGGGAACGATGTGTCGAGAGTATCCATTTTGCGGTCAGTAAAAAAAAAACAAGTGCTGCTAATTACTGCGGATTAACGTACCCGTCATGCGCAAGAAATTATCGCAACGTTGCTTCAATGAACGCGTTTGATTTTTTGTCGTCATATATTTTTTTCGATCGCATATTCGCATATCGCATATATTCTAGACGTTCCAATAAAATGCACATCCGGATTGGTTATTTATATCGATGCTTTTCAAATTTTTTTTTTGTAAGCTATATTTTTTATATTCTATCTTTCTTTGAAGTGCAGTAATACAATTGCCCTTGGATATAAGAAAACTTTAAATTATAATTATATAATGGTTTTACATTAAAAAATAATTTTAATTAATCTTCTAATTTATTGGAATTTTTATGGATATAAATAATATTGTCCATGTTGTTTTTATTGCTTATAAAATAGATCGTTCTATCGATCACCTATTCCAATGTTAAAAGTTTTTAGTAAAATTAACTCTGCTAAGATTATTTTATTCCATTTTTACTTATGTAAGTTTTATAGAAAAATATGAGCAAAGAAAAAAATGTCTTAGATATATGCCATAGATGTAGCGATGATATCTTATATAACTCTGTGTTACTTTTATTCGACATAAACGAAGAAAAAAGTTTTATCAGACGTTGCTCTTTCCCATTCCCATGGAAATACACGCGGCTGGGATAGCTAAAGGAATTCTTTGGTCGCCTTGAGGAGAATGTGCAATGACCTTGCGGGTGCGATATTCATTGGAGGAAGTCTCGAATAATCGTGCGGAATTTTAATCGCGGGATAGGCTAGGCTAGAGCTAGACAGTGCGTTGAACCTGCCTGTCGTTTGCCGGTAATCATGTCCGTTTCGTTTGAACGACGCTCGGTGAAAGCTGATGCGACAAGATGTGACTCCGAAATAACGTCAGTGTCATTGATCATATGTTTGCGCTTTCGAATGATTCTAGAATCATTGAGGAATTTTATTTATTTATTTTTACAGTGCCTGCATAAATTTTATAAAATAATTCTTTCACGAGAGAGAATAGATTATTCACGAATAACAATTAAAAATTACATGTGATTTAACGACGAATATTATAAAGAATTGATTTATAAAAAATGCAAATATATTACAATCTTTGAAATTTTGCCTTTTAATTTAAATTGGAACTGTTTTTTTTATTTTGATTTGCTCGCCGTCCCGCAAAGCTGGAATATTTTCTTTTGATCTCAGCGGAGATTTTTCATCAATTGAGCGCGATAAAACTTTGATCGAACGAGATGAATGTTATCGTGTGTGCGGGAAATCGAAATTGCGATAAGTAACGTTTAGAGTGATCGGTGATGAAAGCGTTACGATAAAATCACTATCGCGGAAAGGCACGATTCTCGGATGAAGAGTGCACCCGAACTCTGACGCGGATTCGTTGAACAAGGCTGTCGGGACCAGCCGACCCCCGCGATGCAGCTCGTGGGGAGGACAGGTTCGACGCGTTACTTTGGGGATAGAACACGCCCCGTAATCAGGAACCGATCACTCGAGGAAATTGCCAACTGTGTTTGGGCACCTGAACGTGAATCTCGTTAGCCCACATTCGCTCGTTTCGTTTCCGAAGGGGCGCGACCCTCCCGGAGAATTTCGTTTCAAGTGGACGACAAAATGGTTCTCTCTTCGACTTCTTTCATCGAATCGGACAAAGAGAACTTGCTTTCGTGTTCTCCCCCGTCCCAGTTCCCTTCATCTCTCAAAACCTCGCCATTGTGTCGAGCTTGTAGCGTTAAAATTATTTTTATACTTATTTGCAACAAGTATTAACGAGAAAAATATTTAAGTCAGAGCAAAGACTTATTTACGTTATGAAAATTAGAAGAAAAAAAAAAGAAAGAAGTTATAAGTTGTAGATTATTTTGATTCAAATTTTTTTCTCGTATATATAATATAAGATTTTAGAAAAAATCTAACTAGACATTCTTAAAATTTAATTTATAAAGTACTCATATTGAGAAAAATAAATTGCAAAACCAAGGAACATCGTATCACATTTCGAGTTAATTCGACAAAGGTTTAATTTTATCGCGTGACGGCTTAAGGATGTTTTGTACCTATTTTCAAAATATTGAGAATTTAATGAAAATTGTCAGAATGTCCTTACATATGTTTAGACTCTTCAGTATAATTTTTAAATCGATTCACTAGAGCGTTCACAAGTTATAAGGATTTTAATTTGCACCGAATTAACATGTGTTCTTATGGGAAACGTAACCACGTCAATTCAAATGACAAAAACACATGGAAATAATATTCAGAATTTGTTTAAAATTTGCAAAAGTTTAGTTTAGATATAGAGGAAATATTTGGTCAAATAATATTATACAAATACTAACTGGTTAAAGAGATATTAAATATAATTCAATGAAGTTAGCCATGTATCTGTCACAAGGCGAAATTCTCTGTCAAAAGTTAATCATTTCGATTTACAAAATTCCGAATATTTCAGTAAAAACTCAAATATTAAAAAATACATATTCCATACAATTTTTTACTTAAAATATACAAAAATGGATATATTCGTCAATATTGATTTTCAGCTACTTTTTGCTGGGATTGTACATACAAAACATCCTTAAATGGCTGTAATGTAATTTTTATCCAACAGTTACATTCTCGCGAAATCAGGCACGAAATAGCGAACGCATTCCCTCGCGTTATTTTGGCGACGAAAGTGCGAAAGAGGGCGACATAACTCTTCACGCGCGTTAATAGAAGCACGAAGTTGCCCGGAGGATTGCCCTACCCGGTGTGTCGTTCTTACTTATTCACGCGATAAGAATTTTTGACAGACGAGGGTTCCGCGAGGCTGCTCGCGCGCGCGCGCGAATCCCACCGGAAATAAACATGCCGTGGGCAGTAACGCGTTTACATCGGAAAGGTGGCGCAACGCAGCAATTTGTTCATTCTAAATTATAAATGATACGCTATGAGATCTGAATTTAGTGGCGCGCGGACGAAGAGGGGTCGAGTTGGAACATTGTTGATCATTTTACTCCTCTCGCGGGAGAGGGATTTCTTGTTTCCATTTATCAATATTCATTATTTATATGTGCAATCATATCGAGACGTGCCCGTAATTTTATCGCGGAGAAAAATTTGTCATGCATTTTTCATACGATTTACAATGGTTATGGGATTTTCCTTCGTCGCGGATTTTATCGACACTTGTTTCGGCGACGGTATTCGGATGGCGTAGCGAGCGAATTAAGCGTGCCACCCCTAAATCGTGGAAGTGATTTCGTCCCCGTGTCGTTCGGCTCTTTAAGGGCGCCGTTAATCACACCGTTCGCTAAAGGTTTGATGAAAATCTTATCTTAAACGAGTAATTAGGCAGTCTCGTGGGGTCCCGGCGAGAGGGTCGGAATCGCGTTTCCACGCCTCCTTTACATTATCGGGATGCACGCGAGGCCGCGTGTCGTTATTTATAATTTTCCTTCCAATTTCGCACGGCGCGTGGCGCGCTAAGTGTCCTCGCAATTAGTATCTAATGTCAAGTGCACAAAATTACGGCGCGACGGAGAAGATGTCTCGCATATTTGCGCGTGCTTTGACTTGTCAACGAGCAGCCCGGATCGTTTGATCTCGCGAAAGCGTTCTTTATTCTCGTCACACGATGAAATACTTGATCTTCCAGAGGGAAAGTCCTCTAAGAGATTAATTATTATACACATTTTGCTTTTAAGCATTTCACGTTATTTCAGCGCGATCTTTTTGCGGAAAATCGAGAATGTGCAAAATATATTAATACAAATGCTAAGATTATTAAAAATTATTATAAATGTTAGACTCCCGAATATAAAATTAAATATATAAATTGGTACAAATGGCAATGTGAGTCTAGTGTCGATATTGTTACACCGTTATTTATTATATAAAGAAACAATTATATAAAAACATTCATTTAATAAATATACATATGAGTGGATTGCGAACGTTTCTACCCTATTTTTTGGTCATCTTCAGCGCAAATATAAGCGGAATAAATAATAATAATACAGTAATTGTTACATAATTGGAGTTAGGTGTACATGACTAAATATACGTTGCAGCTCTATTTTAGTCCTGTACACCTAACTCCAATTATGTAATAATTACTGTATTATTATTATTTATTGCGTTTATATTTGCGCTGAAAATGAACCAAAAAATAAGGTCGAAACGTTCGCAATCCACTCATATGTATATTTATTAAATGAATGTTTTTATATGATTATTTCTTTATATAATAAATAACGATGTAACAATATCGACACTAGACTCATATTGCTAAGATTAAAGTAAATTAAAGTAAATTAAATTCTTTCTACTGATACTTTCTACTGAATTTTACTGAACGTGTGATATAAATTTGATACGCGTGAAAAATTAATTTTATCGATCCAAGGAGAATATTACAAAGTTTTGTTCTCGAGTTATCTTTTCTTATATCATGGTAGTTTTACGAGAAGCAGAAGTAATCAAGACGTATTACCTAAATCGGTTCGTTCTATAGTGGCAACTCGACGAATCACCACGAAGCAACGCGTCCGTCTGGAATGATTAACTTCGCATTCGAGTAGTCGGCCAGCAATTAGGACGATTGCTTCGCAGTCTGTGCTTACTACGCGAGGCCCGGACCACAATTTCCTCGAAAGCCCTCGCTCGTGCCCAGGAGGACGACGTTCTTGCTTCAGGGCCGGCAAGAGTGTTCGCGGAGTCGGCCTCGGAAAGTTTTACGAATCTAAAATAAAATAGGAAAAATAAAACAAAATGTAAAAAGCATTTATATATAATTAAATAATATTAAATATGAAAATATATATGTTATACATACACATTTTCTTTTTACATCTAATGTATAGAGGTAGTCTCAACTATTTGAGTGATTTTGACAGACGAGGCGTTCTGTGTTTCAATGCATTCAGGTGCTCACTTTGAACGCGGCCCTGTCTGGCTTCATTCTGAGAGACACTCAAGTTGTGCCTTCCATTTTCTCCTCCAAGTCGGTTGGGCACATTAGGCTTACGAAGAGGAGTTTGGAGGACCTCGAGGATGATACTCGTCTTCCTCTCGGTAGTTTTTGGACGAACACGCGTCGTCTCGTAGTATCAAGGCAATGGATTGGATTTTCTTCAAAATAAAATAAACCATAAAATCATCTGGAATGGAATTTAATATATTTTATTTTTTTTTTATTTTTTAAAATTCTTTAATTATATTTTTTTCTTTCATAAACTAGTACTATATTATTTTACAATTTTTCTCGAATTTATTCCATTATTTATTGCATTATTTAATATCTGTACGTTTCTTTACTAGGCATTAAATTTATAGTTTTGTTCTACGCTTCGTATTTCACATCAGAATATTAATTAAACAATTAAATTAAAAGTATATGAACCGGCTTCGGTATTTATATCCAGCAGACAATCATAAACACGATTCTGTTACGTTTGCTTGCAATCTTGTTAACGCAAGAACAATTCTGTATAGCTAAGTATAGTAAGTCATTTAATAGAATCTGAATGGAAATTGCAACAGTAGTAAACTTTATTTAATTCTGAAACGCACACAGAATCACATTTAATGGTTCCTGGAGCAAAGTTACATCCAATTAATATCGTATAGATAATATTATTCCCTGATAATCAGTGGCTTGATAACATTCGATCTCTCTTTTTTCTCTTTCTTATTTTACTATAAACACATTGCGATCAAATTATTACGTTACATAAAAATATTTTGAAATCGAAAAACTGATATCTTCGGCTTTAATGAACGAAAGAGGAGGAACGTTGCTGTTGTCGTATCCAATGGAATGATGATGAGGCTTCTTATGAAAGAACAAAGGATTGCGGGACGGTGAAACAAAGTACCCGACGATGGAGACGGTCGATGACAAGCGCCTCCTGCCGCGAGGAAACTTCGCATAACTGCGCCAACGACGCAATGCGATAAATTTCAGAAGGGGCGTCTATTTCCTCTTGCTTCCTCCCGCCGTCTTCTTCCTTGAAAACGTGCGGCGGGGATGAAACAACCCCGTGCGTCTCTTATCTTAGTCCCGTGGATTCGACCTTTAGCACTGTTGGACCAGACATGTACAGTGTACATGGCAAGAACCCAGCCTCTTAACCTCTTCGGCGACGCATGGCTGATTTATACGGACTGGAAGAGTCGTCCGTCTCTCTCCCTCCTCTGCGTCAGATCCTGACGCGGTTCTACAGGATGTACCAAAAGAGATCCTCTTTCATGAATAACGAATTTAATTTATTAGTCGAGACGCTTATTGTTGGACATGCAATCATATTTATAAATGTTTTTATTTATAAATAGTTTTTATTTATAATTAGTTTTATAAGTAGTTTTTGAACCAAGTGTATCAGAGGTAACATAATAAAAAGTTATAACAAATAGAGCTTAAAATTTATATGCCATAAAACATTATTTTTGAAAGTGGATAAAAATGTTTAAGGATGTTTTGTATGTGCAATTCCAGCAAAAAGTAGAAAATCAATATTAACGAATATATCCACTTTTGGTGTATTTTGAGTAAGAAATTGTGTGAAATATTACAATTTGATCTTAGCTACAGTGAAGAGATTATTTTTTAATATTTATTGCGTTTTTACTGAAATATTCGGAATTTTGTTAATCGAAATGATTAACTTTTGGCAGAGAATTTCGCCTTGTGACAGATACATGGCTAATTTCATTGAATTATATTTAATATCTTTTTAACCAGTTAGTACTTGTATAATATTATTTGACCAAATATTTCCTCTGTATCTAAACTTTTGCAAATTTTAAACAAATTCTGAATATTATTTCCATGTGTTTTTGTCATTTGAATCGACATGGTTATACATTTCCCATAAGAACACATGTTAATGCAAATTATAAAATCCTTATAACTTGTGAACGCTTTAGTGAATCGATTGAAAAATTGTACTGAAGATTCTAAACATATGTAAAGACATTCTATATAATTTTCATTAAATTCTCAATATTTTGAAAATAGGTACAAAACATCCTTAAAGATCTAAAATTTATCGAATTATATGTGAATTTAATATTCTCCTCTCTCGATTGGAATTATATCCAGAATGATATTCGAAAATGACGTTTCTCTCTCAAGTTGAAGGATACAAATCGTTTGACGTAACTGCAGTAATTTGGATGTACGCGCTGTAGACGTCGTCGATTCGTTTTGAGACGATCTGTGCGCGTGTGTGCGTGAGTGCGTGCGTGCGTGTCGGACATATAGTGAAGCGGAACGAGGTATAGTGGGACGGGACGTGATATATAGTCGTGTCTGGTACCGCTGAACGTCGTTGCAATCTCCTTTAGTGGAAGGGACAGAGATTTTTATGGATAGTCACGGTTAGGGTGGTTCGCCTTGGGCGAGAATCTGTCGTATGAATTTACGTTGATCGTTGTTTTAGTGCATCCCCGGCAAGAAAGAAGTCGCCTTTGGCGCGAGAGAAG
The DNA here is from genome assembly GCF_003227725.1 of Camponotus floridanus. NCBI lineage: Eukaryota > Metazoa > Arthropoda > Insecta > Hymenoptera > Formicidae > Camponotus > Camponotus floridanus. The sequence continues at coordinate 1,211,353 of NW_020229636.1, forward strand.
CTAGTCTTAATTTCTTGCCCTTCGCGCGAGCGAAGTGTATATCGGTCACGATGTGTAATCGTGTAATCGGATAAAACGGCAGAATTTATAACGCACGCCCTTGACGTGTCTGCACGCGCTTTTATACTAATTTATTAGCCATAACTTGGAGTCATCGTCATTATTGCCGATCGATAAAATATGCAGATAAAGGTAAAATCGTGTTCTGCGACCGAGACAGGAATCTTCTTTTATTTTTCTTCTTTTTTTTTCTTCTTTTATTTTCTTCTTTTATTACAGTCGCGAAACAAGCGAAATTGCAAGTGTTCTTGAGCCAGCATTTCTCGTGGTTTTTCATTTTGCGTGCCTTGCGAAACAGAAGGGGAGAGAGAGAAAGAGAGAGAGAGAGAGAGAGAGAAAGTGTCTTTCATATCCAGATTAATTTTTCGATTCTATAATTAAAGCCCAGACTTGCGGTGAGGCAGAAGCGCTTTGAACATCATCCCGTTTTTGTTTCCAAACGAAACTTGGGATCGTCCTCCCTTGCTTTCACAGATCAGTGAATCACCAACCAAGCGATCCTCTAGATATTAAATTCGAAATAATACAGCAGCATCTTCATTTTATCTCAAAATTTTCATTAGCCTTCATCTCGTTAATGTTTGTTTCGTTAACAAACGTTTTTCTACTAACTTACTTATTCGAGCAAGAAGACTCATTGGAGTGTTTCACATTTTAATTATGTAGCTTGAAGCCCTCAAAGCTGGAATACTTAAAAGAGTTTAACAGACAAAAGCAATTGCTTTTCTAAATTATTAATATAAATTTTATAAGCTTTTATTGCAAAGAATATTAATTTTTTAAATTAATTAATTCTCAGATTTAATTATCTTGAATAATTCAATGTTATGAAATAATTTGTAAAATTTCTGTAGACTTGCATTTGTATAAATTTTATTTCTCAGAAATTTAAATATTGATACATGTGTGAGTACGATAAAAATAATTTTACAGCAGCTCAGATGATACCGATGGCATTAAAATAGCTCTAATTCGAAACTTCACTGTGCCTCTTTAATACTTCTAGATGATTATCAAAACTGTAGGTAGGGAATGCGAATGTGACAATGCGTCTGTTCGCAATGTGTACGGATTTGATTCTCCTGTCAAATTTTGGATCTGAGTTCCGTCAGCTCGCGAATAAACGAAGCCGGGAGTCAACGCATGTGGAAAAAGGACTTTTCATCTGGCCTACGTCTCCCATTTTAATTCCGCCTATAATCCGCAAGGGGAGCTCGCCCATCGGCAGTTATCTTCTGCGAATCGCGAAGGGCTTTTTTTCGATAAGGTATACAGCGACTCGCACGCGCTTATTGATTCCCTCGCGATATGCATGAAAACCTTTACACACGCATGGATACGAATACGCGCGTGTGTGTCGCGTCCTATTCTTTGTCGACTCCGAACAAAAGGGCAACCGAAAGCTCCACTGTCTCCCTTCTGAACTTATCGACGACAGTATTACAATAGAAGGTGTCTCGTCGATAGGGCTATCAAAACCTAATCGGACTACTTTATCAAAGAAAAATGAAGCTTTTAGTTTTTATTTTTTACGATCATTTTTGCAAAACATTTCACTAGCTTGATGCAATTTTTGCCGTTTTAATACGTGAATTTTTTGAAAAGCTCCTTTCGTGTGCCATGATTCGTATTATTTTCCGAGTTTTTTTCATACAGATATTTGGTCACCAATGCTTTGTCCGCAGCTGCGGTTGTCGAAAATCGAAAAATGCCTGTTTGCCAGATTTCGATTAAAGCCGTAATTTTTTCATTGCTAAAGCGAACACGCGACGTATCGCAGACTATATATACCGACATTATACTACCGCCAACTAGTAAATTCACCCCGAATGATAAATAATTAATGCATCGGGGGAGAATACGTGACGTGGCTGCATCACAAATCTGATAACATACGCGGGTGGCAACAAGACGGGAATGCTAAAAAAAGCATTGCGTTTTCTCTACATCTGCATTGTTATTTTTTAAACGAATTATTTAATATTATTCCTTGCAGTTGTTATAAAACGGCGCGTTTAGAATGTTGTCCAATTTATCGCAATCATTTTTCTTTTTTCTTTATAACAGCAATTACATAATCGATCTATCATGCAGCATAAAATAAGCAATTTAATTAGAACAAAATAAAATAGAATATGTTCGAGAAAAATATTGTAAGGTTGCATTTTTACACATTTTTTTCTTGCATTACTTTGCCATTAAAATTCACATGAAAAAGTAAAACTAGAGAGAAATTACAACTATATGCTTAATTACAATTATATATTTAATTATTATTATTTTCCCTTTCCAATTCAAAGAACATCTATTGTTTAAGAAGCCTTCTATTGTTAACGAGGCTTTCTATTTTAATTTTTTTATTAATACAAGAAATCTAAGAAAATTCTGTTACAGGAAATTTATCTGATATAATCTATAAATTATAGCTGTATGTTAATGTTTTAAAATTGTTTATATATAATGTTTTAGATAATGCACACTTAACACATACATTTCCTTTGCAATGAATTGTATTGCGTGATATCCACAATATTTCCCTGAAATACCATCATGACAGAATGAGACTATCCGAGAAGAAAGGCAATTTCTCTCGCAAGGAGGGTCCCGATAAAATTCTAGGAGCGCCACGAGGCGTGTGTCGTATCAATTGTCAATAATATTAGGGACCGCAATTTCACTCAGGAAGTTCCGTCGAGCGTTGTTCGGCCCCGATATCTGTCTGGTCCCCCTTCTGTTTTTCCCGTGTGATGGCGACCTCCCTTTACTTCAAAGGGGAAAGCGAAGTCAGCCGGAGAAAGGAAAAGTAAGGAGAACAGCGGAGTGTCCGGGTAGCGTCATCGATTATTTTCACGCGAGAAGAAGCACGAGTCGGGAGAGGGAGGGTCTCTTTGTTCGAATCTCTCCTGAATGCCAGTGGGTCACTTGCATCGACAGAGATGCCGCTACGATTCCCTAGAGGGTGCAGGGAAAAGAAAAGGAGAGGATGCTTTCTCGAGACGAGGAAACTTTGAGGAGAAAAGTCGTATTATCGGTCTTACTTTAATAGCATCCGCTTAGACGCCATATCGGACAGTACGAGGATTATTGGAAATAATCGTTCGTTATCGAATCACTAAATTTCTGGCTTTTCGTTAATCCAGTTGCGTGATCGAATTTTGTAGCTACGATTGAATGTTGCAACTAGAAGTCAAAAATAAAGAAATGTAGATTGGAAGACTTGAAAATTTTCGATTACACGAGGAAGAAATAATCGGATCGAGAGGGAGGCCCATTAAAAAAAAGGCTATTATCGTCACAAGACTTCTGGAAATGAAGTCTCGGAGACACGCCATTGATTATTTTTACGCTAGAAGGAGCAGCACGACTTGGATCTCTTTGTTCGGCCCATCTTTCCGGTACCAACAGTGGGTCACTTGCATGGAGAAAGACACGGAGTTGGTACCCCTCGTTGGGGAAGCGAAGAACTTTGAGCGAAAAGTTGTTATCGCTCCGGGCCGCCGCACCCTTCCATGTCGAAGAGAATGCGCGGAGAATCTTTCGCGAAGCCTTTGTTCCGGCTGTAATACATAGACAGTCCTACTAAGTAATCCCTTTGTTTCTGCGAGAGAGATCCCCGACTTTCTATTTTCCATTTAACTTTTCTGAGCCTCCGGATCAGCTCTCATCATTCGGAACTGAAATTTATGGCGTTACTAATTTTGCATGGCAGAATTACTACAATATTACATTATTTTTACATTTACTTATACATTTTTACAAGCTAATACGTGGATTATATTGAATATATTTAGGATCTTTTCTTTTATATTATTCAACAGTATAGATTATAAAAATGCAACTATATTTTATTTAATATTTTATTTATAATACAATTTATTACATATAAAAAATTTATGTATACATGATACATAATAATTTATTAGGAAATTTAATTTATTAATTTTAATAATTTTTTTACAATTTTTATTTAATTAATAAAATATGAAGCTTATATTATTTTAAGTAAAGAATAATGAATATTTAAAAATATTATTTAATTGTGATTAATAATTATAATATAATGAATTGGGAAATTTTATCACTGAAATAATTAGATAATTCAGAATTTCTGTAAAGATTAGGTAAATAAAACCATTTCTCTTTCTTACTTTATCATACTGTTTGTAAATAGGTTTTGTAGACCATCTAACTATTTCAAGTCGGTTCGATGCTTTCAAAGAAAGTAAGAAGACTCGTTTTGCTAGCTCGTATTCGCGTTAAATGCGAATGCAACGAGCGTACTCACTTCCCGAACGTTTTTAGAACGTTGCTGGATTCCGGGTTAATAGTCTGTTTTAGCAGGATAATGTTTTTAAAGAGCAAGAAGCTTTCAAAATACTTCGGCTTTTTCTTAAATAGATCGGATAAATTAAAGCGACCAAAAGTGTTCTTGTTGCGAAGAAATAAATATTGAATTAATAAAAACTAAATTTTCGACAATGTTAATTATATAAATTTGAATTATTAGTTATAATTCAATATAATTACAAAATAAATTACGATAAATTAATATGTAACTGTTATAACAATTATAACATAATAAATATTTTTACTTAAAGAAGAAATTAATTTTTGATCACGAATTTTAATTTTATAAATAATTCTTGTTTAATGTAATGCCAATATTATACTAGATTTTTTTGAAGAGCAGTACAAATATTGAGAGCTTTTTCCACTAGAGTAAAGTTTATTGTCATAAGGTAAAATAGAAATTGTAGAATCAGAGTGCCTCTCACATTTCCTTTCTTTCTCTTTTGTCTCTCGTAAGTAATTACTTTTTTCCTTCTTTAGGATGGTAACGGAAGTAGGCGAAGTTCGATCGTAACGAATTTTACGCTCGCCTATATACCTTTTATCGTCTCGCGTCCTATGGCCGAGTCCGCGCTGATGTTAAAGGCTCTAAATAAGGGCGTCCTTAGGAACCCTAAAAAATCCCCAGTGGTACCTTTTTTCTGCATCCCTTATGCCATCTCCCTCCTTGCTTTTTTTTTTCTACTCCCTCCGCCTCCAAGAAGATCGTCTCCTCGGCACAATGTACATAAAATGAAGTCAAGCGGTTTTAGCACCGAATACGTCTCCTTCTCCTCTTCCTTCTTTTATCTTTGTGCGGTAAAGTTGAATTCACGATCCTTCACTTCGATAGAAATCATTTCAGACTTTTAATTCGGTCTATAAGATCTCGTGTCGAGGGTATGAAATATCCTTCGGCAGAATTTATGGTTATAACTTTCTAACGTACTTTTGCTTTAATTAATAAGCCGTCATTGCCCGCGCAAGTAGACCGATATTCACGTTTATTTTCGATTAGTTTGGAAGGAAGAGAAAATTTTAATTCAAGAATTGCCAAATGTCAGATTACATAAGATGTGCAATCTCAAGTTTCTCTCTCAAGTTTGCTTTCATCGAGTAATCCTCTTTCAAGGATCTTATTATATCGCAATCGATGGAAAGTTGGGCCAAGTAATAAAAGGGAAGATGCGATCTTGCGGCCTCTCACTAACATCAGTTCTTTATTATTTTGCACCGTCGAGCGTACGGCAGCGACAAGATCGATTTTTTTTCCATTTATTTGTATCGTCCCGCATTATTGAATTTCGATAATCCGCGACGCCGCCGGTGTAAGTCCCTTTACGGTATACCACGATTTACGATCCACCCCTGTCATTCCCCGGTGCCTTTTCTTTTCTTCGATTTTTAGACAGGCTCGTTGGAATTATCCGAGTTCGCTAACCTTTCGCCAATATTGTCGCGATCATTGCAAATTTTTCTACATCTGCCGAATCTTTTACAACTAACTTAATCTTTTCAAATTTCGATTGCTGAAAATGTTTTAAAATTGTAAATGAAGAAAGCGTGTTAATGACTCGTATTAAAATTAAATTACGAGTTAATCGTGTTTTGGATTTGTTTAAAATAATAAATATATATGTGTAATTACGGCATAAATCTGCAATTATGCAAATGTCAATAATTAATCATTATAATTGTAGAATAAATATAATCTTATGTTTTGCATAATTGATAAAATATTTTATTGAGCTAGGTCTGGATGGGGTACAATCACATTCGAATAAATTTCTTCATCATCTCGAAGGTAACTCCTGTATATTTCATCCAACGTATTTCGCGCCCAGGCTCGATAGGGTCATAAAATCCCAGGAAGTGTATTGTATCGTATCAACATTGCACAACACACTGGCTCCTTTAATCGAAGTCGTAAAAACTTGGAATGTTTCTCGACAAACTCACATACGAATAACTCGCGACGTACCAATTCAATTTATTTTTTCGACACTAGCTGTGAATCTTCCCGATGAGATGGACGGATAAATGGATGTACGTGGTCCATACAGTTCTCTCGAGCATCCGAGGATGCGTCAAGGACTCGCGCTCTCTTCTCGAATCCTCGAACACGTTGGTCGGACTACGAGGCTCGATATTTTTTTCCTTCTCTCTTTTCCTTGTCTCTTTCCTTTCGTTTATTTCGTCCTTCGTACGTTCTTTTTTTTTTTATTCTCTCCACCGTACACGATTGTGCCCCTCGAGCGGTCACTCTAAGTACTCGAAGACCTCTTCACAATCTGGAAATATACTTTCATCTTCGGGGAATTTTACAGATGAACAGGACGTCACGTATCGACGAGAATAAAGCCAAAGCCAAGATACTTGGCCTTGGCCTTTGAAATAAGATATGAAAAAGTTTTCTCAATCTTTCGAAATTTTGACATTTAGATTAAAAAATAAATTGAAAGCGCGATTATTTGATGTATGATTTTGTCGCTGTTATATTCAATTATAAGATGACTACATCTTCTTCGTTAATTGTAGAAAAACTAGCCTCATTAATATATTATAATTATGGATATGCAGATTCAAATTTTTGTTATTCACTTGCTTTCATTATTTTCTTTTTCGCAAAGTGAAATTACTGTTTATTTACTGAAAATTAAACGTTTGCTGACGTGTTGTTTTCCATCGCACAAACACGCACATTTCTATTTTATCACCATCGTATTTTTAACGCTTTTAGCTTCTTTCTTCAATCTTCTTTTTGCAGCATTTATTCTGACTATAGACTTTGTGCTTTTTTTCTCGTCACCATTTTCGTTTCTCTTCTCGGCTCTTTCACTATATATACTCTCCACTAGCTCAACTTTTGCTTTTGCTTTTAGTTTTAGCGGACTTTCCCGAGACTGCGTTAAGATTCGTTGAAGCATCTTTCGGAAGTACCTCGTTTTGCCCCCTTGTTGCCCTTTTTCCGTGGCTTCTTATGAGAACCTTCAACGCGCGTTCTCCGAAACTTCCATTCAGTCTTCACCGCTACGTTCTATGCTTTGGCCCTTTAGTGCCTTGATTCAGGTAAAACGCGTTTCACCGCTGCGTCTTTTTTCCAGCTGCTCACCCTTGCTGCTCGTTGCGAAAATCTTTATGGCGCTTTGGAGCTACCGCCTTCGCAGTTTATTCGCTATCGAGATCCATGCCGCTGCATTCTTCGGATTTTCCACCCTCACCGCCGCCTTCACCGTCGGTCTTTTTACAACCGCAGTATCAGGACCCGCGTCTTTTTCTCCTCCCAGGGGTTACGGCGAACGTTTCGCGGAACTCTTTAACGACCAGAAAGCGGCGAGCTTCGTTGATTTCGCCGATGTTATTACTTTGCGCGCGCGTACGAGCCACCAGGTGGGAAAGTCTGCATTCAAATTATCGTCACTCTCGCACCCCTGCAGACTGGAAACGGGCGAAGAAATATGATGTTATCGGTTATCGTTTCCGCCCAAGCTACCCCGGAATTTCTTGCTCGCGATATTTTAATCTTCGAGTTTAAATTTATAATTAAAAGCCTCGAAGAAAAATCTGATATTTTTTATTTTCATCGAAAAATGTCGAGAAAGATAAATATTTTTACGATTTTTATGTGCATAATCATAATCATTGATATATTATAACAAGAAAAATATGTAATTATATGTAATATATTTCTTAATAATTTGGTTTTAGATGGAAGATGAGGGCAATCATGGCAACGACGACACCAGATGCTTCATCTTATCAACATTGGCTGCATTGCAGTGGTCAAGAGTCACATGCGTTCTTTGTCGCGCTGCTATGCTGGTCTTTGATAGGTATCCGTTGGTGGACGGAACGTTCTTCTTGTCACCCAGACAACATTCGCCCGCTTGTGCTGAGGTATGTGTGTGTTTCACTTCCGATTTTCACAAATTTTCTATAAATGTGGAATTTTTCGTTGAAAAGATAAATGTTCAAAAGAAATTATATAAAAATGTTAATAAATCATTTATTGAGGGATTTAAATTTTTAGCTTCCTATTAAAAAGAAATTTAATATTTCGTTCTATTTTTAAGTGCTCGAAAAATTAGTAGTGTTTTAATTAACAAAATGTTAATTGAATCTGTTTTGTTGAATATCTCTCTCAAAAATTATTTTTCTCTTATCAGCAGATCAATAGCAGATGCATCTATCCATATCGAGAAGAAATATATTTTTTCTAATTATTTATTAGCAATTAATTGATCGATTATAAATTTAGTTGGCAAAATTTTGCGAGAAAAATGACTAAAGTCGTTATCGTCGTCGATTTATTTTTTGTCGTGCTTCTGGTCCGCGATCTAACCGCAACATGCTGCATATGGTGTTGTAAGATTACGATGGCACGTCCGGTTCTTTGGTGTTTCGTTCCAGGTGAAGGTCGAAGGTCGCACACAATTTTTGTCAGCCGTGTGCATGAGTTGTCTGGAGGGCAGCGGCGGGCAGCCTGTACGTTGTCGTTTCTGTACCCAACCGTGGGATGGCTCGAGCCTGGTCCTCGGTACCATGTACAGTTACGATATCTTCGCTGCCATGCCCTGTTGCAGCGAGCGACTCAAGGTAAGTCCCGAATTCGTGACCGGTCGATCCGATCAAACCTTGACCCTTCAACTCACGAGTGTTGATATATCGCTGCGTACGACGATACACTCTCGCATTCGGTTGCAAGAAATTTTAAAATCTTTGACAGTATAATACTTTGTTTTATCCGTAAAATTATAAAGTAAAAATTAAGAATCGAATTTGCAAACGTATCTATATTTCTTGACTTGATATTGATGCAGACAAGATTATACTGAAATTTGTTACTTAATCTTTTTTCGAATTCTCTTCATCCATCAAGTCGTTAATTTAACGAATTTATTTATCCGCTAAAACTGTTGAAATGAGCCGCGCAGCGTAAAGTTATTTGAAACGTGCGATACGAAATTAAATGATCAAAGTTTTCCAATTCTATCGCTGGCTCGTAGCCCCCTCGATGGAGACGCTTCGCGAAATGAACGCACCGAATTGTTCCATTTTCATTCCAGTGCAACAGCTGCCAGAAACCCCTGATCTACCCTCATCAGCGACTGAACTTCTACTCGGACTACAGCCGCGTCTTCGCCTGCCCACATTGCAGGGCGGTCGACGCACACTTCGTAAAGCCGCTCTCGGCCTGCTTCACCCGCGAGCAATTTCAGCTCTACAGCCAGTGGCCGTAACCATTAGAGAACTTAGCGAACCGCCGCCGTTTGCGCACCGCGGCCGATCTGCGTCCCCTCTTCTACAGATCGATCTCTCTGTTCCGGACGACCGTGCTCTAGAATCCTCCCTTCGATTCCGTAGGAGACTTTTGACAGTGGAGAACGCACTCGGGGGCCGCGATCTTTCCTTAGAGCGTTTCGTCGACCGGATCCACCGATATATTATTATTAATTTTATGTATTATTATTAATTTGTTAGAGAGACTCTTTCGTTTCGGTCGATATAGCTGGCTACTTTTTTCTCTTGTAATCTCGTAGGAATTTTTCTTTTTAATACCATCAGAATTGGTCGACGAGCCAATGGCTGTTGTCAAGGACAGGCTTCTAGTGTTTTTAATTTGTATCTTGCGGTAGCAAACGAAGATGATGGTACGTGCGAGCCCCTTGGCGCGTTCCCGTATCGCTAATGAAGTTTAAGATGTTTCTTTTTAATATCGATTATGTAGGTTTGTCTAGATTGATACTTTTTTTTTTAAACGGGGGACGTCGAATTTCCTGGCACTCGCCGACATTTCGATGATTCGCGGCGAGCTTGCAAAACTAGTGCATTTTTCTGTATGTTACTTTTTAAGTTTTTAAGCATTTATCGTGAGACTTGAAAATGTGAGTGGCAATTTATAATTTTTTTTTTAATATACACGACGATTGTCATTGTGAGCATATTTCTTTGATATAGATTTTTAATTAGCAAAATTTTTTGTTGACAAGATCTGTGTGATATCGGAAGAGTTACACATAATTTGACTAGCAAAGCAAATTCTTAGTCCATGTCTTATGATTTCGAAAATTTCCTACGACAGCTTCGCCGTCTCCCGTTTTATAGTTGAATTGCTTTAAAGAAAATTAAATGCAAAAAATAAATTTAGGCGAAGATTAACAATATTAGATGCGAAAAATAGGTCGATTCTCTTTATTATAAAACGTCGTGTATAGAGATAAAAAAGGCTATTCTTTCTAGGAAAGATTGAAAGGGGAAGAAAAAAAAGAAATAACTATCGTTTGTTACTTAGATAAATCGAGAACGTTGTTTTTTTTTACATTTTATTAGTTTATACATTTATGGCGGCCATGTTGATTTGGTTTAAGAATCTGTGACTCATTCGATGGGTTTCAACGTTGATTCGGTCGGGCGTGCGTCGCGACTTTCCGCGATTCGAGACCGGGAACGTTACCAAAAGACGGATGAAATTCATCGATTTGTCGCGCGCCAGTCGTAAAATAGAGTAAATCATCAGAAGAGGAAACCAATCGTTCGAGACGGACTTCCGCTCTCTCGCTGTGTACACACGGTTTTCCCGTCTAGACGAAAGCGAACGTTCCTGGGTTCCGTCGTCGATCACTCGATCGAGTATCGAACGATTCTCTCGGCAAGTCGTGATCGCTCGGAGTAGCCCCAGTGTATATAACATATTAAGTGGGAGAGAAGCAAGTGTTTGAAGAGGAAGAGAACCTTCTTTTTTTCCCGGCGATGCTGGTCGTTGCTGTCCAACAATAGCGGCCGTCCCACAAACAGACCGCCCACCGTTCTCAAGGTAGTATAGTCGATCGTGTACCTTTTTTACGTTACTACGATTTAAAAAAATATACTTAATCCATACGGCCCGGGAGAGAGAAGTATATTTAGGAGATAATGTAATGCCCCGTGTGCGAAGCGTAAAGCGAATAATGAAGATGATGAAGATCGCGAAGCTGCGCGACTACTTTGACTCGCCTTTATAATCTGTGGGTTTTCATTATATGCATTTAAGAAAAAAAAATTATTTTATAAGTGTAATAATTTTCTACATATACATGTGTAATTTATTTGTAAGATTAATGTATTTTTTTAATGCGAGCAATACATAATTCTTTTTTTTTTATTAATTTAACACTATATGAATTATGGAGAAGAATGTACGTTCGAATTTTATTTTATCGCATCGCGCTATCAGTGTCGGATGCGCACAAAAGTATTTTGTTAAATTTTCAAAAGAAGTTATTAGACACTCATTTCTTTTCATATACAATTTTTAATTACATAATGTTCAAAAGAATTCATTTTTAAATTATATTATCAAAAGTACAAATTTTTTTTTTATATTACAATGATATCAAAAAACATCGATTTTAGGTAGTCGTGCAGCTTCTCTCATGATTCATGCAAAATTGAAAATGAGTGAGATGAAAAAACAGAAGGGGAGGGGAAGGGAATGAAAAGCGGAAAAAAAAGAAAAAAAAAGAAAGGAACATAGGCACGTAGGAGAACGCGCGATTAACAGCGCCTTTAATAGGATGCGAAATATCGATGCGAAAAGCTTCCTTGGATAGCCAGCTAATAGTGAGACGGACAGCGCGTTTTCTGAGTGCGAATTAAACTCCCGCGTTATTAATTAATTTCTCGCGCGTTTAGTGCCGGAGACAAGGACGATCGCGTCTGAGTCCTTCTTCTCCGATCATTTCGTCTCGATTGTACGTTTTCTCAGAGTGCCAAATGAGCAATTGCCAAGCAAGCAGCGTTTTTAACATTCTTTCATCCTTTTTCAAGTTTCGCTTGTAATTTTTATATTATTATTCTTTATCCAATTCGTTACTTTTTGGCAACGCAAATTATAAACGCAGTACGCCTGGTCGATCGACGGCTGAAGGAACTTGAATTTCGTTTTCACGACACGCACGATAAAAGTTTCGCTCATCGAAATGTTCTCAAAGTTGCCTTTAAAGTGTGTGGAATCAAGCCTAGAAAACACAAGTCTCCCTGTATTAAACGCGCGACCGTTCCCTTTGCTTTTTTGCGCGAAATTATATCGAAACATAATTTTCATCCAGTTTTCGATTAATTACATATGTTTGCAAAATAACGCAAAGTTGATTTTTACAAAGGAAACTAATAATGCATTTACGCGTTTTTCAAGAAATGATAGATTCTCTTCGAAATTAATGCGGCGGTCAGTTTTAAGCCGCTTCAAGTTCCTTGATGCGATCGGAAGTGTGTACGAGAAGTTTTCCTTAATGTCTTAAGATGCGTGTACGATAGATTCACGCGTCGCCTGTACTCCCTACTGCTTTCAATTTTTAATAAGAATCCACATTAGTCAGCGGTACGCGCCATTATTCGCTTCTCTGAGTTCCTATCGAAAGAACAAAAAAAAAAGAAAGGAACAGAGAGGATCAGTACGATTTTAACCGTATTTCAGAAAGTTATTGATAATTATTTATCGCGGCTTTGCACAGATCCACGCCATCAAAATCATTTCGATCGTTGCATAGATTTATAAAAGAGAAAGAGAGAGAGAGAAAGAGCTCCTCGTAATTATATATTTTTTTTTGTTTTTTTCGTGTTTTTTTTTGTTTGTTTTCTTTAGTTATTAAATGCAATTGGTAATAAAAAATTTGAGTGTTTGAATTTTTTGAAAATAATTTAAGAGTATTGTAATATCAAAAAAAGGAGAGTGATATGTATTTTGACGTTTATTTATTTTGACAGATTTGTTTTGTTTTATCGTTAAAATAAAATAAATATGAAAATAAAACAAATAGGTAGCATATATTTTTATAAGGGAAAATAATAATTGGAGCGTCTTTCTAGAGGGATTAATAAATTTTCAACAACGCTCGATTACACATTGGAGTTTTTTCAGCGATCGTGGATCAGAGGCAAAGTCGACAACATGCGATATGATTGGAGCATCTTCAGTTTTTCTTTCTTGTCATAATTTCATGCGCAAACACGCAGACGAAAAATCCAGTCGGATTCTTTCGAATCCACCAAACTGGTATCGGCGGATTCCCGGAACGTAGAGAAACGACGAGTTTACTTTGCAGCAGACACTGTACAAGAAAAATCGTAGAAGGGAGGGAGAAAAAGGATAACTTTTTCATTATGACGGTGCCGTAGCTGCTTTTTTCTAAGAGGACAGCAAGTGTCTTTTTATCATCGATCGTGCGTCGACGCACGACGACGCACTTAGCTCCGTAGTTGATAAGGCTAACGTTACACATTAGGCTAATCTTTTTTATTCGGATAATTACTATAGCGATTTTGTACTTTTGCTATTTTCATCGACGGCGTGGGTGAAATCGCGCGACGAGAAGCTACAAAAGTTTCGCTGCTCTTTGTTGCTTGCAAAATCGCTCGGGATTTGAATCGCCTGACATAATGATCGTCGCGGAGATAGAAGACAAGGATTACAAGAACTCAAGTTGGAAAGCGCATTGCTTTCCGGAGGCTATTAAACGTAGAAATAGGATTTGCAGGAAGATTTGACATTCAGACAAATACATCTCCCAGTGATTTTCAATGTTAAATGACAGTCTTTGAAAGACACTTATACAAGATTAGAGAAAGACTTTGATGCTTATGGGGTTCCCTCTATAATAATGCTCGTGTAGAGCACAGCACTGTGATATATCTTAATTGCAGACTGCCCAGATACATCATTATGTTAGTTGATGCAGAAATACGATGGAAAAATATATTATATTGGTCAATGTAGTAGTTTAAAATATATAACAAATATATGAAAATAAATAATATATAAATAACAAAAATTAATCGAGAAAAAGACCTTCGACCATTACATTACTCGATTCCGTTAAAAAAAAGTCTGCATCTTATGGCAAGTTAAAGTTTATAAATCTTGAATACCCAGAAAATCCTAGTCATATCCAATATATGGACAGTGTTCCATAAACGCTTCTAGCGCCAGCAAGTTAGTCTGGAACCTCATATGAATATACCAGTGATTTCGAATGTCAAATCTTTCAGAAATCCCTTGTATGTGAAACGATTAAAAGATTGTGTCGACAACCGGTATGCATCTTATCGAATTGTGCTATTGAGAAATTTCGCTATCATACTTAAAAAAAAAAAATTCTCAGCGCTCAGGCTAAGCAGTAGAGCATTTCGCGTGTCAGCGGAACGTTGAAACATTCGTGTATCTTTACACATGAATTTATTCTATTCTCGTCGCGCCCTATTCGCCGATGTTTAACGTCGATCTAGTGAACGTTTTGTATATCAGTGTTTTTATATGGACGACTAGGGGACTGACGAGGGTGGCGGCGACCTTGTCAACGATATCTTGACTCCACCGCGCGAGCTTGGAGATATCGTTGACCAAGATGCCCTCTTCCTCGCGGTTCAAGGTGTACCGAGTAATCGATATATCCCGCGTTTGTGAATTTTATATAATCCGAATAGCGCGTTCGTGGCACGTTTGCATGGGGCGGGGGGGATGAGAAAGAGATGGGGAAGGGGGTTGAGTCTCCGTGACGGAATAGAAAGGTTATGAATGGTTGAATTATGAATAGAGTTTAGTGTATAGTCATTAATTGAAAAGAAAAAGGTTTGAATCATCGATAAATAGTAAGTTTATATAAACGACGGTTTTCTCGTAGTTAAGACATTCTTTCGTTTCCGTCGGTCGTTCACCCGGCGTCCAAAGAAATGATGGGAATAAGCGAGTAGGAAGGAAAGGGATGAAGGCGAGGTTCTGTTCTTGAGCTTCGGGGTTGCAAAAGGTCTCGAGGACTCCTCTTCGGCGCCAGTTGACCTTGATCTTGAATCGAGCAAGACTAGAGACCTGACCAAGATCAATCAATGTCAGTCTTGAGATAGAAATTCGAGATAGAATTTCTCGGGAAAAATCGCAATATGCACTATCAGTGTTTAATGCGTAGTAGATTGAAAAAAATGTACACCGGAAACAATCTCGATAATGAAAAGGTGGATCCAAGGTAGATCGCGTCGAGGTAGAGTCTTCGAACAAATCGGGTAGACGACCGAACGAATAGCCCTAGTGATAGGTTATTGTGTCATATGATGAATGTCCGGAGACGATTAGACGGAAGGAGAGGAAAAATTTTATTACGTACTAATCATAGTAATATTATATCGGTTGTTCATCGGAACCCTTTCACGCGGCCTTGACGTGGCTATAGGACGTGAGGGAACGATTTTCTCGTCGGTCAAAGTTCGTTTAAATAATTCGATATATAAAATAAATGAATAGATGAAGAAATATATATATATAAAAATATATATATAAATAGATATCTATATATTATATGAAAAAAATGAATAATACGTATGTTTAAGAATCATCAATTTTTGTCTCTTAGCGAGTAAGAGTCTTTACAGCTGTGCTAGACAACTATAGGTATATCGAGATATATGTATATACAAATATATATATATTATACGTACGTTTAACGTGTACGTCGCGATATGCGCGAAGCAACGTATACGGGCTCCATAAAAATATACTGAAAGAAAAGAAACATATATGCACACACATACACATACTCATACCACATATATGCAACCGCACGCGTTAAATAAATCACTCGAGAACCGCGAACACGTTCTACGGAATCGACGATGAGACATGAAAAGACGTCTTATTTTCGGGCATCAAATCGTGAAATGAGCCATGTAAAAGAGACTTTTGCACGTTATAATATTTACTGTTGTCGAGATGATAAAAATGCAAGGAACACTGAGAGCAGTGGATATAAAGATCAAATGGCTGGAACCATTCGCGAAATAAGTTCATTCTAACCATCGAGACACAGAGAAAAGTCGGAAAATGATGATACTACTCTATCGTAAATATTAATTCGGCGAGCAGCAAAGCCAGAATTCATCGTGATATTGAAGGGACGATTACAAAGTAGTAAAGTAGCAATGGCAGATTGTTCTTTGTCGCTCGTATACTGTGCACGTGTTGCGAAACTTGAAGCAAAATCTAGACGGAGTATCGAGTAACCGATACTTCGACTGATCACAATGATCTCCATCTCATCGATTGAATTTCTTGCGCATTGTAACATCAGATCAACGTGATAATCAACTCGTGGTCTCTCGTCATGCGATATAGTTACGCTCGCGTCACACACACACATACACGTATAAACACACACATATACACAAACATAGAGATGCATTCATTCTCCCACGTTTCTAACGATGTTTTTATTAGTCGCAATATTATTGCAGTAAGTCAGAAGTTAACAAGCAGTCATGTCAGCTGCTACATCACAATTGTGCAGCAGAATATACATGTTTTTTTTTCTTCTCCAATTTCTAAAGATTGCATTCGAAAGCTCGAAAGTTTTTTGATTATCGATCGGTTTCCCTTTTTTTTTTTTTTTTTTTAATTACATTATCCCGCAGCATTATTTACAGAAGCGTATCAGCGGATGATAGATCGTGGATACGCGAAATGGTGATAATTTCTTGTGATCGATAGAAAAAGAGGAGGCCAACACCCGTAGAATCGTATTCAACGAGTGCGCTTTATGCGTGTGAGCGATCTTCCTTCTGGTCGATCAAGATTTTCAATATGTTGATTTGATTCCAGACGAGATATGTTCTAGAAAATAATCACATTATATTGATCGATGATTTTTATTTCATATAAACTTTCCAGCACAAAGTTCACTATATTTTAAATTTTGTCTTGTGTGTTTCTTTTAAATTAAATTACAGTTTATTTTAATTACACATTCTAGTTTAAATATATTACCCCGTATCTTGATATAAATTATGCTTATAAAATTTGATTTTATCCGATCTTGACACAAATATTGTTGACGAACCCGTCTGGATTTGAATCCATAGCAACTGATAAATGCCTCCGACAGCAGGCTTTGCTTAGTTTCGTTGAATCGCTTCGACACCCTATGTCTTTAGCATTCTTGCGCTTCTTTCACGGCTTTTAGCGGCTCGTTCCTCAGTTCATCGTCTTCTTCGCGTTTTTTTTTTCATTTTGCAAGCAAATCGCAGATTCAGAGATATGTTTTGTGCTTCTAATGATAAGGATTGATAAGCAAACACACATAAATACGTTAGATACATAGACATATAAGTGCGTATATTATATCAATGCGCGTTATATTACATTAAGTACACATATAGTTAACCGTGTAACACTATTATCTACGTATCGTACTAGAAAGATCGCGCGCGCGAACATTTATATTGCGTTGAGAACAATATTACAGTTTTTCTGTTTCTTTTATATTAGAGATATGTATCTGATTCGAGAAGGAAAGGCAGTTATTTAGTCCCTTGGTGTTCAATGGCTCCGCACTCTGAAACATCTCTGCATCCCTCCGAGCTACCTGAGTCCATCAGTTACCATAATAACCTCGCTCGATCGAGGATGTCGACAGTGCACAGGTTTCAGAGTGGGGAACAGTTGGTCCTTAAAAATGTTAAATTTCATGTTCCGCGCGTTAACCGCCACCAAGACGGACGAAGGCAAGGCGACAGGATTTATGCCGGCGGGCAAACGTGTGGTGATTAACGCGCTTCTCGTAATAGCTTGATTGTGATGTTAATTCGTTAATGAACGTTACCTCGTGTATACCAGATTCGAGCCCGGTATTATTGGCTGGTCGCTGGCACGCGCGTATTGGATTATTCCTTCGTAAAGTGAGGGTTTCGCGCAACGCGCGCCAGGTTTTCTCACCTGCTTCTACGAACGCATGATTCGAGGGAATGGAAATTGCATGGAATATCGCGTTCGCGATACGATACGACGGGATTCGCCACGCGACACAGCACGGATATATTTCTCTCCTGTTTTCCAGTCTAAATATATTTTCAGGTGCGCAAAGAGAGATAAAGAGGTAGAAAGAGGGAGAGAGAGAGAGAGAGGGATATAAAGAGGGAAAGAAGAGATATATAGGAATCGAATCGCCGTGGCACACTAGCTTGCCCGTCGACGAAAGCTACATTCTTATCGAAAGACGTACAAAGTGAGAAGAATGGACGGAGACGACGATACGTGCGCGTTTTAAGGCGCCGGATTTACGCGAGAGACGAGGGAGACGAGAAGGGGGTGAGACGTGGAAGCGAATACCTTCGGTATCGATGGGGAAGAGAGACGATGCGGAGGCATTCTTTAGTTAGGGGACTTTGCTCTCCTCTCTCGCGTCTCTCTCGAGTTCCGATTAAGTTTCACAGAATATGATAATCCCGCACCCTACGTGCGCTCCCTCCTGCCCCCCCTGCCCACCTGCCCCCCCCCTCATCCTTTTCTTTCGAAAGCCCAACGGACTCTTGTCCTCTGTCCACCTCCCTCCCCGTTTCCACTTCCGTCACTAATTCTGTAAGTGATGTAATTAATGTACGTTGCCTAATGATTGTTATACTGAACGTTAGAAGGACGAAGAAATTTTATCGAGTGCGCTACTGGAGAGCGGTTTTGTTTTTCTCACGTCGGCGATTCGTGTGTATAATGCCTCGAATCTCTCGATTATCATCCGCGCGATTCGTATATTCTATCGACGAAAATCATTTCGTTATTTAGAAATCCTCGCGATGAGGGAAACGGGACGTTCCAGCGAGTCTGGACGTCTTGAACAGACGCTGTTCGAGAGACGAGGGAGGTACGACGTCATATTCGCCGACGTCATAAATAGTACACACACCGGCTGTCTTTCACACTTTTCGATTGAAGGAGCCGAGCTCTCGATCCCTGAACGCACGAAAATTCGCGCGAAATTGACGAGAAAACAGCGCTGCTCTTAGAAAGACGTAATAAACCGCGAGAAGGTAACGCCGAGTTTTACGAATGAAAGAGCTCGATTTTACAAAAGTGCTCGATACACGGAGGTCTATCTATCAGGGAAGTAGTCACAAAATTGCTGGATCTTGGAATTTTCGAACGAATGCTGGGAGCTCGGCCGTAATCGACTCGATTGGATATGTTGGCCAAGGTACAAATGTACATAATGTTGTTATTAACCTATGACGCTGCCATCTCGCCTCTGCGTGTTTCTCTGAATGCTACAATAGTCGGAGATATTATGACGAAATCGATCGCCAAGCTAGTCACGAGATAAGCGAATATGCGAAACACGAACTCTTAATTAATGACGTACAAGTTTCTGATTCCGAGACGATTTATTGTGCGATTTATTATGCTATTTTGTAATCAATATGCGTGAGAACTAGCAGCGAATTTAAAATCCTGTCACATTATACGCGATTATTTCGTCTTTATATTACGCGGATATTTCTTATATTGTCGTCTTTTGTCATATTAAAAATTTTGCGGTACAATCTGCACAAAATATAGAAATGTATTTACATTATACTTAAAATTTTTTTTTTAAGTTATGAGGATTTCCTAATGAATAGAAAGTCCTTGCTTAGAAATATTTATAAGAACGTTAAAAAATTAAAAAAAAATGTGCCAAGTATGAGATATTTAAAAACGCAAGGAAATGAACAAATATAAAATTATTCGCGACAGAGATGCTACTTGACAGTTGCTAAAATTTTCAACAATCTAAATTCTTCAATTAACTATTCAAGGACATGTGCTTAAATTCGCTGTTTTGTTATCGGCGAATGGCCTAAAACGAATCTCGATGATACATGCACGTGGAAAATCGCATGGAGAGAGAGAGAGAGAGAGACGCTACGAGGACACGCGGAGGCGGGGAGGAAATGTTAGCGAAGGACGAAGAGGTGAATGAGAAGAGCAAATCGATACGCAGTATTGCACAATGGCTGGAAGGTGTAAAGACAATTGGTTCACGGCTCAGCGTTAGCGCATTTCCGAGATAACTTCCGGATTGCATCCGCACCTGCTTTTCCCCCTCTTCCCACCATCGCCGCCTCATCTCTCACGAGCCGTGAGCCAATCGCTCACGCTCACTTGGTAGATTTGAAGAAACAGATCGACGATTAATCACGGACGAGCGCATCGCGCGATCGCAAACGCCGATCGGATCAAACGACGACGGGGAAGTCGCGCGCTTCTAGGACGATAGAATCGTTTCTCCTTTTCCTTTTCCTTCTTTTTCTTTCATTTATCAACGTCAGATTTCACGGCAGCCTGCCGCAAAAGGTCGCGCGTGGGCGGTACACACGTGGCCTTTCGCGGGCGAGCTCGTAGCGTGAACGTGAACGCGAAGCAACACGCGCGTGCGACGTCGTAATTAAGGATTTAACAAGACGCGCATTAATCGCTAGTTCGTAGGGCCTCTACCCCCCGTTCCTCGATACCAAAAGTACCCGTTTGCAACCCATTTCCTTAGAGGGGTTAACCGATGTGTTTGAATGACGTGTGGATGTGCTATTCCCTTCCTGTTCGTGCAGTTTAATCGCACGTATCGTAGCGTATATGCATATATACACCCCCGTAATCCCCCCATAATATATAATTCCCCCTCCCCCACGAGTCACAAGTAGACTTATAACGCCGTCTGTAAATGGCATCTTGTCGAATTTATATTTTTAAGCATAGTCATTGCTAGAGAACACCATTCGCGCTCGTCGCTCAGTCGCGAAGATTTGCACAGATACAATACTTTACAAGCGCACGCTTGGTGGATCTTCGATTAAGCCCGGTTTTCAAGTTTCCCGACGTGTTCGATTCGAAATAGTAAAAAGTTTTGCTGATTTACGCTGGAGGAAACTTAAAGAATCTCTTCAAACCCTTCGATCGATCTGATCCCGCGTTTGAAATCGGACGTTTGAACGAGACGAGGAAAATTATCATGCGATAATAATGCGCTAAATTTTTCCAGCAGGTGACACAAGAAAATTTCTTCATGTGCAACGTGGCGCGAATGGTGTGATTTATAAAATAGCTCGCGTTTTTAGCAACCCTCCGATAAACATCGCAAAGTATGCAGCACGATTTGATCTACGCGCATCTGAGGGTTGATGCATTCATCGGTAAATATGCATAAATCGAACGAATATACGTTTTTCAAAACGTATTCACGAGGACAGACTGCGTAAGACTGTGCAACGTACATTTTGTCGTTCTTAAAAAAAAAAAACATCCGCGTCACTGTAAATTAACACCAATCGCGACAGTAAGGCAAACTTCGTAATATTTGTCTTTATAATTAAGTATAACGAGCAAACGAAAATAAAAGAAAAAAAAAAGGAAAAAAATAACGCGAAACGAAATTTGGCCGAGAGAGATCGCGTGAAATTTATCGATATACGCTCTCGTAATCATCGCGCTTTTAATATGGGCTAAGTCACGGTGGATCTTATAAGGATAGAATCCTTTTTTACGAAGAAAAAAGAACAACGCGTTCTTCGAGCGAACGCGGACGAGAAACGCTAAAAATTAAGATTCAATATAAGTTTCTTAGAAGTAATTCGGGCATTTTTATTCGGCTGTGTTATAAAAAAAATAATAATATACGAAAAATACACGCGAAGAAAAAAGCGACTTTAGATTCGGTAAGATCTCAAATTTAGATGAATAATTTTTGTACCCTATTTTTTTAAACGATCGCCACGTCGATCACGTAGACGGAGAAAAGGGTCGTACGAAAAATGAACACGGTAAATGTATTTATCAAAATTAAGACGTCGTTAAGTTTAGTTTTTAAGGTAATTCGCGTCAAACGGAAATTTCGGAAACACGCGCGCGTTTAGTATCGATATCGAGGAGTAATTTCGTAAGTAATCGAAGATTCGCCTCTGCTTAGCCCTTCTGATTCGTTGAAATCGAAACTTTTCGCGAAGAGGCGGAAGAAACGTAAATCCGAAGTGAGAAGCTGAAGAGAGCGCCGAATGAGATCGACGATCGTGCCGCATCGAAATGATCTTTTGATAAAGCTAGTCTCTGCCCGACATTCGGGTACGATCGATCGCGAAGCTTCGCGAGACACTCGAACCATAATCGTTTGCAGGGTGTGTCGTCGATGTAACTTTTAATACATACATACATATATATCTGTCTAGGTAGGATATGTGCTCTTTTATAATCACTTTCCGCCCTCGTCAAGATACGAGGAAGACCCCTGTTTGGAGGTCGCGTAGTTTTACATTTAAATAGCTGTATTACTTAGCCGTTAAGGTGAATCGAGAGGAGAAAAACCGATCGGACGGCAGGCATGGAAGCGATCCAAAAAAAGAAATC
Organism: Camponotus floridanus; assembly: GCF_003227725.1. Lineage (NCBI taxonomy): Eukaryota > Metazoa > Arthropoda > Insecta > Hymenoptera > Formicidae > Camponotus > Camponotus floridanus. The sequence continues at coordinate 1,233,908 of NW_020229636.1, forward strand.
ATAGTAGACACAAGTATTTTGCGATGCAAAAGCGAATAATCATGCTGGTAGTGCGGACCAAACGGGACAAACGACGGGAAGTTTGAGGAAGTGACGAAAGGTACGGTGTTTTTCTTGGGAAGAAAGCGAGAAAGAAGAAAGAGAGATAGAGATGTGTAAAAAGAAATTGCCGCTCTCCATCGGAGATCAACGTCCAAGATTGTTCGTAGTGATTAAACTCGTAATAAGACATGGCGAGGATTTCTGACGACCGCGTTTCGAGTCATGCTTTGTTTCTGTTTCATTACACTTTATTTTTTAAATATCGATTAAACAAAACATCGTTTCAATTTTCGTGATTTATTTAAGATGAGAACTAAATAAATCTGTAATTTTCAAAATAATAATAATTGATCGCATTTAATTGACTCATTTATCTTATTATATAATATTATAATTTTATATGATACTATAATAATTATTCCTTAATGACATTTATATTTCATAATTATTACACGAAATAATTTTGCGCTGGCCTAATTTACGTCATTATTTAATTATTTATTTCTTAATTTTCATCATTTATAATTACAAATATCATTTATGAAAATTAGATTCATTCATGTTTTCTCGAAACGGATAGTGTCACGACTCACGCGTTTGACGAGGATACAGCTGGTATAAATTTAAAAACGATTAAAACATTTTTTAATATTATGCCATCTTTTTAATCAAACTTTCTTGGAAACATTTGTAGATATCTCATGAATTTATATTAAATTCTATCGACAAGCGTGTCTCGCGTATCATTAATTAGATTTGATTTGATCGCGAAAATCATTGCTATTGAGTTCGTTATGAGATATCACGTAATGCAGATCTTGATTAAGATCGAGTGAATTCTCGATTTTCATTCCGCGTAATCAGACATTTCTTCTCTCGGAACAGCGCACATCGGATTTCTTTCCGATTACATCTTTTATTTTTCATCACAAGCATTCAAATTTTTTTCTAAACGTAATAAGGAAGAGAGAGAGAGAGAGAGAGAAAAAGAGGAGAAGATAGAGAAAGAGAAAGAGACACAAAACAAAGAAAAAAATAGAAACGAGATGGCTAAAAAGAGATAAAAGAAACGGAGGAAACAGTGAATTGCGATAGCCTTTCCATGTCTTACTGCCCTGCCCTATGACTCTCGTTCGCCTTCCTACGATCTTCGAAAAAAAAAGAAGAAAAAGAGAGAGAAAAAAAGGATCGAAAAAACGAACAATCAATGGCATCGCACTGTTCGCGGTATAAACGAGCACCGAGAATATATTATTCACGCGCGAGAAGTTACGACGTTTGCACTTCCGATTGCGACGAACGGATATGAGCGATCTGCACGATTTCGCAAGGAATACAGGAGGGCAACGAGGGGGAGAGGGAGATGTTTGAAGCTGAGGTCGCGCGAGATCGGAGCTTTTTTGAATATATTTACAAAAGGCGGTCGTAACGACGGTTTGGGTAATAATATATATATATATATATATATATATATATATATATATATATATATGTATATATGTATGTATATATACGCACATAGATATTATACGTATACACGTATATAATCGTAATAGCGATAATACATATTACATAACCACTTAGCGGTGTACGGTTTGATCGAAGATTTGGCAGGGCTTAGAATCGCTCACGTTTAATCGGTCCTTTTCGCGTGAAAGAAGAGGACTTGCTCTTATAGGCGTATCTCGTAGTTCGTATCAGTCCTCTAACTGTAGGTACGTTTGCACGTGGTAAAAAGAAACATGTATACATATATACTTATGCATTATCGGAGCTATTTCCCATTTTCGTGTAGCTTAGTCGGAGTCACGATAAACTCGCGTCGCGACTTTATATAAAATATCGGCGACGATACGCATTTTTTGCTCTCCTATGGTAAATAGATTGTATCTCAAAACTACGTGAACGTAATCGTGACTCAATTTAGCGGCCGTGAATGAGAGAAGAGTGATTGCGGTTTGTAAGGATCTTTAGCCATCACCTGAATTACCTTGCTCCATTTATTGATTATCTCCCAAACTCCTTATCCGATTTCTCGCCAGTTGATCGCTAGTTTTTCGCTTCATTTGATCAATTTCATTGAGACAAAAGATTAGACGCGGCCTGCGACTGTCCAATCATGACGACGATTTATTCTATCGGTAAAAAAATCGACAAACATTTTGATAATCTTGAAAATCGTCGAAATAATCTTCAATATTATTTTATCTAATAAATTGTAATATATTTCAAATTATATCACGTATGCTACTCTCCGAATATCATGGAAATATTCAATTACGAATTAGGAAATGTAACGATTTATTTACCAAGATTCTTATCGATATCATCTTCGCGATTGGACACATCGCCCGCTTCGTTCGGTTACCACCTGGCTGACACGAATTGGGACATTTTACAAGGACGGATAAACGGCGCGAACGATGCACGTTCTGCGCGATATGCACGACTCGATTAGATCGTGAGAGGATGTTATTCGAATTAAAAACCGACGCATGCGAGACTGGGTAAGATGTTCCCGAGCTAAATCACGGAAAATAAAACAGCAGCGAGGCAGCTGTGTCCCTCGATACCTCCCCTATAAGAGTACAAATTTTTCTAATGTGAATAACTATATCGAGCGCTGAATAAAATGTTAGACGACGAAGGCGTAATGAGAAAAGACACAAAGCGAGAAAGAGAGAGAGAGAAAGAAAGAAAGAAATAATTTAAAGATGAAAAATGATATTAATTATTATTGAACACGAGAGAATGAAAGGAACAGAATGATGAGAAAGAAAAAGAATAATATTAGGCGAGAGATAATGTTTAACGATGTTTTCCCTGGTGTAGGAATTATTGCGATAACGATATATAAAGATTAAGTGAAATGATTTATATACGATAACATACTGCATACTCTTATCTAGCGCTAGGTTCACACTCAACGTTATTATCGGAATGCGATGCGATATATATATATATATATATATATATATATATATATATATATATACATACACGTGTATGTAGCTATGTGTTAACGATCCGAACTGCCATTAGCACTTAAGGCGCGGCCTGCACTCATGATCCCCCTTGAAATTTCTCAGGAACATTTTCATCGAGGCTTCGCGATAACTTTGAAAGCGTGTGCAACGCTAGAATCTCTCGATTCTGTCGCGGCGCAAGTAGATTTGTTTAAATATAGGACGGCAAGGTGTATATCCCCCGTTTGCTGTCATATCGACGATTTATATGCACGTCAATTTACCTCAATATCGACGATTTCAGAGTTAACTCGATCGCTTCCTCGATGCTAAATCTCGTTGTTGATAGTCGTCTCTCGGACCGCGGGAGGGGAAATGCGAGCGAACCGCTCGCGATCTTTCGGAATCTTGTCGGAGCTGGTCTTAAGTGACATGGTATTTATCGCGAAGTGAATGAATGCATATTAATACGGGAGCCGTGTGAGTATCACGTGCGGTTAGACATGTAAGCTTTCGAAAAATCAGTATCGTAGTTAGAGTTCGGTGTGTTTATTGCATGCACCCGCCTATTATGGATAGACGAGAGAAAATATCGGTAATCTATTTAAAATTACCTCTTTCTAGCTGTTTCCCTTTTGCCTCTTAATGCATTATCTATGAAATATATATATACATATATATTATATACACGTACACACATAACCGACACATGGCATAACACGTTACATATTCGCCACCACTGATTGAAACTTCCCGTGTACCTCCATACATATAAATACAAAGACGTATACCACCCACATATAACATCTATCTAAGAGCAATAAATGAAAATAATATCGAGGCTTTGCGCTTTGATCGATCGCGAAAATCAAGATTGTCATAGATTAATTCATCGTGGAATGATTGCATTCTTGCAACTGTAAACATGTCAGATTATTAAGCGAAGAATTTGTGCTCGATCGAACTGGAGATAAAATTTTCCTCGAGTTAATGTCAAAATAAAACGAGAGAGAAATGAATATTATTCTCGTTGATTATTAATGAATTCGCGGTTTCGACAATGAATGGATGACAATCGCATCGGTTCGATCCCGCACCTACTTTTACCAAGCAACTTTCGTTCGTTGATCGATGAAAGCGTGTCTCGCCTCGTATACAAACTAATAAAGTAACTTGCAACTGCCGAAAATAAGACTCGAGAAACATAATCTTTCCAGCCTAAGCTTTTAATCGAGAAAATTTTATATACGCAGCTTTTTCAAGGACCACATTTCGTAAGTCCACGCCGAGATAATAGCAGAGCGCAATCGTTTGAGACTGATCCCCGTTAAAAAGATCGCGTCAGCGTCGACAATTCAAGGCGCAAAATTAACGAGGAGGAACGTGGGGGGGAAGTGCGGGAGGAAAGCTCGATCGAAATTCCCTTTGGAACCGACGACGATGCGATTGTCAGCATAAAAATCCCGCGCGCGATCGTCGACGACGAATTTAAGGAGGGCGATAAAATATCGATACGGTTGATTTCGACGGCGGACAACGACGACCTAACGACTCCATATCCGAACCATCAAGAGTTCCTTGATCGTTCGAATATCCGTACGTAAGACTCGAGCGTTGGGTGGGCGATCGATGCCGATGAACGAAAAGCACGAAAGATGGAAAGGGGTAAACACGTATACAGATACATAGATATATATATATTTTTGATAAAAATCTATTCGAAAGCGATTTGTAAAAAAAGGGGGGGCGGGGAGAAGGAAACGAAAAGTTAACGCAGAATTATACAGGTCGGCGTCGTCGATCGTGTGTTTTTCGCATCTTGACGCAATTTTTGCGAAACAAGTAAATTCGAAAACAGGCAATTCGTTTTTAGCAATCTTGTTTAATACAACGACGAGCTCGAATCTTGCTCTTCCCTCGCGACGAATCCTCCTCGAAGACGCATGCAATAAACCGAGAATGTCGACGTCTGAAGAATCGATAAGTCTATCTACTGATTTTGGGAAATAATTATTACGGTGGAATTTTGAGTAGATTGTAGCCACTAACAATGGAGGACGTTACTTGTCTATTGTTAAGCTCCGGTTTTCGAAATTATTCTAGGCATATTGAACAGGGCGTTTAATATTTTCACGCTAAAAAAGGAGCAATATTTCTGGATCGATACAGCAGGGCTTGCGGCATCTCGATAAGACAAAGAATGTTCTTTCGATCGTCTGAAAATGTCGGGATACTATGCACACGATGAACACTTGACATCGCGAATATAAAATGTATGAAAGAGTACATATACAGAGGAATATATGATGTAGACACGGACATACACACGGACATTCTACATAGTACATGTTGGTCGGCACTATATTTCCCTAGCGCTTGCCAAACTCTTATTATGATCATTCTATCGTTAGAGTATAAGAGTTGATATTTAATAATTCGTATTGTAATTGTACGCGATTATATTTGTTTGGTTGGCTTGAGGGCGAGAGTCTAACTCGGGTTATTAGATACTACGCTGTACCTTTAGCTGGCGGGTCACTGACAGTAATTGTCATCTTCATCGCTCCACAGAAGAAGAAAAGGATTCCCATAATGAAATCATGAGTATATTCAGATTGTTATAGTTTAAGTTTCGATGCGTATAGAAACACTATCTTATATTGTCATCCAGATTATCGACTATGACGTGAATAATGTTGATGCAAATAAAAAGTATAAAATATATACTGTTTTTCTTTTCTCTTTGTGCCGAGAGTTATACATGTTTGTGAGTTTTGTGCATAATTCGTATGTAATATATTAATTCGAGGATGCATTGTAATTTGATATGCGTAAGTTCCTTTTTACAAGCACTCATTTATATTGCATGTTGAACGTAATTATATGATGTGGATAGGTAGAATTTAAGGAGAATACATTTTGGTATTAAGATATTGGTTGTGAAACGAAATGTTTGCGTCACGTACCATGTAGCGAAATGGTGACTGACGAAGACGCTGTTAAAGGCGTCGAGTTGTTGAAGAGTTCGCACGTTCCACGGACGCTGTCTTTCTCGACTGGGACGTTTAAATTAAACCGATTAGGACAAGACAACGCGAGGAATTCCTTCGTGAGGGCGAACATCGAGCGCTGGCCGTTGTAAATGTTCCCGTAGCGATTGCTCGCGCGTGTTTCTAAGAAAGATAGATCACTACTAGACAAGTAACAATGATAGGCAAAATGACAAATTGCGCGATTGGTCGGGCTGGGCGTTGTTGCAAGAGAGTAGATGGGCGATTTGATCGGCCCGGCCGATCCCGAGATCAGTCGAGAATCGTGCGTCCGTCGATCGTGCAAATCGACGAGAGAGAAAGATCATGGAATCGGGGAGACAAGCGATGCACCCGCCAGCGACCTTGAGGGGAAGATAGACGCACGAAAACAAAGCGGAAAGTAACGAAGGACGAGTCGCGTTTTTTGAGAAAGAGAGTATATATTATCGATAAGCTGTGTCGATTTCGAGAGCTAGTGCTTAACAAATATTCCGGGTCGTTTCTCCGACACGTGTCTCGCTTCACTCGTCACAGGCCATCTCCTATCGAGAGACGAAATCGCTAACAAAACGAGCCATTCACGCCTCGCAATCGCGCCGGCCTAAGAACTATAAGCGCGAGGCGGATAGAGGAAAGGGAATCCGCGAAAAGTGGACGAACATCTCTCGGAGAAGCGATTTTATACACGTACACACACACATACACACATAGACGTTTAATACTTTAGTCGAGAGAAGCCGTCGACGGTCGTTCGATCTCTCCTCGCTTCGAATCCGGATCGAGACCCGAGGCAGGGTCGACCGTTCTGTCGTTTACGTCGCATTACACGAGTTTGCGTTAATTAATCAATGCTCTACTCAGAGCAGAGGACACGGTCAATATGGGTCCTGGCAGTTTCGGGCTTAAACGTCCTCTCTTCCGGCCGTCCTCCCGTCTCGGGGCCCATCCTTCCTTCTGGTCCAGGGTGACGTGGAGCAAGGCCGGAGGGGTATTAAGCAAAAGGACGGACAGGAAGTACACTATAAGCATTAGCGCATTACGGCTACGCCTAGGTATAAAACGAGGTGAAAGAGAGATAGAGAAAAAAAATTAAGAAAACGGATAAAAAAACTTTTCGTAACGGCAATTTAAGGAAACTGTAAGAACGCGATGATTACTATAAATAGACAGCGTGTGAGGATCGAGCTTTATACCGCTTTTTGTATGTTTAGTAATGGAATACCTATATTAAATATTAAACAAATAAAAATGATAAATAAATATAAACTACAAAACTTACACAATCTACTCTCTAATTGACTATTCTCTATATGCAAGACATATATATATATATATATAAACATAATATATATATAAAAATAAATATAGATATATATTATAATAATTATATATTATGATTATTACGCTATGAGAATACGAGTATGATGATTTTAAGGAAAGTATACATATTATATTAATAAACATTTTTTAATGCCATTATCCTAAAGATATTGGTGAAATGAAATGAAATGCAAAAAAAATGGCTTGTTGCGTGTTACTTATTTCTCCCCTATCAAAGAGTCCTGGATTCCTTCTCCTGATTTATATTATTCCTTTACATATAATATTGTAACAAATTACAAAATATATAATAAATAAGTGTTATATTGAAATATATTAAATTATAAAGAAAAAACTAGAGAATTCTATATAAATTTCCGAATTAAAAGTTTCAGAAACTGTTCAATCTTTCATTTATTTACGTGAAAAATAAGGTACGTGAAATACAAAGGAGGTGATTTCAATGCGAAGCGAAGCATGAAATCGCTGAAATTGTAATTAACGCCATATTAATTATATATACCATTATTTCTTGCAATAAAAAAAATCGTAATGATCGGCATCGATGCAATAATTAAACGTCGTTTAATTCTGACGATCGTTCGTAGCGTGAAACAGCTGAGAACGAAAAGGCTCTCTCAGTTTTCAACAGGATACTATCAGTGAAACTCTTCTTGAGAATGGAGCTTTCAAGATATAGCGTAAGTATTCTCGAGGGACGGATGTAACTTATCACTTGGTACGAGCGAGATGATAAATTTATTTATACGTGCCGCATGACTGTGATCTCTACGTATGACACTTTGTCGCGTGGAAAGGTTAATAATATTAAATTCGCGAAGAATTTCTCCGGTAAATGACAAGTACGCGAATCGAGAAATTGAAAAAAATCGCAAAATTTCAAATTTCAAATTTCAATTGAAAATTTTCGAGTGATTATATAAGATTCTGAAGATAAAGTTTTACTCTATAATCTACATAAAAGTTCACGAAATCACGAATATAAAATTCCTAAATAATTGCTAAGATCTATTATAGGAATCTCTGAAAAAAAAAAATTAATTTTCACCGAGCGGAAAAAATTTATATAAGCGAGGAATTAATTATCCTTATACAATGACAGTTCGATCGACGATGAAATCTTTCTTCATTGAGCACTTTCGTTTCCACGAAAGCGTTTTTTGTGCTGATTAATCGAGAGTCGTGAATTCGCCAACTTTCGCTGATTCGTAACACCTGGTCAATTATACGGCACGTCGCCCATCGTAATCGAAGATCCATCCGTCAATCGCTGATGCGTGACTACGCCCCCTCGCCCCTTAGAGTTCGTCCCGTTGGGAATGTCGCTGTAAAGCAGACCCCTCCGTGGGACGGATACGGGGTGTTACAAAGGAAAGCGTACGAAGAACCCCAATTCGTGGTACGTTAGACGTGTTTACGGCCAGTTGCCTAAGAAAGGGGGAAAATGTGATGCCTTCGATATCGTCGCTGACCGTCCTAGCTAGGAGTATAAATAGAATTTGTTTAGACAGCTGCAGAGACGCATTTATAAAAATAGATTTGAGTTTATTTTAAAAATTAACATTTTCTGTTAATTTTTGTTCAATGCATTTGCTATTCCCTTGCAATAATGGAAAATATTTTAAGTGTCAATATGCTGTATATCAAGATAATGTATTCTTATGAGAGATGTAAATAATTCAACAACAGCTTCGAATATTTATAGGAAAGCAGTTTATTGTTTTGCGATAACATTTCTCTCAATCGCGTTAAAAAATCGCGGTTGCCGCGTTCGACGAGATGATCAGATTAATAGCCACGTTTAATTTTTTGCTTCACGAGATCCATTCCGATGAGCCTCATAAATCTTTACGCGCTTCGCGCCGCGATGGCACGGGTAATCCGAGATTGAATTAGCGGATCGATAGAATTCTCGAGTGCTTGTATCTGCTATGAGAGCTGTCTGCCAAGAATTATAGTCCGCCGGATGTCTTCTGTCGCTGGCCGACGTGATCGATCGTGGACGCGATCCGCGAGCTTCTCCTTAGCTTCACAGCCGACCGCGTTTTCTTTGTTCGCCGAAAACGCCCCCTCGAATCCCATGGAAAGCAATTAATTCCCGGCCACGAGGGGTGAGATTCTACTCCCGCCTATATACTGTCGAAGATCACTATTACCGAGGAATAGGTATGCGCGAATAAATATTACGGGAGCCTGGCACGTGTCTTTCCCGACTTGGAGTTTCAAGTGTCCATAGGGGAAACTTTGGAAATATATGTGCGAATGCACATTTTTTGCGGACAGCGCATGACCATTAAGAATATTATACACGTTTATGTCATAAACATACCTTTTTCGCCAAATATATATAATATATCTGTCTCGAAGTAAGTTTCTAATAACGTATCTGATAAGGCGGCATTTGTAACGGTGCGACGTTATTTGTGTATACTGATTTAAGAAACATGATTAACGGATCGATTTTCAATGTAATAATGAAAAATATAAATGTATAATGTGAAAATGCAGATATTTCTCTTACATTTCCTTTTTATGTTGTTCTTTTTATATCAAGTTAATATAACATATATTTTCTACATTTAATAATAATAATTGAATTCAATTTCTCATATTTATAATATGAAAATTTCAACTACATATAATATAAAATAAGATGTTAAAATTAAAGATTTTCAACAAAGATATTTTACTAAATAAAGTAAAATAGGATTGCACAAAATTAGTCTTGATGTTATCTTCTCTTGAAATTCGAGACAAAATCAATACATTTTTAATTATTTATCAGGCAATACAAAAATTAAGATTGTGAAAAAAAATTATTGATTTTGTCAAAATTATTAATTTTTAAAAACATTTAAAATACATACTAATACAATATTTTTATGAATATTTTTTATCTTGAGTTTTATTCCCTAGTATAAATTAGTGGCATTATATTACCGAAACGTGACGTTACCTGAAGATTATTGATTTTGTGATGTCAATTCTATTTTTAGTGACTGTTAAATAAATGCGTGTCTTCCGATGTTTTCGAACAAAAACGACAGGCGATCAGTTGCGTGTTGATGTCCGCCTGTCGCGGCGATTAAGGCCTAATGGAGAAACTTAATTTCTTGGGTCATTGCCCGCTATCATTGTGCACCGCGTCGTCTAGTCGATGAGGTGAAACGCACAAAAAAAACAACCTGTGATCGAAGAAACGACAGCGAGACGCGGAGGTGTAGGCACGTAGATAAAAGTACCCAATGAAGGGAATGCTGGGGTGGGAGGGACAGGGGATTATAAATTGGCTACTTTGTGTCGTGGTTATTGGAGGGCCAAATTGCGAACGACCATCCATCCATTTTTCCTGCCTGGTAGTCACTTTCTCGCCTCCTCTCTCGCCTTCCCAGACGTTGTTCTTCTCCACCGAAATCATTCCTCCTTGATGCGAGCAATCGTTTAACACGACACAATTTTCACGAGCGATGATAAGTTTGCATTTTGCGAATAAAAAGCGAGAGTATCTTGCGTACAACTATTATTTGCATAAAAATTAATACGAGTAAGCAGTGCATTAAAATTTTTACTTTATCCCTTCTCATATATAAAAAAATTATTAAATACATTTCATATGGATATCGCTACGGATTGTTTTAAGCGAAACTTTTTGACCCTCGATTTCTTATTCCTCGAAACTGGAAGATTGCATCTTCGCATTTTCGTGCAGCCAAGCGTGTCTATACGATAGGCGAGAATGATCGACGGGTAAAAAAGATAAGGGTGCGAAACGAGCCAGCCATTTTCAGAAGGGAGGATTCACCGGGATTCCCAGGTCCATTGACAAATTTGCTGGCGAGCAAAAAGGCTGCTTGGTATGCATCCCCTCACTCGGTCCATCGGCTATGCAAGATCCCGGTTGAGCTTCCACATGTGCGTGACATGACATGTGCATTTCTCTTTCTTCCTCTTTCTCGTCTTGAAATAATTTTATGAAATAATTTTATGAAATAATTTTAGGAAAAGGCGTTATAGGTGTAGATAGGTGTATTTTGATATTATTCTTTAGTTACAGACAATTAATTTATCAGACAATTGCAATTTAATTCACACATTGTGCGTCTAACATTAATTATCATATTTTTAAATATGTATTTTTTAAATATGTAACATCATGACATTATTACAAAAATAATATTCAGCTAAGCTAGTTTTTTAATAATTAGGAAGGATATAACGTAATATAAAGCAGATTTAATGAAGAAATTTACGAAATTTTATTATTTTTTCGAAAAAGAAATGGAACGGAGTAACATAAATTTAATTAGTTTGCTTTTATATGTGAAATTAAGTTACTTTTATTCGAAACTAGACTCGTTTTTTTCTTATTTTTTCACGAATCACGTGATATTGATATATAAGATAAATTAAAAAGATAGCGAAGAAATGAAAATTCAAAAGAGACAACGTTCTTAAAACTCGTTGCCCTAGCTACTGCCTGCGTTGTTTACGCGTAATTCCACCCCTTGTCGTGGGGTTAGCTAATTGGTTATCGACCCCGCGGCTGCTTGTCTTCGGGATACAATTTCAAGAGGAGATAGCTTTCCCATCTGTGCTTGGGAAAGCACGATCGTTTTTGAATACTGTCTCTCTTTCTCCTAGCTCATCTTTCAGGTATTTTGAATTTTAATATCTCATTGATAAAATTCTTTACCCTTATCTTATAAAAAAAACATCGTTAAAAAACAATTTTTCTTGAGGATATTTTTAAATAAATATCCGATTTTATTTATCTACAATGAATATATATGAATAATATGAATTGTTTAAGCCATCCGTCTCGTAAAATAGTTTCCGACTTATAATTTAAGAAACTTTTATTGTTCGATAAATTGCACGATTATCGTAAAATTGACTTTCTAAAAAAATTAACATTTGCCAGTCTATCTCGTTAACAGCGAATTGAGTTTTTCATTAATCATCCAACGTATTCCGTCGAGGAACTCGATTGAAGTGTTCGAAGCAGAGCTGATGGCCACTCGAACGAATAGCGCGGGCTCGATTTTGCGAAACCCTTGAGTCTTCCACTTGCAGCTTCTCTCGCATCCTGGACCTCGTTATCTCGGGCGGTTTGAAGTGTCCACCGTCCGGAAACGGCCGAGAGGCTGTCGGCCGATTCACGAAATACGTATTGACGAAAACAGTCGCGATGGTCAGAAGGGTCGTACTTTGCTGGATTATTTACCAAGAGTAGGGACGATCCCCATCCCTACGGTAATGGCTTATATTGGAAAACTTCTGCAAATTTGTACCGTTTGAATCATTGAAGCACGTCCGTGGATTCGATGAATCGAAAATTTCCTAAGAGCGCGGGTAAACTCGCGTAGCGGGACTTCCAAAGTGGGTCACCTTTTTGGAAATTACTTTCGTCCCGTCGGCATTGCCGATGAATGTGTGTCATTAATTTTAAATGAAGTCTCTAAAAGTGACGAATAAAGACGTTTAAACATTTTAATAGAAGATAGGTAATATATTGGTTTTTGTGTCCACGAAAATTATTTGATGTCATCGGATGAATATGTTATTGAAAATATATTTTTTATTAAAGTAGAATCAATTTATAATTTATAACATCTTTCTGATTGATACTTTATATCTACATAAAAATCAATTAAAAAGTTAGATGTAAATTTTAAAAGAATTATCGATTTTCTTTGGTCTTCGATCTCTTAAATTTCGATTAATAAATTTTTTCATTGATATTTATTTATATTTTTTTGAATATTAATATTTTATTAAGCGTTCATTTGGTGAGTTTGAATAAGCGATACGATGTCATTTGATAATTTCATGTATCCCTTTCTTGCATTTGGATCAAAAGCGCAAGTATCCAATGTGATCTTGACCGTCAACTCCTCTTTTAATTTCAATATTCATCTATTTGATCTTTTTTCTTTTCACCACACACGTCACGAGGGAGGCTTACCTAGAAAACGTACCCCTTTATGATTGGCCGCTACCTCGAAACATGTAAATGCGAGTTAGAATCCCTTTTGCCCGGTATAACGTCGTCCCTTTTATCTATGTTCCCTTTTACGCTACTTATGCATGTAAAAGAATATACATAAGCTATATCGTTTTTATTACAAACTTGAAAAGCACAGACGTAATAAAATTTTTTCTCTTAATTATAAAAGAGTATATTATTAAATCGTACCATATTTAAGTTCGAAATATTTGTAGTAAAAGAGACAAATGTTTCAAAGCTTTCCGTTATTTCAAAAATAATCTTTATTCAAGCTTGTGGAATATCTCTGGATTTTGTTGAAAATGGAATTCTGCAAAAAATTTAATAATAATGATATCAGATATTGTTACGGGAACTGGTAGAAATATCAGTAGCAAGTAATCATCATTTTGCATCGTGTACGAGAAATTATACGAATGAAACATGTCGGGCATCTCACTAACCTGTCTCTTTCCTTTCGACAAAACTCGCACATAATTTCCGACCCAGCGATCTCTCCCCGCGTGTTCTTTGAGCTTCGATTATAAATTCCGCAACGAAATATCATATTCCCTCCGCGCGATCCTTTCATCCGCCATTCAAACGGCATATTTTTACGGTCGTGCGTCGTCCCTGCGTGGAACATGTAAATACTTACGACGTTCCTCACGCGTTGCACACAGACCATTTCGTTTGACGATGTGCACCAGCCGTTCCTCATCTTACATCCTACCTTCTCTTGCTGTCGAGAAAACGGTGGGTCCCTCTTCGCTTTCTCGCCGGATTCACGTCAGAGAGCGAAGATACGCGCTTTTACGACGTCCAGCTTTACGAGAGGCTTTCGGAAATATTTCATCCCCGCATGAGGCACGACGGTTCCGCTTTCTTTCCTTCCCCGATGAAGTCTCCTCGAAGTGATGCGATCTCGATGCGACAAAAGGAGCTCGTGAGTTTTTACATAACCGAGAGAAACGACATTGGACGATATCGAGCGATATAATTTCGTTTACCCAAAATCTTAGGCATATGTTTATGCTTGTTTTGAGTCATTAAGTCAAAAATTTCTTCGTAAATTATACTCATAGATGAAAATGCGAATTTAGTTTTCGTAAAAAATATTTGCGTTTAACTATCATGAATGAAATATTAATGTTGATCTCTTTTGTTTTTAAATTTTACTTTAAAGAGACAGAAGGAATATTTTAGAGAAGATTTTAATTAAAATTATAAGTTAAGATAATATAATTTAATTTATTATGTTTGCAATTTTAATATAAAATAATATTTTTACTAAATAAATATACAAAGATAGAAGTACTAATTCTATAATGACATCATGCATTGAGATTTAAACATTTCAACTTAACTTTGATATTATATATAATAATATTTTATTCAGTAAAAAATTATTCTATGTAATTTTTTTCTTTAATATTCTATAATCTTTTTTATTTCAATAATTTTATAATTTTTCATTTCAATAAAATTTCGAAAATATTTGCTTAATGCTATCTAGTATTTATTTAATAAAATATATAGAAAAAATATATATACAAGATACATATTAATTTTCGTCCGAATTATCAGTCTCTACCCATTCCTGTGGAATTTTACTTTAATATTTAGTGACGAAACGGCGGCAATTCTGCGGCCTCGAGTCTGAATCTATCGAACCACGATCATGCGACCCTTGTCGGGCATTAGACGCCGACGTTTTGGGCGCGCGATTCTCGGCGAAAGGGCTGGCATGGAAACCGTAGGGAAATTCTGCGGGGAAGAACGTTGCTGGCGCGTTGAGCGTCGACATTGTGGCAAAATTCCGTCCAGTATCGTTTACGGCAACGTGTCGAGACGTACATATATGGATCCGGACGAGCGCCCGACCCCGTCGTAGACGAGGGAAAGCGGGTTGGTTGCCACTTCGACAGCCAACGGGATCGACATCGAGGAAGGAGAAACGAATATGGGGAACGAATATGTGTCCGTCGTGCGTACACCCGACGCATATATACGACGCATTACGTCGGCAACGTCGTCGACCTGTCCGCGCGACTCTCCCCGTCTGAGACGAGAAAAGGGGTAACGGCGGTGTAATGCTCGTAATGCTCCGCACATTATTGCCTACAAATTGCCCCTCTTCTCTTCCATTATTGGTCATAGTATTTTCTTTGGACAATTTCAGCTATTAACTGAAACGCGACGTGTGTTTTTCCAAAGGGATGAATTCTCGAGAATTAATTTCTTCCAAATTGATTGAGCTTAGAATGTTGAAACAGCTTTAATGCGTCGGTAGTTATCGCCATGCTTTAAAAATTAGTTGCATGACTTGTTTCGATACGGGAAGATCTCAGGCAGTCGATTAAACGCTCTTCATCCCTACGTAATTCTCCCGCTTGATTAATTCGCGGAATAAGACATAGATAGGTAGGTATCGGGATTGCTGAAGAGGGGGAATTCGCCTGCCTCTGGATTTCATCCCCGTTTAACCGTTCCCAACATAGCTCTTTGTTCTCCGAGTGCTTCTTCTCGCGTAAGATCACGGGCGACGCCCGCCTCTCGCAGGTTTTATCGCGCATAATGTCATCGAAAGCCGTACAGACAAAGGAGTGAGTACCGAAATCGGAAAAATATACGAGGGCCGGACAATCGAGGGCTCTCGCTTAACGATCGCCGTTAACGACCCAGGAAAGGGGGACTTCTCTATTGGTCAGTGAGATAGGACCGTTGGAATCCTTAAAGGGAATATGACCTTGGCTCTGTGGGGTGCTTGCATCATAATCCGATCTCGGAAATGAAGTCGTCAAATTATTTCATTGACCGCAAGTGATCTGATTACTGTTATCAAGAAGTTATTCAGAAGATTCATACACTTATTACTCTTACAATAAGTTGAATTAACATAGATATTGCATGTATATGGTTATTATATTCATTAAATGCTAATAATATTTATAGGGCAGATTCTGACATTCAGGAATTAACGCGATTGCATAATTAATTAATTATAAAATAATATCAACAAAGTATGTTTTAAATGGAAAGTAGTTTTATTTGCAGGATAACTTTATTTGTTTGAACAATATCGAGGGAATATTTTACGATAATACGTTTCAAAATGCAGTTTATTACGTGATGCATCCAAATTAATTTCAATATTTTATAAATTCAAGCAATAATATTGTGCTTTTGTTTTGATTATTTTAATTCCTGTTAGCGCATGTTTATTTTTTATATGAATTTGCATATTTATCTCAATTTTATTTTTAAAAAATAAAAAGAGATAAAACAATATATATATACGATAAATATAACGATAAATGTGAATTTTTTCAACTTAATATATTTTTTAACGGCCAGAATTATTTGTTTAACTATCAAGAATTGTTGAAAATAAAGCTGTAACTCTCAATTAATTTTGAATTTCCATAAAATGATACTTTAGCTTTCCAAACATGTTCATTATACAATATAATCTCACAGGCACGATTTTAAGCACACCTCCGATTCCAAAAGCACACACCACGATATCAGACTGCGATACATCGATATCACCGTGGCAAAGTCGTTATTGCCCTTGGAGGGCAAGTGAATCATGGTAGCACGTTCATGGCAAGTCGCTTCGGGCAAAAATCCATTTGGGGTGTGGAATCAATCGCTATTCAAAAGATACGTGCTCGAGCATTTGATTAATGGATCCGTTGTAATGCCACGATAATTTCAACCTTGTTCGTAACAAGCGAGCGAGTACATGATGCGGAAAAAAAATCTAAAACGTTGAACGGAATTTCGAAGTGGGGATGAATTATTCAAAGATATAGTTTCATGTCGCAAGCAGACTGTATTTGAATGAGCTATGTGTGTTTGTGTGTTTCAACATGACGAATTATAGCTGTACGTTTACGAGGGGCAGTAAAATACTGGTTAATTCGGGGTCGCTTCGGAGATTCGAGATCAATTATTATTCACACAGTGCTCATACATGGCTCCTGATTAATGGATTGCCCGGCGGCCAGCTCGAACTATTCGAAGTGAATTCGTAGAGCGCGAGAGTGACAAGTATTCTATGTTTCGAAACAGAAGCGTCTGAAAGACTGTCGTCTTGCGTCGCGCAGAGACGTCCCCGTGATGTCTCCGACGAGGACATTAAATTAATCGTCATTAGGCGCCCCGCGTCAGCTTAGGGGCGGTTGCACCGCTAAGAGGACCGAGACGAAGCCCCTGTCACCCTCTTGTTATTAATAACGTTTTCTCCCGGGAGCGAGCCGTCTTTCGATATAATGCCACCCTTAGTTCTCTGGAAAATTTTTGCGCTGAAGAGCGCGCCCATTCAGCTTTCTCCAAATTTCATTTGCATTTATATTCGCTTTTAGATGTACATCCGCAGCTACGTAGATGTGATTATGATACAGGGAACGTTTGTCATTTCTGGGAACCAACTGTGACGGGTTTTATTAATTTCTTTTGATGAAAACACACACTCGGGGACAAGTGGACAAAGAATAAGTGTTGATAGCGTAGTGGTGTTGAGATAAATTCCTCGGGAGAAACCAAGGGTTATACATCATTGACGGTAAATGGTTTAGGCAAACTTTAATTTGTGCCAAAGACCCACTGGACTCCGGCATTTCATGATTTAATGGTGCACAATTTCGTCGCCGGAAATTCATTAAAGTTTGCATGGATCTCGTTATCCGCATATCTCCCTGCAATTATTAATATCCTTGTAATTATTATTATAATCATTCCCTTTGCTCCTTGCCAATTCGCAATGAAGAAGGGAGAAGTCTCTTAGGGATCCAAGTATTTAATGAAGCACCTCTTACGTGGGTCGTTCCCAGGGGCAGAAGAGGCGTACCGTTCCTGTCATTATTACGAAACAGACTGGCATCATTGTTTATATAATTATATCTCGACCTTGGAAGATACCGACCCCTCCATTCGTCGTCGTCAAATTAACGAATCGTGCTTACCAAGCATCATGCCATCAGCTTTACATAGAATTATTTTCAAATGAACTTTATCAAACTTTTCGTGTCCATCCATTGCGCAACAATTTTATAAAAATATAATTTTCTACGACAAAATAATTATAAATTTTTATATTTAATGTATCTCTTCTAGAAAGATATATTTGGCACATAATACCTATGCTTGTAGGTAAAGAGATAAGTAAAAAAAAATAAAGAAGAATAAATAAACATTAATTGCTTATCTTATAAAGGGAATCTTTCGTTGTCGTAAAATGCATAGACTGTATTAACGTTGTGGCTTTAGTAGAAACAGCTTCATTTCCGGACCTTCTGCCGATTTCGATGCGCGTTCTCTTATCTAGACGCATATCTCCCTTAAGGACAGTGAGTCTGGCGAAACTGTGATACTGGCGCAATATTAATAGCGTATACCTCCTCGCTTTCCCTCTCACAGTTGAATCCAGCCCCAAAGACAAATCTCAAGCTAATGTCGTTAGCCAGTCTTCTGGGAGCAGTACTATTCTCTCTCATACAAACAGACAATGCGTCGAGCAACTTCGTAAAGCTTGAGTAAATACTCCAATATCTGGTCCATCGAACACTCATCGGAGAATGGGTCGGTTTCCTCGTTCTGAGGACATTAACAATCGATTAAATTATATATCACTATTCAATTATATATCACTATTGAGACGATCTGTCAAAGTTCTACTTTTCATTAAGAAAAGATTTATACTCGATATCTTTGAATTTAAATTTTATTAAAAATAATGTTTAGATAAAAACCTAATAAGAAAATAGTTTTAAAATATTTTTCAAGATAAAAAATTATTTTATATCTCTTTCTTTCGCACTTATACTCTTTCGCTAAATAGTTTTCTCATTTTTTTATTATAATTAATTTTATTTTTACTATATAACACATTTTGAAGCACATCTTTCAATCTTTTTAATACGATCCCGTAACGTGACAACATTTTTAAAGAATATATTTTTAAACTCTAAATGTGTGTGTTGAACCTGATCGAAATTGACAGATTATTCCGGCATCTCTCGCGCTTTTGCTGTATGCAACTAATGATCATGGCACTATGGCAGAGACGAGGCGGAACCGCACATTTCATTGACACTTGGACGAGGGTCAATTAAACGCTATTAGCGCCGGTAGATTTTAGCCAATCCTCGTAACGAAGCTGATGCACGAAGGATATCGAAATGGATAATACGCGAGTAACCCTAGGGCCAATCCAACCCACAGACATTATCGAGCGTAATCGTATTGCAGGACGTACATACATACAACTGGCTATGCGGTAGATATGAATCGGGTACATAAATTTTTATACGCTTCAAGCAAAACGTACATTCACTATGAAGCTACATTAAACGAGACGATAAATCCGTCTGCACTCGGTTTTACTATTACACAGTTGCGTTGGACATTTTTGAAAAATATGGAATAATATTGTCTAGTACGAGCTATGTGACGGATGTATTCGTGGAAGAGAGAGAGAGAGAGAGAGAGAGAGAGAGAGAGAGAGAGAGAGAGAGAGAGAGAGAGAGAGAAAGAGAGAAAGAGAAATAAAAATGAAAAAAATACTTTGGAAATGGTTTGACATAAAAACGCAGAGAAAATATAAGTTTCATATATCTTTGTCTTTCATTAGAAAAAGAAGAAAGATATATAGGAGTGAGTAATCGCTATTACATTGGCGGGAGCAATTTTTCGTCTACATCCAATAATCTGCTCGATAAAATCTTTCAATCGTATCGTATTCGACGTACAGTTTCCAGCAAAGCTCGGAATGGAGTTGACCGCGTTTAAAATAACTCTTAAATTTTTATTGTAATGGATATTCGCCGCAACCGCAAGATAATTTCAGCGAATTTCTATGAAATCGAATCTTTTTGTTAATATTAAACTTGAATTTTTCCCTTCGACTTGTTATCCTGCGAGAATCTGTGCTTTGACAATCTGAATTTCGGGAACGGCGTACTTCCAGTTTACTACTATTGATGGTTCGCTGTGAAATTACACGAGAAAAATATACTTGAAAGCCTGAAAATGCCGCGAATAACTGCGATGAATTCACTGCGCCACGTAATGATCCGTCATTATGCAACCTTTTGCTCTTGGCAAGTCAATGAGCTCTGCTTTCTTGAGACGTGCCTCTCTCTCATTATTACGGTTCTCTGCATCTCATTTAATTCTCAAGCAGAGGTATTATATATATTGCTTTTAATATACAATTATCCTTAGCAATTATATTTATATAACAAAAATATTTTAATAATATAATGATTTAAGAAAGCTATAGAAACAATGTTTTTCGCATAGACTAGAAGTAAATACATTCTTTGAAGTAATGTCTTCATTAATTTAAGAATTAACTTCATTATTTTGACATATTACTACAACGATTTAGATTGTCGTTAATAGAGATCAACATCATTTCCTTTTGAGTAGTAAGTAACTTAAGCCGCGAAAAAATGGCCTTATTTCTCGTTCATAAAGTGACATATAAGCGTAATCATTACGGAGAGCCAGCATAAACGCGAGTTAGAAGAGAAGAGCCAGAGGTCGGCAATCGTGGTTGTACCATGTTATGGTCTATCTTGTAAGAGCTCGTTTAATAGCCGTCTCAGGAGTCGCTAATATGCCATAAGTAGAGGCACCGAGGGAGACACAATTCCTATAACCGTTACTGCAGTTGTCCTTCGTTCCT
Source organism: Camponotus floridanus (assembly GCF_003227725.1). NCBI lineage: Eukaryota > Metazoa > Arthropoda > Insecta > Hymenoptera > Formicidae > Camponotus > Camponotus floridanus. The sequence goes on from NW_020229636.1 coordinate 1,254,971, forward strand.
TCGCGTGAAATGGCGTCCTTAGTATCACATGTTTGGTCAGAATCTCTAGAATTTCGCATATAGCCATTATATTCCGTTTCTATTGAGACGAAACGATTTCATGGTATAAATTAATTTATATAAATTGTTCCCAGTTTCTCAGACGCTTCTCTTTCTTTAATTACGACAAATAACTTTATAACTATAATTTTATAACAATTTTCTTATTAATATAAATATATTAATATTCTCCTTACTTTCTACATATACATATAATTTGCGTACTTATGATATATTTTGGTATTTAAAAAATATTAATATTTTAATATATTCCTAATTTATTTTTATTTTAATATGTTTTAATATCTAAATATACTTTGGTTGCATAATTCCCTAGTGATCTTAACAATCCTAACGATCATAACAACCTTAATGACCCTACCTAACAATCGTACTAAGGGATCCTAACAACAATCCTAATAGTTTCAATGATCCTAACAGCCCTAATTGCTCTGCAAATTAAACCAGCGGAAATATGCGATTTTTAGATTTGGGGAATATGCCCTAATTAGGATTTTATTATACGAACGCAGTGTTTCTTTATTTTTCGCGAGTTTCTGAGATTTATTTTTATGTTATTATTTATTTTATGCGTACTCGGTTATTTTATCTGTTTAATTTACGCGTTTATTATGTGCCATTGCACGTTTTTAGATTAACTTATTTTTCGAATATACAGGCATTTGGATATTTTTAGCCAAGGATAAAGTATAGCTTTGATCTGTATCGTAGATCAATCGGAGAAAAACTCTTTCCATTGCCGGTTACTTATTTTCACCGGTACATGAGCATAATTTTACGCTCATTTACAGTCGTAATATTATGACCGTTTGTTATCGTCTTAATATAACTTTGCTTTAATTAATATAATGCTATATAGTGTCAAGTTAATCAAAATTAAATGATTGCAATTTTTACAATATATAACATTATTTATAATAAAAAATTTAATAAAGATTTACCGTAAAATAAATTAATTCCACATTATTTATACATTTTCTACTATATTTTCATTGTATAGTATCATTCATTGGTCTTTTTAAACATTACATATGGTTCAATAGATTGATAACTTACTTAGATTTATATCAATTAAAGCAAAGTTTTTTAATATGTTACACTACATAAAAATGATGGACTATAAAAAATTAAAATAATGTCAGTATGCGTTATGAAAGTAAATTCTTATATAGTATTAAAAAATAAAATTACTAGTATATTTTTTATATTTTGTATTTATGTATATTATTTATTTTAAATAAAATAAATAATTGATTATAATGTAAAATTAATAAAAAAATGAAATTTTCCTTTAATATTTCAATTTTGTATTTTTAATAAACTTTAATGTATATTGAAAAAAAAAACTTTAAAAAATTATATGATTTAATTTGTTCTAGCCCATCCATTTTAAGGTAACGGACCTACAATCTACAATCTACATCTACGAGCTCTACACAAATTCGTTACCTTAAAATTAAATAAAAGTTCTTTACTCACCGACACTGATGCGCAACAGCGGAGTTGTCAATATCGAAGCTACGTTGTCTGTAACATACAAATATAAAATTCATATAATTAGCAGCTCTTAAAATAATTAATCTTTTATTATATTTAATTATTATTGTACGCACCGAATTTTATATCCGATATGTGCAATAATACACAAATAAATAAATATGCAATAATTTTTTAAATTCTGAAAAACTTATTTTTTTGAATAGAAAGTTTTATAAGATTATTTACATACAACCTTTTTTCTTTGAATCTTTCTTGTTTCATCATTCAAATAAATGACTCAAATTAGTATGTGTACGTGATATAATAATTAATATAAATAAATAATATAAATAGTACTCACCATCAGGTTGTTCCGCCGATGCAGGATGCCTTTCCTAGGCCTGCGCCTCCTCTCAGATCATCAAGATTGTTAGGTTGATCTATAACAAATAGAAGATTTAAATTGTAATAACATCCAAATAATTAATATTTCAAAAGTTATTACATGTATTGAATTTTACATTCGATACTTATAATAATAGCAGATTAATAAAATAATTCTATAAATTTTGGAAAAAAACATTACTAATAATTTTCTAATACTTTATAAAAGCTTATATATAGCTAATTTTGTAAGATTATAGATTTTATATAAAAATCTTTTTCTTCAAAATTCTTTCTTATTTAAATTATATAAATAAAAAATCAAATTACTAATTATTCGATTAATTGTTTAATTTAAATTATAATAAATATATTTAATATTTAATATATAATTATAAATAAATAAATTACTTACCAGAAGGTTGCTCTGCCGAAGCCCGATGCCTCTCCTAGGCCTCTTCCTCCTCTCAGTCTTGGACGCGCGATATTTTACGGCACTCCCGCACTCACGAGCGATATTTTTATCGCTATTTTCGCACTTTTACGCGCGATACTGAACGGCACTCCCGCACTATTATTTCGATGCAATTAAAAATTTTATATTTGATCGCGCGATGTATATACTTAATATGTATATACTTTTAACGGCACTCCCGGTTTCGGTACAAAAAGTCGACGACGCAATGCGTCCAACGCATCAATGCGCGTGCCACATATGAGCCATTGTGCGACTCGTGACAATGTGCTGGGTACTTAGCTTCCCCTTCAGGCTCCTTGAGATTTATCCTAAATAAAAAAATTTAAAATAAACCTCAAGGCACCATCCAAGTACTGAGCCACCCCACCGCGTCAAGGTGTACCCGTGGGGGGTTGCATTATATAAATTTATAATATAATATAATTTATATATATGAAAGAGAAAGAGAGAAATTTATATTATATATAATTTTATATAATTTGTGTGTGAGATTGATTATATCATTCAATAATGTAATCTGACTCATTATAGCGCTTCTGATTTTTGTCATGTACGAAATAAGTATGTAAGCATTTAGTTAAAATAAAAATTTTTTTTCTCATTGTAATGTCTATTTATATGAATATTATTGAATAAAAGATTAGGTACACGACGATCATTTTCTTTAATAAAGAAAAATTGGAATCTAATTCACAGATATGTTAGAATAATAAATAACAATGAGAAAATTATATAATAATTATATTGTATATAATACTATATTGTATATATTATATATAATAATTATTATCACAATTGCTGGCTGTTAGATTTGCAACAGCGTTCATATTAATACATAATTGCTTAACTCTTTTTCTTATTATTTATTTCCGTTCTTATATGCGAAATGTCGACCGAAAAATAAAAGCAATCTGAATAAGAAAGCTGTCTAATTGTATATATAAAACATACTATCTTAAACTGAATCAATGAACATTTTTATTGATTAAAAATATAACACAACGTATCTCTTGTTTAAGTAAGCAGTGTCTTTTTATAACATTTTTTGTGAATTATTTATATAGAATAATAAATGTGTTTTTAAAATCTTCAAATAATTTTTTAGAAGATATAGTTAAAATTTTTTAAATATATTTTATTAAATATTTTTTTCTAAATGCAAATCGAAATTATCATGAATTAATGTACGTTAATTACAACAATAATTTATAGCTGAAAAATAAAAGAATATATCTAAACATGTATATCTAAACATTTATACAGATGACATTGATTGCTTTAATTCTAATATATGAATAATATATAAAATGCACCTTTAATAAATCGAGTTTAAAGAGAAAATGCTCAAAACTACACCGCGTTACAAACGAGTGTGTAAGTAACTGAAATACATAAAATAAATTTGTGCGAGTAACTAAATTGAGACATAAATCTTGTACGCGATAAGAAAGTGATGACAGGCGGACATAAAAATCGGTATTATTTTGGTTTAGTTTTTATCTGCATATCGTGTTACAATAGATAAAGCCGAGTCGAGGCTCGCTCGAGGTTGCCCTTTAAAAGCAATTAGAGAAAAGGATGCAACGAGGGTGCGACAAGGATGCGAGAAGAAACGCGAATAAGACGTGAGATACGACGCGAGTGACAAAATCCGGGTTTTCTATTGGATTTAAGGATCGAGGAACTATGCTTATTGGCTATTGATTGAGTCCGCGTGGAGTATTTAGCTCAACAGTCCTCGCGGATTATTTAGGTCAGGAAAAATTCGGGATGCTATATGGAACGATATATGGAACGATACGGACCGATATATGGAACACTGACGCGAATATTAATCGTTACGCAAAGGCCAAACACAAATTAAATGCAAATACATTCAATTTTAACATTTTTATAACTCTGTTTTCTAATAAAATTAAGTAATCTAAATTAATTGATTGTAAAATTAATTATTACGCGTAATCAATTTTTTGCCTTTTAAACAGATATTCAATATTGTAAATTATAATTATCAAGCATTATCTTGAATATAAACTTTTAATAAAAATTCAGTCTATTTAAAAATATCTAATTCTTATATGTATATAAAGTATATAATAATTACATTATTGTGAAATATTTTATAAAATATTGAACTATCTTGAAATATCAATTAACACGAAAAATATTTTATTATATTATTTGGAATATTTTAAAATAAAAACTGAAATATTTTTTATATATGTGTTATATGTTAGATGATAATTAAGAATAAATTCGAAAAGGTGAAAAAGAAACAGGCAATATGTTTAAAAGTAACATGAATGATAAATAATTTATAAATGACTTACATTTTATATTTCGTTGTTCCGTATGTGTTGTTCGATGCTTTTCTTCCTTTTCTCTCTTCTTCGTCCTTTGCTATTTCTTCGTAGCACTCACATTTACTTCCGAAAATACGAATAATAATAATTAATTATATATGGAACGATCGCGAGACTCTTTACACGACACTCCTGATCGCGGAATAATTACATGACAAATGCACTTTTTAACAAATCGTAAGAAACAGAAGACACGAGAGAAGTACTATTTTTGTTCGATATTTTTATAAAGTTTCAAATTCATGCACTACTCATTACAAATGCTCCGTTTTATTAATTTTATATTAACACGAATTATAAAATCGAAAGATTAATTTAATTGAAAATCATGATAATCGTCCAATTAATAATAAATTCGATAATAAACGAAGAGTATCGTTTCGCACTAGTATCTTGCTCGAGTGTCGCCGTGTGAATGATACCAAGACTGCGGAATGTAAACGTTAGCGCGCTATTGTATACGTCGTCAAAGCCAAACACTGTGTTATTGTCTGTTCGAAATATTTTACGTACTTTGACAAATATATACGCGAAATTATAAAATCGAAAGATTAATCTAATTAAAAATCATGATAATCGTTCAATTAATAATAAATTCGATAATATACGAAGAGTATCGTTTCGCACTAGTATCTTGCTCGAGTGTCGCCGTGTGAATGATACCAAGACTGCGGAATGTAAACGTTAGCGCGCTATTGTATACGCCGTCAAAGCCAAACACTGTGTTATTGTCTGTTCGAAATATTTTACGTACTTTGACAAATATATACGCGAAATTATAAAATCGAAAGATTAATCTAATTGAAAATCATGATAATCGTTCAATTAATAATAAATTCGATAATATACGAAGAGTATCGTTTCGCACCACTATCTTGCTCGAGTGTCGCCGTATGAATGATACCAAGACTGCGGAATGTAAACATTAGCGCGCTATTGTATACGCCGTCAAGGCTAAACATTGTGTTATTGTCTGTCGAAATATTTTATGTACTTTGACAAATATATACGCGAAATATTTTAAAGTATAGAAATTTAGATTTTAAATGATATAGATTAATTATATGATTATTTATTGAAAGATCACTTTCATTATGTTAAATATATATTTATATTTACGATTCGATCGTTTTACTGCACGATCTCAATCTGAATTATATTTAAATAATCGAAAAATAGATAAAGAGTCACGAATAATTTATATTTGACCAGGGCCGGTTTAGGGAGAGGGGAGGGGCTGAAGTCCAGGGACCTCCGCAAGAGAGGGGCCTCCACAACACAAATTTTTGGGTAAAATTTCCTATCAAATAGTATACAACACTTACAAGGTCTATGTATATTGTTTCTTCTATCTATGTATATTGTACCTTGTTATTTCACAATAAATTATTTAAACAACGTAAAAATTTCTATTTGATTTTGGTTTAAAAATAGTTAGGAGTCTCCACCTCTTCGTTGCCCCAAGGCTTCCACATCTTTAAATCCGGCTCTGTTTAATAGAAAAACCGATGTATCTGAAAATACATGCTGTTTGACATAATTAAATCTCTACATTTATCACTTTTCATAGCATATCTGCGAATCGAATAGATTTTCATTTTACACTTGCAAAAAGTGAGCACGTTAATATAAATATAAATAATTTTCGTTAGACAAATATATTTTCGAAGAAAAAAAAGCTTTGTATTCTTAGATGTTTATCGGCTTCCTTTTATTGAGAAGCTTACGTAAAATGCTTTTGATATCTTTATTATGCAACCAACCTTGCGCTGCTTTTAAAAGTTTGTCAATTTTTTTGTTAAAATTCTTTAAAAATTGTGTGAAAAAATTATATTTCACAAAAGATGAAAATGCATTATATAATAATTTATATTTAATGTAAAAATGGTTCTTTTACATGCACATATATGTATATCAGATACACTTCATGGCACACTAAACTGATAAAATGATTTTCGTGTTAATTATTTTTGTACACGTATTTTAATTATTATAGTAATTATTGACGTTACGTAATCTCTAATTTTTTAGGGAACATCGCGCACGTAACTCTTACAAAATCAGCTCACGTCATTATTATTTACATACCGGCATCAGTTATCACGATATTTCATCGTTATGTTTAATAATCCATAGACAATCTACCAAAGAAATTGGCTTTAATCAAGGAATGTCATTCTTTCACCATTTTTCTCAATCTCTTATATCGTAGTTATGACAAGATTGGCTGATGTATTTGCTTATTGTACGTTTGATTATAATAAATATTTATTCGATATTTGAAATAGAAGAGTGTCTATAATTATACAGTTTTTAAATTTCTTTTTAAATAAATTGAGAATATTTTAATTAATATATTTAATGTCGCACTTGATACAATTTTGTCGAAGAAAAATATATGACAGTGTGAAGAAGATAGTGTTTTGAAGCAGTTCATTTTATTATTCATATTCTTACAAATATAAATCTTATTCTATTCAACAAAGATTCTAAAAATTCAGAATTTTTATATTACATAATTATATTACATAAATTTTCAAAAGAAATTAAATATATCAATATAAAGATATATTTGGTACGTGTGTGTATGTATTAAAAAATGCGTTTCCTCACGATAATATATTATTTCAAATTTTTCCGAGAGAGGTGAAATTACGTGATATTATTTTTTAAAGTAAACATTAAGCGTAATTAACCTCTTCAAAGCATTCAACAAGATGCGTTTATCCTCGCGAGACATTCACGTTCCTGCCCTGTTCACAGCACGAGCATGGAATCCGTGACTCTCCTACATGCGTGTACTTCAGCACGCACATTTCTGCGTGCGACGTGACGCGTGCGGCTCGCTGCCGCGGCTGGAATTACGCGGATGCTTGCGATACCGCCAGATCGGTCGCCAGATCGGTCGTTAAATCGCCGGTTAGATCGGCCGTTAGATCGCTAGCATGGTAAGCGAAGGGAGGTTGTTGTCTGGGCGTAATAGGAATTCGGTACCAATCTCGTACACGGATATGTCTCGGAAACGTGCGCAGAATGTTAAGCCGTAGACGCACTCCTCTCGAAACATCCTTCGTCATCACGATGCAGAATGGAATTGCAGTGGATATCAGTCTACAAGTTACAAGTGAACTAAAGTGAATCTACCAAGATAGTGTTTACAGATATCATATTTATTCTATGATATAAAAAATAATGTGTTAAATAATATAATTAAGATAAATGAATATTTCTTTGGAGTATTCATTATCTGTAAAAACAATAAAAATATTCACGATAAGAATGGCTAGAATATCTATTAAAAATGATTAAATATTCATTAATTATTAAATTATTAATAACATAGTCCCTCATATTTATTTAAGTGATCACAGTTACATAAATTTAACTACAATTGTAGTAAGGTAATCTAACAATCCGTATGTCTGGCAATTCGTCTGACAAGCGATTGTCTTGAAATGCTCTCATTTATCTTACTGTATTCCAGTGTCGGAGCTCACTTGCGAAATTAATCAGGCAAATGCAGACGAGCTTTTGTTTGTTGTTCTAGTCTCATATATACATCCTATTATCACGACAAATTGGCAAGTATATATACGAGTTTTTCCTACAGCCTTATGCATTCATACATCAAACAACTTTATTATTTGATTCATAATCTTATAATTAGTGCGTTTGTTTGATAAAGACAAATTATAATCTTGCTAGAAGTCTTCATTTATATCAATTAAATTCTACTAAGAAAGAATACTTTTCAGGATTATATGTCTCTCTATATGATTAGTGTGTACAGAATATATATTATGCTTCACTTCTCATTAGTCAACTGTTTTTCTTTACTTATCATTACTTGACATTTATTTTGAAAAAGAGAAAAAATTTTTAATATATTTAAAACATAAAAAAATAAAAATACATATATTGGTAGCAGAGTGACATATATGAGATGTTGAATTGGTTGTCTCTTTCAATTAAGTACCAGGCTATGGCACGCTATGGAACGCTTTGAAGATGGAGTTTCGGTTCGATTAACCGGCGTAAAGTCTTCATAGAGAATCCTTCGTATCTACCGTTGAACTTTAGTAACGAGCTGGTATAGCTGCTAATATTCCCACGTTGATTCACGAAGATGTTCGAAGGGTCGACGTCGAAGCGTTCAAAACGAGAAGGGATGCCTAGGTACACACGAACCATCTGGATCGATCTGACATTCTTCTTTGTCTCCTGTTTATTTTACGAAACGATTCGGTTACTCGGCGTGATAATTTGACTTTAATTGACATTATACATAATGCACGATGATACCTTGGCTCGGATTACGCAATTGCATGCAATAGCTTCCAGCTTCGCTGTTGAAAAGTATTCGAGAGAGGAAATAACGCGAGAGGCAGAAAAGAATTTTATGGAGATATAAATCCTCTTTAAACAAGTTTTTGAATATAACGTTAAAATTATATGACGATGGAAACACAAATTAATTGCTTTATAAATAAAAATAAAGTGTCCCACTGGCATTGAATATCGTTTTCTAATAATTCCGATTTGATGAAATAAATAAACAATTGACGATATATTAACATTATGGCATATAAGCGTGGCTATATTTATTTGTTTCAATAACGAGTAAAATTTTCCACAAACAAAAGAGGAAGAATAGATGTATTTGCGGCGACCGAACAATGAAAAAAATATGCGTTGCGATGAAGTACTTTCAGGTAATTCGAGTACGAGCTAACCAAAAACGCGGGTCGATTTGCTTCTACCAGGGGTGGTTCGCGAAACAAAGGGCGTCGGTTCGCCGGTACCGGTAAAATAACCAGCGAGACAATACGAAAGTTTTACGACTGTCGAAATTCGTACTCGCGAGTCTACTGGGTTTCCACCTGAAAATGGCGGAAAACGCAGAAAAAAAAGATGAACCGCCGAGGAGAAAATCGAAATTTCAACCCTATTGTTGTCACATTCATCGAAAGGGATAATATGGATATCAAAAATAAATTGTATCGAATGTAAAAGTAAATATTAAGGATTCGTCGTGAAAATGAGATAGATAACATTTCTTTTTTTCTACCCCTCTTGTTCTATTGTATATCGTTTGCATTTTTTTATTCACAATTTAAATATTTATTTTTAACATGTTACCTATTAAAATAATTTTCAAAAATTTTTACGACATTCAATATACATTTAATCGGGATGAATTAAAGGAATGATGGATATAATTAATATTCGTTACAAAACTTGTACAATTTATTGTCATCATGTATTGTAAATCATCACATTCATCATCATTGAATGGTATTCCCGTGTGTTATTAATTATATGAATAATTTACTGGTAATTATTATTTAAGACACGTGCGTCATATTAAAAGATAATTTTACCAAGCATGTAATTTAACTACGCGAAGTGAAACGCGCGTATGCATCTCATATACAGGACACGCACATGCTATAAGGTACGTGCCATCGAATTAAGCACCGACGCGAGCGTAATTCGCTTAGTTTCCCTTTCGACGCAACCCGTCGGTTTCGGCTACGTCGAAAACCGCATTATTATCTTGCCGCACAAAGGGCACGATCGTAACTTGGAGTAACTGTATATTCGCGCGCCCGTGTTGCGCTCACATCGAAGGGCCGAAGGGCTTTTAGCAACAGAGAGCAATCTGAAATCATTATTGACGGCTTACGCGAACCTGCCTTTCGTTTAAAATTCTCCATTCTTTCGATTAGTAAGCGATAAATGTTTTATAAAATTGTTCCTATAAAATTCGACCTTAAATTCAGCGTATCTAGTCTCTTTCGTATTAATTTAATTTTATATAATTGTATGATAAAAAAAATAATATAATATGTGTGAGAGAAATCTTCTCTCTTTCCTTCTTCAAGAATTTCCTTCGAGTTTTATCTATTCTTTAATTTACTCTTTTCATTCCTTTTTATAAAGATGACGCTATATTACGACGCTTCGTGTAATTCCACTTGTAAATGACTGTCACTAACAAAGTTTGCTCGTGGTTTCGTACGTACTTTCCAGTGCGGGGACCCGATATCGATCTTGTTCCACGGCTACACCTCGAGAGCCTTGGGAAACCACCGTCGGAAATAACATCTTCGTGCCTCTCGGGAACGCCATTCGATGTCGCAAACAATGACTTTGTAACTCGTCCAGGATGGCACGGGATGCGCGCCTGGTTCCTATGTAACTGCCAATACCTTCGGGGCAAAGTTAGCTAGCTGCACGACCCTCGGCTCTCCATAGATGGACAATGGACCCTCTCCCACTCGGTCATTATGAAGTAAGCTCGCCTCCGTCCAACGATGGGCTAAATCTAATCTGACACTCGTACCGAAGGGCAGTCCAATGCGAAGGGTTAGGTCAAGTTAGAACGATTGCAAGGACTAAGGGGGATGTGATGTTGTTCGAATTAAATTGCAAAACTGGGAGTTCTCAAAGAAGAAATATTCTGGAAAATATTTTGCAACATTTAAAATAATTCTTTCTATTTTATAAATTTTGCTATCTCATTCTTAACGAAATATTGGAAACTTTACATCTCATTTAAATTTTCCTCTTTAATCTTTTTTTTTTATACGGGAATTTGCAATATATGAACTAAAAAATCCGTAGGTGATTCTGTTGTAATTAAAAGGTCATAAATAATTCTATCAAAAATAAAATTTTGAGCACAAGTTTGTAAAATTACTTCATACATTTTAACTCTTTGAAAAATAAGTAATAAATAAAAAAGAATATGATTAGAACTATAAATACGTTAGAAACATGATAGTGTCTTTAATGATGAAAATTTATGGTGAGATGTATACAAGTACCGATGTCACTCGCTCTAGATCTGGTTTGTGCGCCAACGCTATAGGAAATCCAATATAAATTCTTTTCTCTATCGAAGATTATTCAGTCAGGCTTCTTTAATCAAGGCACGATCAAGCCTTGCAATATTTCACATTACGATAAAAGGGAAGGAAAATTGAGACGAGGTAAGATTTCACCCGATCTTGTGTGGTAATTCAAACAGGTGTTCGCAGGAAATACACTTGGTGCTTCGATAAGACCCAATAAGAGCGTGCAACATAATCCTGATTGGCAGAGTGCTTGTAACGCGACACCTCCGGTTCTACAAGCGCTTCGAATGCGTTTCTTTTTCCGATACGTTTGTGCGATACATTCTTCCTTTGTGTACGATTACATTCCGTATGGACACGACTCTGATCCCAACGGAGAGCCAAATTTCATTACATTTGCTCTACCAACACGCTAGTATCGGATTAACGCTGCGGTGCTCGCCAACTTGCCGGTGGCAAGCCGATTCACGGCAATTAGGGTGATTCGCTTGTAGAGATGGGAAAGACGATCTCATCGAGCTTCACGATTGTGCATCTGCCGTAGTATCCAGCTGATTACTAGCTCCAGCTGATATATTAGGTATTTTGCGTAGGTGTAACGATACAAACGTTAATTAGCATTCGAATCTGCGGGTGATCAGGATATTCGAGCGAATTTAAAGAGAATGGGAAGCTATTAGTTGTCGGAAATTAGAAAAAAGGGTAAATCGTATAACGAAAACGTGGAAAATTCTGCGCTCAACATGTGCCCCGCGCGTTTTACAATGTGCGACATTAAGTAATTAATGCTATCGTAAATAATGCATTATTTGCACGTACGCGTGCACATTAGCATGACAAACGGGAGCGCGTTCTAATCATAAATAATAAATGCAACGTATCAACGCGGCGTACGCGTGCCGGCATAAATTTATATTTGATCCGTTTGCTCTCGCGTATGCACCTGCGTTCGCGATCTGTTGCATCGCTTCGCGGACGTTTCGTACTTTTGGATGCTAGTGTACACGGCCGCCCTCGGCCTTGGTAACCGCATTAATTACAACCCACTACTTCGTATTGAGATTAATGACATCGGTTTTGTATTTTATGCGAGGATGGGTTTATATTGGCAATGCGCTCCCCGTTAGACACGCACGTAAACGCAGCCGGTGTTAATTGGTACAGACGATCTCGCAACGACGAAGCAAACGCGATCGTGCTCTCGCACCATATCTCTCTTATTGCAAATAAAAAGCTATTAAAAGATTCGTAAGTCCCGCTAAAATATTGAATGAGTATTAATGTAACGTTTGTATCTTTTTAATTGCAATTTCTCACTTTGTATATTACTTTTTGCTAAATATATTATTCTGGCATGATTTTTTATTATGAATAAATTTTAAATATAATTCAAATAAAAAAGTATCAGATCTAAATAGATCACAAATAATTAAATGGGAGAGAAAGAGAAAAATAGTGGCAAATGTATAACAAGATAATATATCTTACGACAGATAATTAATATTAAAATGATAAACTTTTATGTTTTATAGAGATAATAGGATATTAGAATACAAAAAATTGAAAGTTGACGACTCTCTCGTTGCACGATGAGCGAACTTTTAATTTAAAATCTCATTTACTCATCGTTATTGCATACACAGGAAGCTTCCGTAAGGCGGCGAAAATACTAATTTTTAATTTTATTTCTTCGCTGGTCCATAAATTGATTCTATCGGATTATTTCTATCAATCAATTGCATTAACGTCGACTATAACTCAGGAATAAAATGTGACGGAGGTCAATCCGTTTGGATATCGGCAGATTATCGCATTTCCTCTATCGTAATATCCACGCGAATTGGATCAACAATGCAGGTGGCATAAGTTTCCATTTGCAGGTCAGCGCTAACGAAGTCTCCGGTGATAAATTTTGCCAGAGCTTTTCCTCGAGTAATCCCATCGCCGGCTTAGGCATGGGTAAAGTCTACGAGAACGGGCTCTTCGCACGAATTAAGACGAATCTACCTTCGGTTATCCCTATTGCACTCGCACTGCGATACATTTGTTTTAGCGAAAACGATTTCGACCCGTCGTAATACTCGTCGGTTGTAAATTTACGTTGGATAAGAGTGGGTATACTTACCCGCAACGTCGAGAGACCTGTTTTGCAATGAACCGTTTAAATTGTTCGCAATTTTCGACGAAACTCCATTATTGGGTATTCTATTAAGATAATGCAATTATTTAGCAGAATGAATACCGTTTTTAGCTGAAAGTGATTAGAAAATTCTATTTGCATTCAACAATTTAAGTAATATTAAATAATAATAAATAATTTTAAATAATATTAAATATATAATATGTATTTTACAGTAATCGATTCAAAATAAAATTTTAGCTCGCAGTTTTTGTAGTTAATTTTATTTCTCTGGCGTAAATGCAAGTTTCAAATGAGCGCTTTCACGCTCTTGTAATATTTTTTCATCAACTTTAGTTTCGCCGGACAAGTATTTTATGCTTGTATTACACATACGCACACATACAAGCATAACGTAATATGTATTTTCGGCGTCTCTCGTAGCTTCTCTGCCAATTATATGCCCTGCTCTTGACTCTATAGCATACTCGTAATAAATGGTCGGCTATGTTACATGTTATAGGAACCGGGCGTCCGACATTCCGTGATATTGTGCAAGGGCAGCGAGGGGGCGGCTGGCTGCGTTGTCGTCAAGGGGAAAAGGGATGACCCTGGATGTGGTCGACGTTAATGGCGCTCGCCCCGTGGCATAAACGCGACCGTCACGTATCGTCACAATGCCCGCAGCTCGCTGTACACTGCACTATACCGTTGTATGCGCGCCAGTCCATTATGCATGCGGCATCATCAGCACCGCTACTTACGATATTACAGCGATTTATGTTCCACAGGAACAGCGTAACTAGATGCAATAACGTTCCTATTATTTCGTTCAACTTTTAACGACAACTTTCGATCGGTTGTTCGTGTTTCCGATGTATTTCCGAGGCACTTCTATTTTCTCGGTAATCGCAGTTTGATACGTGAATATAGTGTAATTCGAAATTACAACGGAATAAGTGTATAACTGTTCCGGAAGTTTGTATTATAATAAAAAATTGAGTAATTTTGATTTTTAATATAATATTGTGACATTAGAAACTAATATTAATTGTTATATTATTTATGTTATATTATCATTACATTATATTGTTATATTATTAAAAATGTCAGATTTTATTTTATATTTAGTTGCTCAATCATATAAAGTAGACTGGTTTTACTCAAGAATCTGAAGCATCTTAAATTTTTTTACTTTTAATACGTATAATATTTGTAATGCTTTTGTTTAAGGATGCTTTGTATGTACAATCTCAGCAAAAAGTAGCTGAAAATCAATATTGACGAATATATCCACTTTGGTGTATTTTGAGTATGAGAAATTGCGTGAAATATTATAATTTGATCTACAGTGCAGAGATGTATTTTTTAATATTTATTGCGTTTTTACTGAAATATTCCGAATTTTGTTAATTGAAATGATTAACTTTTGGCAGATAATTTCGCCTTGTGTCAAATACATGGCTAATTTCATTGAATTATATTTAATATCTTTTTAACGAGTTAGTACTTGTATAACATTATTTAACCAAATATTTCCTTTGTATCTAAACTACACTTTTGCAAATTTTAAACAAATTCTGAATATTATTTCCATGTATTTTTGTCGATTCCATGTATTTTTGTCATTTGAATCGACGTGGTTATACGTTTCCCATAAGAACACATGTTAATTCGGTGCAAATTAAAATCCTTATAACTTGTGAACGCTTTAGTGAATCGATTTAAAAATTGTACTGAAGATTCTAAACATATGTAAGGACATTCTGTACAATTTTCATTAAATTCTCAATATTTTGAAAATAAGTACAAAACATCCTTAAGTAATTTTTAAATATTTCATTGCTGATGAAAGCAATACGCGAGCTAACGTGGCCATCACATGTTCGATGCATAAAAGCAACACGCCGCGAGCGGATTTTCCAAGTCTGTTTTAATTGCTTTACAAGCCTGACAGGCATCGACATTCGTGGCACGAACAGTTGTAGATTTATGTATGCATTTCTATGAATACAGAGAAGATATATCCGCATGTCAGACTATTGTTGGCAACAGATCGTTTAGTTAGTTACTATAGAAGGCAAATAAATTGACATATTGCGTGCATGATTCCTCGTCAATTTTGATTATCGTGCACAATTATTCTTTCATAAATTAATTAGATTTAATATTTGATTTATTAAGTATTAAAATATGTAATATATTAAGCGAGTGTACTATATATTTTACTATACAATTTTTTTCCGGGATAAAATGGCGTATTAAATTAGAAAATTATAATTGTTTTCATCGTTTCGAGCCAATTACTGGGACGATAGCACGATCGTGTCCGCCGAAAAAAAATGTCCAATAATCATGCGAATAATCGTGTTCTGTCGCGATGTGTAGCGGTATCGCATATTTCCTGGGCGGGATGCCACTTTATTAAATTACGCTAATGGCACAATTATTCCCACACCGTGGTTCGATCCGGCGTTGCTACGTGCCACCGGATGAAATTCCCCGCGTTCGTCACAGTCTGATTCCTCGGATAAAACCCGAGGCACCACCAGACACCGCTGTCCAGCGAAACGAAGAAAAGTGCAACACGTGGCGAATATTACGCGAATTCTCGAGATGCGAGAAACCGCATGGAACGGACTGCCAAATTATTATGCACTTCTTGCACAAAGACCGCGAAACAACGGTTCCGAAATGATGCAAATGTGCGAATTGCGTGATGTGTGCAAGTTTTATAATACATATTATGTATTCGCATTTTCATGTCCTTTTTAAAGCTCATGAATACGAAATGCTCTTCTAACGAATTACCTGATTAAAAATTGAGTTTAAATCGCCGAAAGATATCGATTTATAAATCCTTCATGAGTTTATAAAGATTTTTTGATGAGAAAGAGCCTTCAGGAAAGAAGAGTCATCAGATGAAAGAAATCGTTGATTGTGACGTTGTTAATTTTAATGACTGCACGTGTGTTTGCGTTACAATCGTTGCGTGACTAATTATAGGGTTAAGAATTTTCGAAAATGCCGCGATGCCATTTTGAACTCGGCTGGATTGTGGCCCGTTCGTTCACCCCGTTGGTGAACGGACTTTCTCCTCTTTGTTGCCATCCGTCGGCCTGTCGTTGCGCGATATAGTCTATAGAGATAAGATCTTTGATGCCATTTCGGGGTACGGATGCACCTGCAACCTGCATGTGCATTCTCGCTCCGATACTTTCGTCCTATCATCATTCTATCTTCATTATCATTTCATTTGCGGCTGTATCGTAACAAAGAGCGTGCAATTAAACTCTTGTATTATAAAGTGTGACATGGTATCGTTCAATTTTGAACTTAATAACGCATAAATTTACAATTTTTTACTTCAGAAAGCACAAGAAAATTTTAAATATGAGCACAATATTTTTCTAAGGATAAAATAACGGAAATTTTATAGAGATATTTTTTTATAATTATAATTATAAGAATGGCATTTTTTAATGAGTGAGGAAGAGAGATTTCGATTATAAATTTATATATCAAAATACACAAAATATCATGATAAAAAATGATAAGAAATGAATTAATTATGTTAAAATTATTATATTATTTCTTAATAGCACAGAGAATATCTAAAGAAAAACTTATTATTGAGATTAAAGAGATTGAGTATCTCGAAATTACGCTGATGTTATTTAGACAGATTATATTGATCAAAGTTCAAATGAAACCAGGTAATCAAAAAATAAATACTGATAAACTTCAGAGCGTATATGTACCTTAACATTTCATTTTTCGCCATAACAAAGTAATTCTATTATACGACAATGCAGGGAAGAGAGTAAGATAAGTAATGGCTATAGTTCAGTTTTTATCAGCATATCTTGCATGAAAGAGGCTATGTCTGCACGAATATTTGCGATATATATTTCTGAAATAGAGAAAGGCTTTCTATCCAATCATATTTTCATTTATTCCAGTTTTAATCGATAATTTACTAAAATGATAATTTGGTCCTGATATACTGATAATATTTTGATTTTATAATAATTTAAGCTAATTTCTATTTAATCTGAATGTCATCTTAATTAAGAAAGTTACGAATATAATGAGTTAAATTTATTAATTTTTACGCTTTTAATATTATGATTACAATATTTATTATTATATTGCCGTGATTAAAGCACATATATTGGAAATAAATTCTCTCTATCTTTATTCTGTTTTCACTTGAAATTTATATCCTTTTATTTATTGTAAATACTCCTAGGAAAGCTCTTAAGAAAACGAAATTTATTGAAGTGACAGTGTCCAAGAGTGGCAAATATGTATCTTCCGATTTTCACTCATCGATGCGAAACAATTTCGTATCCATTTTGCGCGTTTCTCCGCTCCGTTAGTTTCGTCCGTCAATACGTCGCGGATTTGAGAGCCGGCGGCTATTCAATTGGGAAATATATGTTCATACATCGTTCATCCTACAGGACGCTGATGAATTATCTACAATATAACGCGCCAGAACGTTCATATAGACAGGAGATAGGTTTTTTTACTGCGACGTCGAAGAAAGTTGGGGAAATGTCAGATGGAAGACAAGAGTGGCGTTTCCGTCGCGCGACAAAGCGAAGCTTTCGACCAAACATAAAAACAGGGGAAACAATGTCTCTTGTGTTCGAGGAGATTGAAACGTTGAATTAGCACTAGAAGAGGCAGTTCGTGTAAAAGAATCATCGCCTCCATCCTCCAACTATAAAAAGAGCAAATAAAAACTTTCCAAATAGTGACAAAAGAAGATGACATGTTTTTAAAACATTTGCACACCTATTATTTTAGTATTGATTTCTCTATAAATCCACTCTCTTTAAAATCTCTTAAATTGAATGTATCAAAATCTTAAAATTTATTATTATTTCTTTTCTGTGATGCCCATTGGTTCTTTCGCTATGAGCAATTGTCATTATATAATTTAATTTCTTTGTGCAGGAATAAAAATTTATTTCAATAAATATTTATCACTGTGATACGTTTACAAATCATTAATAATGAAAATTAATTTGTTGAACTTATTAATTGTAATTTTATATGATTTTTATACTTTTAATTTTAATTTTACAAGTTTTTCTAAAAATAAATATCACTTTTACACAATTTACTATTTCTAAAAATAATTTTAATTTAATTATTTTTAATTACATTAATTTTAAAAATAAATTGAACTCTAATTTTATTTGGCATTGATTTATCGATATATTGTTTTCTGTTTTTTTGTAAATTTTTGTTCTCGTAAAAATAGTGGCCAATGTAACATATATTGTAGTTATTGGCCTCAATTTGTCATAAGAGAAATCCCCTTTTATAGGCGCTGGCGCCTGTTATTATTAATATTATTAATATTATGATATTTCCGGCTTAGGCACGCACCATCAAATAAATTGCCTCTGCACGCACTCACATCGACTTTGTTGAGCCATTACGCCGACCAACAAAGAAGGTAAGGTTGCCATATAGACACTTACGATCGCGAGGCACGTCATGTATCTTGAAGATCTTGGTGTAAAAACGCCGGTCTCCGAACGAGTCGTTATTTTTCTGTCGCAAAAAAGGATCTCTATAAAAATTGGCGTGACCGATTGCCGTATATTCCCTCTGGATTCAATGAAAACCACTTTGTTCGAACGACTGTGGATCGTTGAACCGACATTACGTTGCGAATGCGAATATTATATCATCCTTTCGTATACAAGGATCTTTTCTTTAAGCACATTTTTTTTTAATAAATAAATAATCTGAAGTGCTTTCATTCGCAGAAGGCGATTCAAGATTTGCAGCTCGAACATTCGGAGGTAGCGATGACATCAGCATCTCACAAAATGGAAATTCCTTCGATAAATTTCGCTCTTACGTAAGAGGTGGCTTACTCGAGACGCTGCAGAGAAACGACGAGCGTGCAGGAGCCGGCAAAAAGGTCGGGGTCGTAGTTGGAAGGTGGTTGTTTTGTCTGTGAGAGACGTCTGGTCTTCGTGGTAACGTCGATGGTAGTATTGGACGGGAGAGCGCGATGGGGCACGAACGTGCTCCGATGCAAGACCGGCCGTGGTCGAAGACGAAGTCACCGACTGGGATCGAGGTCACGGCTGCATGGGCTCCCGGTTATGTAACACGAAGAGCACGACTACGTTGCCATGGCTGCAGGCAAGCATGCACGAGTGCTGCATGGTCTTCATGGACGCCAACCGCATCGCGTGTCTCCATTTGCTCAGCTGTAAACGGCGAGGAATATTTCGCGTGAAAGCGTCGGAAGCCTCGGCGCTTGTATACTGATGAAAAATTTGTCTTTTTAAATAATATAATTTTGCAGCGTTTTTATTTATACTTGTACCTTAATTGCATAATTAATGTTTCATATAATTTAGACTTAAGTTCACAAGACATCTTCTATTAACGAATTGTAAATAGTCTCTTAATGAGTATACAGATAACAAGAATCTTGTTTTGTACACATGTGTGTGTCAAGAAGATAAGCGTATTATTCCATTGCATTATATAGTTTGTATCTGGATAACTGAGAATTTTTTGAAGCTCTAAATTGTCTCGAATGTCTTTTTTGCTAGTATTTATTCCATTAATGTTTCGAATATAATTGCAATAGAATACACGCTTAACCGTGTAATTAAATGGATAACGTGCGAGATTAAATATGAGATTTTAAGATGCACTCACAATAAAAAATACAAATGCGGGAAATCCTAGCATAAATATTGTGGATAATTTACTCGTGAAAAGGTTAAAGGTGAGATGCAAGAAATGCACGCCATTAACGGGACGCGTTGACTTTCAAAGTTTACGAAAAAATCCTGGAAACGCTTTTAACGACTATATTTTTACCTGTGAAAATCATAAAACGACTATGTATTGTATATAACATCCGTATTATTAACATCTTCGCGGATTATAATTGTTCTTATACAGTATATCATAAAAATTCTGCAATTGCGATCACAGATTCCGGATTATTACAAAAATTTATTATTTTAAAATTAAGTAAACAAATGAGAAAAGAAAAGAGAGAGGAAGTATTATATATAAAGTCACGTTTAAATATTATAACGTGTAAGAATATTGATATTATCGCAGTTAATTATGCCATTCGAATTGGTTGATGCTACGAAATTACTTTTCGCAATATAACTTTTGTGCATTGAGTCTGTACCCGCTGAGATCTACAGAGCATCTGGATGCTGCGTCAACGAGATCGCGCTCTCCCGCTATCTCGAAATTATACGCGTCGGCAGGGTGCTCGAGGTAATGAGAATTCCACGACGAAGATATCTCAGATATTCTAATTGGAATATTATCTTCGGCATCGTCGACGGGTGTTATTTTTTCGACCACCGCCAATTTCGAGGTATATATAAATGTTATTTTCGTCTATACATCAAGGATGATTCACATCGAAATGCAGTTCGCGGCTGAAGCGCTTGTCTTTCCATTAGGAGCAAAAGAAGAAAAAAGAGAAAGAGAGTTGTTGCGGAGAAGTGCCGATCGTTATGGTGTCGGCAACGACGACTCGACATAATTTTTTTCAAGGCGACATGCGTGGGCCACTTTGCGCCATGAGAAACCTAAAGAAAGGCGCACGACCCAATTTCGGTCTCTGAAAGAAAAAAAATTCACTCCGAGACCCGCTCGAGTAGACGTCACTCGCATTCGCGCCAGCGAGAAAAGCTTCGAAGAGGCATTCAAGAACGTCGAGATGGCAACGAAAGCGCGGCCGCCAGATGGAAATAGCAAATCGTATAAAAAATTCACCACTTCGGGCCGAGGGTTAAGGTCGTACGAGACGCGCGAATATTGTACAAGAGAGTTAACTTTGGAGTAAAGCGCCATTGAAACCGACGTTTCTTATTCGTACCGCGTATTCGTTTCAGTTTGTGTAACCAACGATATATTTATTAGACATGTGAATTCAAAGGGGACTGCCAGGGCGAGAGTAATATTAATGATCTATGTGAAATGTGTGTAACATGAATATTTAGAAAGATTTTTATGATTATAATGTGACTGTTTTGATCGCTTTTAATTTATAGGTTTTATGACTTATAATTATCAAAAAAGATTTTTTGAAAAATCTCTCGATATTAATAATTTATTTTAATTTTTATAAATAAATATATGATATTTAGAAGAATATATTTTCCTTGATTTCCACTTTTTCTTATTAATTGAATATTATCTTTACTTTATAAACTGTGTTTAATATTGTATTTTCTTGAGGAATACGAAATTAATTTATTTTGTGACACGCGCGTGCGAATATTTTATTATTTTGAATCTTATATTTCAAATTTGCCATATGTATGTGTGTGTTCTCTGAGAAGTAAGTAATACGGATGCATAATGATGCACTTGATTTAAACTCGACCCTCTTCAAATACTACTTAAATTACCGTGCGAGGAGTTTGCGCGTCGCTGTTCAAGAATTTCTATTAATGCCACCCGTACATCTCCGTTTTACAGGCCATTGCGGATGAAGTGCACGCGCCGCATTTGAGACACGCCACATAGTCTAGTATCTTACGATTAGTACCAGACTATGTAATTTTCTGAGTACAGAACGCGCAATGTAATTCGCATTCGCGTGAAATTGGAAAAGGTTCTGTTCTGTAAGCGAGAAAGAGAGAGAGAGTCTCTATTTGGTGAAGTGTAGCGACCAGACGATAGACTCGGGGAAGACTCTGGTAGACCTTGAACAGCCCTTTAACTGGTTGCATTGCAGCCAAGGTTACTTTCCTCCTCTTTCCGTGACGTGGAACGGTGCTTCTAGAAGGGAGCGAATGAATAGAACCGTGAATTCGCTACTTTGCCAAGGTCACCTTGCTCAGCAGCTAGAAGTGCATTATAGCGTATTATGGCAAATATATTTCTTTATTGATTCTTCTTTGCGATTAAAATACCTAATAAAAATTTGCATATGTTGTTGCAAAAACAATGATGTATGTAAATCCAATGCGCATTTAAATTTTAGTAATATTTTAATGATATCAAACAAATATGCACACAAGTCACAAAAACTTTAATGATTTGAAGAGATAAAATTTTATCGGCCATGTTATTATAAGTGGTCAAACCAGTACGCAATTATTGCACAAATTACTTATACTTATAAAAAAGTATCAGATACGTTGGATAAATTCATTCATTTAGTGATAAATTGTAAGTAATGTCAAAATCGTAATGAGTAGTTTGATAAATTATTAACGAATGCGATTGGCATCCAAACGAGAATTGATGATTGCTGTGTTATTGAAGCGACAAGATATGGCGATATTATAGAGCTATGCAAAATTGCATCCGCTTTCCACGACTAAATAACAGTCGAGAGATACAACCCGACCGCCTCCGCAAATGCAATCGTGGCCATCGGTCGCAGGTAGCATTCCTTATCATTACGTTTCATAAATATTATCCACGGTTCCATCGAGAATGATTCCACGACGCGGCTAGAAGAAACGGAGAAGAGGTAGCTGTCTCGACTCAGAAGGAAAGCCGCTTTGAGAGGAAGAAAGAGAGAAAGATGAAAGAGAGAGACCAGCAATGGGAGGTGAAGAAGGTGGGAGTGGGCGATCGAAGGAGAGCAATCGAGAGAGAGAAAGAGGGACTGCTCCGGAAACGACGCGAGAAAGAGCGAGAGAGAGAAAAGAAGTGAAATTTCGGAACAAGTCGTGAATGATCAACGGGACTTTAAATTTCACTCTTTAAACATGTATCTTCTCGATTTGCACGTACTTGTGTATGTATTATATATGTATATATGTATTTAAATATTTATGTCTCATAGGGTATTCCATGAGAAATAATAGATTATCTTACGAAGCAGATCTTATAATTAGATAGAAAATTTAATAGTTATAGCTCCTATTTTTCGCTCCTATTTTTATATGTATGACATATGCTTACGAGAAATAGATTAATTAAAATTAGATTAGATTAGATTAGATTTAATAAATTATTCGATATTATTTTACAGAGATAATAAACAGAGTAGAAAACAGTTCTTACTTGATAACATTAACATTAATTAAAATTTATGCAATTTCTGATAGGTACATTTAATTTATAAAAAATAGCTATTGTGTAAGTCTTTCTCTTTTCTTTTTTTTTCGAGTCTAAATTGTTCACATGATTTTTCTATCACAAATTACATCTTTTGGCGCACATAACTTAACACATACAAACATAGCGAGTACATCTTGTCGCAATAGACGCGAGATCCGAGATGTCTGATTGTGAGATTAGCCTGTTGGGCAATTTATTTATCTGTCCTATTTTCCCCTGTTCTGCATCATTAATGCATTAATTGCCCGTGATTGCAATAAAGTATCGATACATTAAAAGCATCTATCCATGCGCGTAGGAAAATACGAGAGATTCCTTTTTATCCGGAATATTATCGTTCGATTTGACTTGCATGGATTCCATTATTTCTCGACTCTAATTACGCTCGTAGATAAATCTAATTTGCCACTCGTGACGTTTCTCCTACATCGTAATGTGCATAGTTCACAGGACGAAAAAGAGAAGGTTTGTTTGCATCTATCATCCCGACTTTGGGGGAGAGGACTAAATTACGAGCTTGTCGGCCGTTATGTTAGCTCGCCAGCTACCATCGGCATTAAACCGAACAGTGCATTCGGTGCGTCCGGCGAGTGCGTATACGTTCACGATCGCTTTCGAGAGGACCGGTCGAACGCGATTCGACCATGGTAGACAACGCCCGCAGCACCTCGGGTCTGTTGGGCACACGGAGATTGTACACAGGGGTTGCACGTTGCTGTACGCGGGGTTGGTTTAACACAGGGATGGGTAATGGCGGTTCCTATCAGCCCTATACACTCTGTCCCGCTTGCTACCTCTCTCTTGCCGATGTCGCTCTGTCCCGCTCCTCAGTTATTTCCGACCCTCTTCCTTCCTTTCTGTCGTTGAATTTGAATCTCTCATTATTCTCGGGAGACATCTCGTCATTCGCAGTTAGAACGTCATGAACATAATTCACGATATATTCTTTCGATGTGTATCTTTACCGAAGTAATATTCATTTCTTCTGTGTTTACCAATATAACTATTGATTTTATTATATCCTTATAATGGAAGAAAATTTATATGCATTATTATTAAATATTTACAAATTCTAAAATATAAAAAAATAATATTCTATCAATAATTGAGAAAAAATATAAAAGTGCTAATTTCGACTTTTATCATACATGAAAATTGTTATTGGCTATTTGTTATTGGAATATAAAATTCAGAGATGAGAGAGATAAAATACAGAGCTGTAAAAAATATTGCATAAGAAAAGTGTTCAATTTAATCATGCTAGTTCATTTTTTTTTCATTTAATATTTGTCTTGAATAATTTTTCTTTTAATTCTAGTTTTCTTCTTCTTATTTCTCATATTTGCCGTTTCTTATCTTTTGTCTTGTCAATGGCAGCTGATCTTTTAGTAAACAGTGTTAGAAATAACGATATCATGATAAATTATTATGTTTGAACTGAATTACATACAACCATCGACGACTTTGCATTAGATATTTGCATAGTTTGCACTTTTGTCTTCGACGAATATTCCGTAGTCGACCGCTGCAATTGACCACCGGAAATAGCTTTTATTCCGGAATTTCATTATTCTCACATCGCTTCTGCCAGCGTCCGATATCTCAGTCTATAGTCATGTTCAGAGGAGAATTCAAAAATTCTGCCAATTCCGAGAGATATTTCCATCCACCTATCTAATAATTCTATCAGCTTCCATAAGAATTATCATATTTGTGGCTTCTTTGATTGTTGTTGGTCCTTCGACATTGAATCATTACTTAAATAATTATAATAACATCGAAATTTTGCATATATCGTAAACCGATTTTCAAATATTTTTTATTAGAGAGCTTTTCTCATTTATAATATAATTTATTATATTATAGTTAAAAAGGTTGTATCTTACTTATCCCTTTACAATTAAAAATAAATAAATAAATAAATAATATGTATTGGCAAATAAGTTATTAAGTTATTAAAGACAGACAAATAGATAAGATAATGGATAAAGAAAATTTTTTCATGATAATATGACTAGTAAGGTATATAATGTATAAATATAAATCATAAAACAATTTAAAAAACTTCAATTGTGATAATAATAAATAGGAGATTTCATGTGGAGAAAGATTGTGTATTTATCAGAGAGTGGAATTTGATTTTATAATAATTAACCCAAGATAATAATCAATAACCGATAATATGTATTGGCAAATAAGACAACTACGATAATCTCTTTGCTTGTGTGATTCAAGTCTGTGATAAAATTTCTCCGTACGTCATTATTGTTACAATGAACAGTCGCTCTTCGACAACGACTAAGTGAATCTCGAATCGTGAATTGTGAAAAACAATGTGGCCTGTGTTGCTGTCGGTGTTTTTGGCATTTTTATGTTTCGCTCATGGTAAGTGCGAAGCTGCATACATGTAGATGCATTAACGAGATCGATTCAAATTTTGTAAACTGGTGCAAAAAACGTTTGTGATTATTCCTGTTTATTTTTGAAAACAATCAATGAGATTCTGTTGTGTGAATAACGAGAGATAATTTTAGCATTAATATGTATAATCGAATCAAAATACGCGCAGAGTACTATATATAACGGGAGCGAGATTGATAGGGCATTAGTTACGCTTGGATAAAATTGCAACGGTTAATTAATTTTTCATTTAACTCACCGATAATTACCGCAGACCATATACTCAGGAATATAGTTTTTACCCCTCGCGGCGAGTGCGTTAAATAATCCATGCATCGCAATATAATTTGAAATTGTTATGAATTCCGTTCTATCAATAAGTCCTTTTGCCATCGGACAATGTAGATTTCATTTTGCAACATACACAGCACAATGCACGTCGTTAATGGTAATAATAATAATTTGTATCAGGCTCTACAAATTTCGTGGAAATTTCTACTGATCATGAGGAGTTAGTGAGTTTTGGTTTAACTGGCCGTATAGTTAATGGAACGAAAGCAGCTTTAAAACAATTTCCTCATCAGGTAATATTTATTGGCGGTTTTAATTTAACACAAATCTGGTAAGATAAACTTGTTCTTTGCAGGTTTCTTTGATGCGCAGCTGGTCCCGAAGCCATTTTTGCGGCGGAAGCATCATAAGCACGAAACTAATACTTACTGCAGCGCACTGTTTGTATCTGTATGTATTGAATTTTAAATAGATATATCCTAATTCAACGATAAACATTCTAAATATACATGCTTATAAATACTTATATTATTTTAAAACTATTATTAACTTTCCGTTCTCTCATTTTACCTGTATAATTTTGCACGATGTAGAAAATAATCGCCACAAATTAATGATAAGTATATAATTTAATATATTTTAATCTATATTTATAATTAATATATTTACATTTTTATAGAGAAACAATAAATATGTCAATGAATTTATTTATGTATATTAGTGTATATATATTTAAAAAGAGTATCTAGTATTAATCGGAGATTAATGAAATTAAAGTGAAGCAATTAATTATAGTAATGGTGTTACTATTCAACCATGGTCGATTATTGTGGTCGGAGGAATTCTAAAACTAAATGAGAAAACTTCGACAAGACAGGAAAGAGGTGTGGCGAAATTTAAAATTCATCCAGAGTTTAATTTAACGATTCTGCACAACGATGTTGCCGTTTTAGAAGTATGATTACATCGCTTTACAAATTGCTTGTTATTTAATAGTCTCGTGATTTTTAAAATAAAGATAATCCAGATTTGGTTTTTATAGCTATCGGTACCCTTTGCATTTACTTCGGAAGTTCACAATATTGCTTTGACAGGGAATCCGCCTGTACCCAAAACTCTCTGTCAAGTATCAGGATGGGGTTATCTAAACGAGGCAAGTGATAATAATCTGAAATTATTTAATCGTTGAAGAATTTTTTTCAACTAAAGAGAATATTTCAGAATAACTCGATAGTGTCCGAAGATTTGATGTACGTGGATCTGCCCATTCGATCAACAAAAGAATGCCGTGAATTACTTATAAACATAACAGATTTGCCAGCGGGCATGTTTTGCGCCGGGTACCTGGAAGGAGGAAGAGACAGCTGCCAAGTAACAAAAAATGCGCATTCTTTTATTTGTAATCTCTGTAAATTTTCTTATTATATAATTTGTTTCTTTCCAGGGTGATTCTGGCGGTGGGATGGTCTGCAACGGTATTTTGACTGGTATTGTCAGTGGCGGTGAGGGTTGCGCTCGGCCACGGACC
The DNA here is from genome assembly GCF_003227725.1 of Camponotus floridanus. Classification (NCBI taxonomy): domain Eukaryota; kingdom Metazoa; phylum Arthropoda; class Insecta; order Hymenoptera; family Formicidae; genus Camponotus; species Camponotus floridanus. Next base: position 1,283,031 of record NW_020229636.1, read on the forward strand.
CCTGGAGTATATACAAATATCTTTTACTATATGAATTGGATATCAGAGAATAATATAATAATGGTGACAAAACTTAATAATTCCACTAATAATTTTATTAAGAGTGTCACTTATAATCATAGTACGCATAAAATGCCAACGATTATAGTCGTGATGATTTCTTTTTCTTTTATATTGTTATCGATGCCTTACTCTTGAAGTCAAGTCTTTATTGACTTTGATAATCTTGTTCGATGATACTCTTAAAATCGGGATTGACAGTTCAATAAATATAGAAATAGTTTATGAATTTATGTTTGTAACATGTTATATATAATATAATGAATAGAATCTATCGCGCGAGATGAATAAAATTTAAAATATTAATAAGATCATAATTTAACTAATTGCACATGCTTTAAAACAGTGTATATATAAAATTTTCCCAAGAGCATCATGTATTACAATTTGTTATCGACAAATAGTCTATTTTATGAGATATTTCATGTGCTGGAATGGATATCCTCATATGATTCTTCACATTTTATGTATAACAATCTTAACGAAAATTTAATGCAATCGGTATATTTTTATAAGGAAGGTATATTTTAACGAAAATTTAATGCAATCGGTATATTTTTATAAGGAAGGTATATTTTTATAAGAAAATATTTGAATAAATACTTATTATACATTTATTAGTCAATATTTCTTTATTTTTTATTAAATTGAAGCTTGTCTCAAATTAATTTCATTTTGCATTCTTTAAAATCTTATAGCTATACTATATCTTATAATTATACTACTACATTTATCTTACTATATCTTATAGTTATATTACTACATTTAAAGAGCATTTTAAAATTTCTCCTTGGAAAATATGCTTTAGAAATTAAAGTTCTGACTACACAATTGCACAATTGTAATTTCGATATCTACAAGATAATAATAGAATATAAAAATATATCCTTTTATCATGTGCGAAGTTTATTATCTTATCAATAGAAAGATTAAATGTCTTATTGTATTTGTACAGTTTTTATAAAAATGTTCAAGTTTCAGAGATAAATATTATTGCTATAACTATAAAATTGTAAACGATACTTTGTATATACACCTCATAATTAAAAAATAATTAATTTGTTATCGGTTTTTTAATATTTTATTAAATTATTATTGGTTTTTTAAATATTTTATTAAATTCATTAATGCATTAGATATTGTAGGGCACTTGAGAGAAAGAGAGAGAGAGAATATTCTAGCTTATTAAAATATTAAATACTCTAAATATTAAAAGTTATAGTTATACAGTTTTGTAAAATTGTTAAAGAAATCTCTTAAATACATTCTAACCGAAACGAAGAACCTTTTTTGTCAACGTAACAAAAAGAAAGTTAAATTAATTAATTATAAACAAATTTATCTAATTTTTTTACTATTATTTAATTGCCAAGTTACGCGATTTTCGATGATAATAAGCACGGTGAGAATAATATTTTAATTTTTACTTTTTTTTCTTTATATAGCCTTTTTTTACTTCCTTTAACTTTATTTTTCTCACAAACTGTCCAAGTTCGCATGCTTTGCAAATAAGCAAATAATACTACAAATATAACATGAGTGAAACAGTTGCAGCGCACAAGCGCAATAGCTAATCAGTATCAAAAGGAGACAACAACTTTGAGACTTTCGAAAAATCAGGCCTGGCATATTAAATTATTCTTGATATTATCATTAATTTAATTGATATCATCATTTTCATTTAATTCTGGGATTTCCTGTGATTGTATCTTTTATATATAGACAGATAAAATAAATATTTGTAAATGTTTTATAAATGTTTTTAATTAAAAGTGTGTACTTAAAATTTTTAATTTTTATAAGCATGTACAAACACTTTAAAAAATGTTTGTCCATTTGATTTATCTTACATATAATTGTATATTATTTAAACACACATTTTGTTAGGTGTGAAAGAGTTATGAGATATGATTTTGCCTTTTGCGTGTGAAAAAAGGAAAAGAATATGAGAAGAAAAGAGACGAGATAGACATATGATGTATCCACTTTGATCTCAAACGAAAAGAAGCTGCGGCAGACGCGCAAAAAGCTCATGCCCACTTAATACGTGGCGGATATCTCGAGAAATGTATTAGCGGATTGCTCGGTGCCAAGATGAGGAAATGTCTGCGGTATATTCGCGAATCATCTAACTCCTTTGCCGCGTCTGCTAGCTTCGCTGCGCTGGTATTAAATTCTGCGCGAATCCGCCGGTATCTTCAAAGAAATGTAAGGACTCTTGCTGCTGCTCTTTTAAATTGGATATAAATTTCATGCGCTAATATTTGCTACGTACACGTGAAACAAGTTACGAAAAATTACGGAAATTGAATTACCTAGCTAAAAGAAACTGTCAATGTAATTATTTGTTATAATTAAATATCTTCTTTCATAAAGGATGTATAGAAATTAAAAATTGTGCTCATTAAAATTAGGTTTGTTTATAATGAGCGGCTTGTTTATAGTAAGCTTTTTTTAAATATCGGAGTTTACAACGACTTTCGAGATAATCAGATATTTAAAACTGACAAAATATGAAATATATAATATCCGATTAAATAATAAACAATACAATACAATAATATAATATAATAAACAATAAACGGAGTAATAGCTTATCCAGTTATTTTGTAATATTTCATGCAAGCAATATACAAGTTTAACTAATATCTTATAAATGCATTTCATATACGGAAAATCGCATTTATTTGGACGTCAAAACGAGATTTTACTAACATTTCATTCAACAAGGATATAATGCATAATCAACATTCATTTACGTAATAAAATATGAAATGATATTTGACTGAATAATAAATAACAGGCTGAAATCATATAATTATTTTTAAATATTCTAGATAAGCAATGGAAACTAATTTTAATTAATATCTCGTAAACATCATGTATAGTATATAAAGAGTGTTCCAAATTTAAAACATATAAATCTTATATTTACTTTAAATATCCTCATAAAATAAAATCTCGATCCATTTTAATTGGCAAGAACAGAAATATACGTCGACCGTACTTGTACTTTCGCGTGAATGTTCAAGTTCTTCCGGCTCGCGTGACCGTAATCTTCTAAAACAGACTTCCGCTTTCGAAAGTTAATCCTCGTGGAAACCTGAGACACGCTTCTCGTAGGGATTTCAGGGTCGTATGGGCTCGATCAATGTCAATCCACGAAGTGATCGTGAGAGTACGAAGGAGAGATGAGTGAAGGAAAGAGCAGAATATAAAATCAGGAAACGAATGAACTCGCAAAAGCAGGAAGGGGGGAGAAAATAAGGATCGCGGGTGAAACTAGCGCGTTTCACCTGAAACATAACTTCTAATACGTTTTCCCTTTGGCTTCGCTTTTCTTTTAAACTCATGAGGGCGTTTTTTTCACGATCTTTCCGATACCCCACGGCTTTCAGCTCCGTGTACATGTTATTCATCCGATGGGAAGTGGAGAAGGGGAATGTTGCGCACCGACAAAGTCCATTCGTGACCTCTTTAATCCCGGGATCGAATAAGAATTCATTAGGAAGATATACAGAGCCCAAACTCGCTCTCGCATAGGGGAGGACTTTTTGGCTTTCTCTGTATCGCGTGTCTGGGGTTTTAAATAAATTAAAAGTTTGCATTTTCTACGGAGCGAGTAACTTTGCCGAGAGTGCCCAAACGCGACTGCGAACTAAATTCGAAAGCTGGAGTAGAGTGGGACGATCTCGACGATGAAGTTCTCTCTAATTACTCTTAGAATCGAAGCTGAGAACGAAGGGTGGATTCGGAAAACGAAAAGCATAGTGGACTATTCATGATGGAGCTCCACTTTTTTTACAAGCTAGCGAAGAAAGAAACGCGCGTTTTTATTGTTTGGACATTGAATTTTGCACTTGAAGAGAAAAACCCGAAGATTTTTTATTCTCTCGATATATATATACATTCAACAAATCCGTGGATATTGCGTGAACTCATTATCTTAAGTACATCTATACTCTATTTAACCGTGCGTAGGCATTTTCATCGAAAGTACAATGACAAAAATTGTTTGACAATGATATGTAATATTCCATCTTTCGAAATAGAATTGATGTTATTGTATTTGAATTCTAATTAGGACTATTTATTTTCTCGTGATTACTGTTTATTTAGATGTTCTTAAAAGTCACAGTTGTTAGATGTTATATTCGCATTAATATTATTGAAGTCTCGATCTTTCTTCAATTAAATATGTCCGTACAGCTTTCGAACGGTTGATAAATAGAATGTGTTTTATTCAACGTAAATAGATTAATCATTTTTTAAACACAATACAGCATGATGAAGATCGCTTACGTGATCAAGAATAATTTTACGACGCATTTAAAGTGGCGAGAAGGTAAGAGGACTTTGCGTCGACTTCGTGCTACGAGCGAATCTCAATGGAACGCTTAATGACTCCGTTACGCATTAATGGTCGCCTGGAAACTGCTTGAAGATACACGAGGAAGTCGTTTCCCGTGGATGTGACCGGAAACTTCAATAGCTTCCCCAACGAAATAAGCGATGGGTGAGTGCTCTGCAAAGAACAGATTATTGTGATGCAAAATTAATTTTTATAATTAACTCTGCGTTAAAATTTGAAATTATATATATACATGCATATAAAATAGATTTTTTTTCGATAATTTGTGATTATACAAAAAATTGTTTTATGTTACTAATTGTGTAATTATTTATGAACATGTAAAACAGATTCGAAGCATTGGAAAAAAATATTTTTGTTAATTTGTACTATTAATTATCAAATATTCAAATATCTTGCGTCTAATGAAAAAATCCAAATATAATGAGAACATTTTAATATCATGATTGTTATATTAATAACATATCTTTCTTATTTGTTGTTATTGTTACTTAATTTTTATTTTTGATATATTTTTATATATTATTCAGAAATAAAATAAAGTTTCACTTGTAGTAACGTTGGGTAGTTGATGTTTGTAATGGTTAGCTTTGTAAAAGAAGATGAAAGAAGCGCGTTTTAAACGTATCTTGCCCGCAATAGCGCTCGCTCGTTTTTCTACGTCCAAGTTGGATGCCGACTTTGATCGACTAATTAATTAAATGTAAACGCAACGTTCTCTCTCCGTCATGGAGTCTGTTTTTTTCTTTCGTTTCCGTTTTATCTACTCTCGTTCTCCTTGCTTCATTCTCTTTCCAATCATTTTTGCGCTTATTGTATGTCTCAAGAGTGAGCTTTGGAAATTCCCAAGTCACTTATTTGCGTTTAAGAGTTGCGTCTCCTTCTATTACAATTCAGATAGCTAATTGGCTGATGTTCGTTATCTTTCGACATTAAATGCGAGGAAACTGTTCATTTATCCGCGACTCGTCTTTATCGTTTCAATTAATAGATTGTCATAAGTTATGCTTTCAGTTTGCATTATAAATTAGCATGATAGAAGTTCACAATTTCATTGAATCAACAGGGAATGTAATATATATATACTATGAATAATAAAGCTAAATCGTTTTAGTTCATTTATTAAAAGAAACACCCTTTTTATTCATGCAATATGTATGATTCTTTATCTAAATTATAATTTCAATTTATATCATAACAAGTATCAGATTTATTTCGAATTAATTTACACATTACATACATACATTTTAATTCTGGATCAGAAAATTTTTGGATCAGGTATAAATCAGATTGAAGTTTTGCGGAATAATGAAATGCCAATATTTCGGGAGCCGGACGAGTTTTAATCCGCGTTTTAATAAAGAGATTATACGATCGTCTCGTGCCCTCGACAATGAATTGCACGGATATATCATTGTTCGAATAGCGCGATTTCCCGTCACGATTTAATATTTCCGTCACGAGAGAATTTTCTCACGCTTCGCCGTTAATTTCTTAGCAGCATTTATTGCGGAAGTTAATGCTTACGAAATTCCCTATTACTGTATCATAATCTCTTCCCTTCTCTCTTTCTCTCTTTCTTGCTTTTGTCGTTTTATCCGTTATCTTCTTCTGCTGCCGCTGCTGCAAGCATTCTCTTGCGCGAAACGACGATCGTACAGTAGAGTCATTAAGAACTTTCTCGCTCGGTGCCGTGGTCGGAAGTATGGAAAATGGATGAGAGCTGGCTATCGTTATTTTCCCCGATGTTTCTCGCTCTCCAAGGGATCTGATGGCAGTGGAAAATGGGAGGATACGCCGCAAGGTAAAACGATTTTGTCTCGCTGCTTTCTGCTCGGTTGCGATGCCGCGACAAATACAGCATGCCATCGAGTAACGAATGCATTGAACAATAAATTGCTATTTTTTTTTATTCTACGGTGAGGGGATTTTTACTTGAGAATTAATCGACGCATCTTTTATCCGTTACATTTTATATATTTTTTTTCTACAAAAAAATACAGGAACGCAATTAAAACCGTCATGTAATGTGAACGATTGCCCAGAGAAATCAGTCGCGATTGTTCCTTACGTATTGCTCGATTGTTCTTTTACGGTGCATTTCACGGATCAAGCGTTTTCGCTTTTTCACTATTGTAAAAATACCATTTCTTGAGAAAATTAGGTTGCGATTTTCTCGATATTTTTACGAGACTCGATAACAGGTTTCGCAGCTTGCCGAGTTTCCCGTCTCTTTCGTGTTTCGTCTCGTTCTCCACTTCTCTGACCGCCCCATCCTTCGCCTTCAGTGAACGTTGGGATGCAATTACTTAACGCAGCGAGCACGCCGCCCTTTTCTCGCGGATGAAAAATGCGCGCACGCTGGCGGTTGCGCCGCTTAAATCTTTCCCATTTGTCAGTTTGCCCTTGGCTACTGGACGTACCTTTTCGCTTCTCTGCTTTGGAAAGAGAACAGAGGAGATCAGTGTTTTTTTTTCGCGTTTGAGACTTTGCGAATCTAAAAGAAATATCACGATTTCTTTTCTTCTTATTGTAATAGATTATTAACAGTTTAGGAAACACAATTTTCTATTGTAAGATTAAAATACTTTTTAATATTGTATTTTTTTCCTAAACTTTTTACTTTTTGTCTCATATATTATTTACTTTTATATCGTTCACGTTCTTTAAAAAGAAATTGTAGAATATTGATAGAAATTGTGACGCAAGAACTCGCTTCTTCTTTTAAGTTTATTCTTGAGAAATTCTGTCGTATTTCTCCCGTGGCAAGAAATAGAACTTTCGACAACGTGATTTTACTGCGGAGTGGATGCCCTCGTGTACAACGAGCTGGGAGGGACGAGCACCCTTGTCCTTTGAACTTGTCAGACACGTAAAAGAATCGTGTTCGCGAATCTGCATTTTGTCACGATCGTAGGGTCATGTGCCAAGGAGGGCAGATTTCCTCATTGATCTGTGACAAATCTTTCGATGAAGGGGAAAAGTAAATTGAGTTATCTCGGGCGAAATATCATCAAGGTGGAAAGATCTTCAACGAAACGCTCTCTCTTAACAAGTCCATATACATATATTATGATCATCAGTCGCTCGAGATTTGAATATTTTTAGACACTGAAATTATCTTTTACTTTTGAAGATCAAATATTGTATATGGAAAAAAATGCGCAAAATCATACATACATATTTCTTACTTTTTTCTCACCGCAATATATTCGAATCCTTCATCTAAATCCCAGAGAATAGTTTCGATAGTTTGTTTGTTTGCCGAGGTACCTTCTCCAAAGTTGCGCGCGACGAGCATAAAGAAGACCACTATTTTTCAAACTTTGCTCCGGTATACGAACAACGGCAGTGTGCAACGAACGGCGCAGATATATAACTTCGTGTCAGTGGTGCACGAATGGTCGTTACATTCGTGCTGGCGCCGGTACGTCTCACGGATGTCGTGACGGAATATACACGAGTGTTTTCGATTTTCTCTGTTTCTCATACGTCCATTGTGCCATTATTTTTTCTTACGATCGCTTTTTCGCGACCACTTGTTTCGCTCCACAGGGTACCAATCATGGGAATTCCGAAATCGCAGAATAGCCATATCGCGTCGCGGTTTATTTTAATATTTTCATAATACTATATTTCCTGAAAACAACCGTTTTACGCGAATTTAACGATATTTCATCGTGATGGATAAAATGTGTAAAATGATTATTTTACTATAATATTTTATAAAATATGATGGTTATTCTTTTTACACACTGGTTTAAATAAGCTACAAAATTTAATTTTATATTATTTATATATATTGTTATATTATATATTTTTTAATAAATATTATATTTTAATAAATGTTATATTAATTATTGGACGTTGCAGTGAAAACATATTATTTTTGTATCATATTTCTGTATTTCTGAGGACACATAATTTTACATTTTATATCAACCAATGAAAACTTTTTAATCTCGGAAATTTCAAGTTTGCACGGAAAATACGCTACAGAATTTGCCACATCATAAATGCGTGAGAATAATAATAGCGAAAATAATCAGTGAAAATAGATTATTGTTCAAACAGGAAAATGAGAATTTTATATTTGAAAGAGTCATTTTTTCTTTCAATATGATTATGAAATTCAATTATCTACAATTACTCGAGCTGACAATTACTGTCGCACCTTTGAATTTCCAAGTTAAAAGAAAAAAAAAAATAATATTTATGATATGCATTAGGCAATAAAAAATGCGTATTTGGGATTTTGAAATCAATTTATATTCTCGATTTGCAGTGTGTGTTTAAGCCTTTTTTTAATTTTTTTTCGTCCATTTAGTTATGACATTATTATGACTACTGTAATGGGAAAGATTATATTTAATTTTAAAGTTTTTTTATTATCGTATTTCAATATGTTTTAAAAGCTTTTTTAAATTTGTATTTTAAATTTGTATATAATAAAAAATCAGCAAGAAATATGTATAAAGCATTATATTTATATATTCTTTCTCGAAAAATCATCAAATTTATATGAAATTGATCTCTTGATAATTATTTGATAAAATAAATTCTCCTTGAATACAAATTTTATATTAATAACTAGATTTATTATTTAGATATTTTTTAAATTAATTTTTTTCTTTGTAAAAGAGAATATTAATTGTTTTTATTTGGTATTACCTAAATATGTTTATTTATTTCGATTAAAAAAAAGTGATCGTTTTGTATATTATTCTATATCTATCTATATTCATACTAGAATGATATACATATAATAAATGATAATAAATGATAGATTAATATATAATAAATGATAATAAATGATAGAATAATACATGATAATAAATGATAGAATAATAAATGATAATAAATAATAAATAATAAGTGATAATAAAAAACAGAATTATTTTAATTGAAAACAATTTCGAATAGATACATACTTCTCAAAGAGTCCTTGCTATTTACGTAACATGTAGTATACCATATTGATAGAGGGGGAAACAACACACATACGCATATTATACACATATTATATGATTGGAGTCAATCATTAAAAAGCAACTGCCGAAATAGCAGCGCAGAACTGTAAATACACTGAGAAAAGTGTCAGAAAAAAGAGAGAGAGAGATAATACAAGTGAGAGTATAGTTGCGTTGCGATATCAGAGTATCGTTGATTATTGATATTTCGCTGTTCAGTATTTCGCTCGCGGGTTTTGTGTGATTTTTCTCCCCTTCAGTATCCGTTAAGCCTGTATGTTCAGTCGTCCGTCGAAGGGTTTCGGTGTGTGTATTTTCCCGAAAACCCGATTGCATACTGTGGGGTGGAATAAACTAGACTATGTGTGTGACTATATATATATATGTGTGTGTGTGTGTGTGTGTGTGTGTGTGTGTGTGTGTGTGTGTGTGTATGTATGTGTATGTGTGTGTGTGTGTGTGTGTGTGTGTGTGTGTGTGTGTGTGTGTGTGTGAAGAAAAGGTTGCACACATTAACTCTTAACTAGCCCATTGCACTTCTCAGCATTAATTGTAAACCTTATGCATTGTTACAGGCCAAAACATTGATATTTTAAGTAGGGTTTTTTCTTTTCCAATCATTGATGATATAGATATGTGTCTATCCTTGTCATATTTATTATAGAGAAAATAAGTATAAATAGTAAGTATTTTCTTTCTCTTTTTCTCATCAACTTTCTTTGTTCTTTCTCTTCTCTTTCGTCGTTATTTTGAGAAGAAAAGCCATCAGCTTATATCTTTCATTGCAAGGAATTTTTAGAAAAATATTGTAATATAATATTGAAATTATTAAATGATTACATATAATTATCAGGGTTGGGTAATAACTAGTAACTTTGATTAGTTAAAAGTTAAAAAAAAGTTAAAAAGTTAATAATTTTTAACTCAACTTAGTTATTTTAAAAGAGTTAACTTTTAACTTTAACTAGTTATTTTTAAAACGCATAAACTTAAACTTATTAACTTTCCTCCTAAATTTATTTGATGATTCATATTATTATTATTTAGAGTAATTTAATTTTAAAATTACAATCTAATTTAATATAAAGTGAAATAATGCTTTTCAAAATTTTAACTTTTATCTTCACTAACGTTAATTTAATTTTAACGTAACTTTTATTGAGTTAATTTTTTACTCGTATAACTTTTAACTAAATTAATTTTTTAACCCATTAACTTTAACTTAATTTAGTTTAAAAAGAATATAAACTTACCCAACCCTGATAATTATATATAATATTTTTATATTAAATAATAAATTAATGAACGCTAAATATTCCGGTAATGTTACGATTAAGCTTTTCAAGAAAATTATAGGCGAAAATTGAATTTTCCAAATTTGTCAAACAAGCCACCTCAGCATCACCAAATTACGAGACAGAAACTCATAGTTGCAGAATCGCGTATGCCGTATTGCACGGCCTCCTCACTCATTTCCCTTCAGACCCTTCAGTGTATCTAACGGGAGCTCTTAAGCCATTCATATTTCTCTTTAACGTTCGCGACATAAAGCTCGGGTAACGAGGAAATTTCGAGAGAGCAGAGCCGCCCCAGTGCTCAAGGTGCAGTAACGAGAAGCGGTTAAAAATACGATTCTTTGTCCGCGAGAGAAGCCCAATCTTCCGAGAGACGCGCGTGCGCTCTTAGCTGGGATGTTGAGAAATAAATAAAAAAGACCGCGGGGAATTTCATGTCCATTCCAAAATTGGAACTGGGGGAGCCTCTCGTATCGTGTTCGGAACGCACTTGGAATGCGCTCGGTGGAGAGGAAATATTTGGAGAAGCCATTTTCCGAGCAATGTCTGCTTCAGAAAATAGAGAAAATGTCAGTTGTACAATAATAATTTTACAACTCGTATTGGGAAATGATTTTCTCTTTTCTTGTAAAATTGCTCAAGTGCGAAGAAAACGATGTTTCGTTATCGATTTTTACGTGATTAGAATAAATGAATACAAACATGATGGAATTATTTGCAGATTATTATACTTACAATTATAAATATATATTTTGTGATACTAAATCGCTGAGAGAGATTATTTTTGATCGGTATGATTATATATATATATATATATATATATATATATATTTTATTGAAATATTATGAAGAGCTACATTAAAAATTTCTGCGATTTTTGCCGACAGTGATATTGACGAAGTTTGCACCAACTGTGCCTAGATGCCATCGCACTTTTAGCATTACTGTCTGCTGTACTGCCCGCTTTTAGGCTCTCTTGGCGCATATAACGCAATTTGAAAATGAAAGCAATTAGTGCGAAAACAACCTGTATAGACGCGGTACTCACTTCGTACTAAACGAGAACCCTCCGTCCGGTGGGTAGGTGGGTAGGTAAATCGATTATTGTCCTGATAACAACACCGAGCTAGGTGCAGCAGCGTCGAGCCACGCCTCTTTTGTAACAAAACTTTGCAAAGTAGACTATAATTAATTATATAATTAATGTTAAATTTTGTAAGCACATGTGTTTTACAAACTAATACTACCGAATGTTTTCGATTACGTATATTATGTCAAATATAATATACAAGATAGTCTATTATTTATAGAAAATTCCAATTAGATAAATCTATTATTTATAGAAAATTCGAATTAAATAATATATTTCTTTTGTATAAATTACAGTTATTATTTTTTCAATTTTATTTAATATAATGTTATAAGCGATTATAAATTACTTATATTTATTTAAATATAATTCGCTATCAAAATTCTTAAGACACTATGTATTAATATACATTATTCCCCCCTTTTTACTGAGACTTAGTTAAATTAATTAAAACGGTTTGTTCAAAATACATACATACATATCTGTAAAATAAATTGCATATTAACAAGATTGAAATAGCGATATGATTTACGAACCGAGATTACTTAATCCGAGATAAAATGATACATTGCAGGGGTCTTAATTGCTACTCATTTAAGGGATGATTTGAGAGAATAAATCATAGTGAAAAAATTGATTTTCCCCGCGCCCTGTTAATAAACAGTTTGCGCGTGTACTCGAGCATGGCATATGCCGTTAGACAACGGCAAAAAATTTCACCCCGCTATTCGGCAAAAGTCGTTACGCGGTAACGACTTGGTCTTAAGCGCGTCGTTCTCGGTTCCCCTTTTTACCTCCGTCAAAAACCCGTAGCGTCCTAGCTACGGGATCTTTTGATCCTGTGACGTACATCCATACCCTTTCGTTTGGCGTGGTCATCCCCCATAAATTTCGGAATTACATTCTGCAACCTGGTCGGTTACGTCCTCGCATAGAAATAGGGCAAATATTTACCGGCGATCTTCGCAGCTGTAATACTGAAATACGGTCACTTGTTTCTCTTGGTGGAACGACCGGTAGCAGACTTGTCGCGACATTCGTAGGGTAAAAGCATACGACTTTTTTCTCGACGATCAGATAAGATGTTACGTGCGTATGTAAGTTTCCGAGATAGTTATCTAAATTAACGACCCTCGCGTCCGGTTCTCGATCGAAAAATTTGGCGACTGTTTTCATATCTGTATAGGCGATGAAAAGCGATGTAAATAAACTAATGATGTGTAACGAATTTGTGTAGCGACCCTATAATTATTAATAATGAATACACATGCAATGATGTATAAATAATTTATAACAGATATGTAACATTTATATTAAAAATACAAACAAATCGTTACCTTTTTACAAATATTGCGGACATGTAACAGATATGTTAAATTTTAGCTTAACTTAATAAGAAGGATATAATATATCAGACTATTTTTTTGAACAAAGGAATGAATCATTTCATTCAGTGATAACAATGCTTTTTATGTGGGGATGGTTCTAATCTAAATAGCCTTACTCTCCCTTTTCGCTGGACTAACCACCTTTTGGATAATTAGACACAATACGATCTCGCCTCTTTTATCTGTCTACGGTATGGTTATATTTTTGTACAGTTTCATATAATCGGACCTCGCTCACCCAAACTCTCTCCATGTTTCTTTTATCGCTCATTTACCTCGAATAACGAAGCGCTATCACAGCGATGATAATTGCGCAATTTATCATTGCTATAAATTGCAGAAATAGAAAGTCGCAACCACCACTTGTACATCTATTATATATCACATTCCGAAATAATTTTATAAATGTTTTAATTTTTTGGTGAGTTAGTGGAAACATGGATAAAATAAAAATTGTCTCCATTAATACTTTATGCCACATGTAGCGCTATTTTTGTTAGACAAAAATCATTCTATATTTTTAATTGTCGTGATAATTTAATTTCAATCAAGCTTATTATTATTTTATTTATTATTTATTTTATTTATTATTTATTATTTATTATTTTATTTAACTGCAGAAGTAGATATTCGTATTGTAACCATTTAAGATTAAAAGTTTTTTCTTAAGATATAGAAAATTGAATTGCTGCTAAAACACAATTCTTTTAATTTTCTTCGCCAAACAGCTTAAAAGATCACGTATGGAATATTATCTTTGTATATATAAGTTTGCCTAATCCGTGAAAAAAAATAGCTAGTGTATTTTCGACGGAAGTAATGTAACTAGCAAGAGCTTCGAAGCTTCGGAGGGGGTCCAAGATCCTGGTAATATCGTATATGATATATCTTCCAGCACTGGAGCGACGTCTTCTCGTAGCGACGACGTTGTATTTACCCGACTGCAAGACAGCCAGTCGAGGTGGGTAATTGCCACCCTTACTGCCGGCACCCTTCTGTGCGAACCGTAATACCGTTATTTTTATTAAGTTTTTCTACAGAAGGAGAGGGAGGGAGAAAAAAAGAAGTAACTCATATCACCGGCCGAATGAGCGCAACGTCTGTTGTTCTAGAGGAGGGAAAACGATAAACTGTCCTGGCTCGAGGAACAAAGAAACGGGACGCGCGAGATACACTACAGGGTGATCTCGAGGAAAAAGAGTTCGAAGTTTGCGCATAACGAGTGCAGACAAATACCTTAAATGGGCGCGTCTCCATCAGAACTTTGACACTCGGTCGTTGTTCTCCAGCTTGATGAAGTTGTCTAGAACAGACCGTACGATTGTCACGCAATTTACGGTTGGCCAGATGATACTTGAGATGATACTTGATTCGCTGGATAATCCAAGTCTTCTTTCGCTTCTCCTGGTGTTACGATTTGAAGAATATTTCGCGTACCATAGATATAAAGTACAAATGTGCTTTTTATAAAGATGCTTTTGTAATTTCAGTTTACGAGTTAAAAAAAATTATTGTCAAAGATAAAGTGGAACTTTAATCACGATCTTTTTTCTTTTTTGCTGATTAAACTTCTGTTTTTTTTTATTCTGTTGGATATTCAGATTTTATTTCAAATTTATTGGTACAGAAAAAATTTACATGAAGTGAAATATTATATTAACTCATTCTAATATTAATATTATTTAATATAAAAAAATATATAAGCGTATATTTTTTCGAAATTTAATTTAATTTAATTTAATTTAATTTATTCATATAACAGTCTGCTTTTATATGCAATAAAATCTTTTGTTTGAATGAAGAGAAACTGAAATAGAAAATGTAAATGTATAATGGATAAGTTGAAATAGAATATGAGAAGAGCAAAGCTAAACGAATAATTTCATTATTACGAGTATCGTGCGGTTTAAGTAAAATGCTTACTACTGTTTGCCAGCAATCGCAGTTAGTTACAAATTATCCGCCGTTTATAGCGGTTTACCACAACTTTCAGATTATCCGTGCGTTCTCGCAAGATAAACAGCCGCATAAATTCACAGAAGTTCCGCTTATTTGCTGGATTTTGCATTCTCGTGTCGGTTAAACGTTCTAAATTAGCCTTCTTTAATCGAGACTGATTCAGACTCCAACCGCGCGAAAGAACTTTGCCTTTTGCTAATTAGGCATACTTCGCGGTATCTTTATGTAATTAAAACAAAACTTTACCGGAATTAGCCGGGAGCGGGAGAAGGGAAGATAATCTCGATTTGTGAGAGAGACTCCCTCTTCCTTTCTTCTCAGTAGTTCGAAAGCCAAACACGAACATGGCTCTCTACGAATGCGCTACGAAGCAGCAGCAGCAGCGGCAGTATTAATTAAAGGAAAACTTTTTTAATTCGACCGTCGTACTTACGAGCGCATACTGCCGAGACGACGAGTGGGCGCCCCTTTCATGAATAATAAAAGGAGAGCTGGCCGAACTTTGTCATAAATGTTATACACAGATGTCCTGAATATTTACTCGTTTTAGGAGTGCCGAGGATAAAAGGGAAAGCACGGGGTTGTCACCGTTTGGCGCGGTGATTTATCTCCCGCGAGCAGAGAAAGAAAAAGAGAGAAAGGATGTAAGAGATAGAAATGTGTTGTGTCTCGACCCTTTTCTCGAGATGATCTCGGCGGCGTCGCGACGCCAAGGCCATGGTTTCTACAGGTGTGGTCATTAATTTCGAGAAATTGTGGGAGCAAAGTCCGAAACAAATCATTCCGTGACGTGGCGAGCTTATCAAGATCTTATTACGAATGAACGCGCCTTCATTGTTTCATTTATATAATGTTAAATGGACAATCTGATAATCTGCTACTAAATTAGTATCATATATTTGCTATCAGAGGATAGCAATTTATTCCAATAAATTACATTTTGTTCCCAAATATTTCTTTGTTACTACAAAATTCTCATTTTTTTCCATTATTACAAAATTGTGTTACTCACAATTTTATTATAAGATTAACATAAATAATAAATTATATAAATTATATAAATAATAAATTATATTTTTATACATTTTGTTTATATTCGAGAATTGTAATTACTTTTTGACACATATTTTTTGCAAAAATATTAAAATATTAAAATAAGAACAACTTGTGCTTTCTTTTATTTTTCATATGTACTCCAGATAATTTGTGATGTGTTTATAAACAGTAAATTTCGGTTTATTATCGTTTGTGGATTATTCTAAGAAAGTATCATACATTCGCTGGATTTAAAGGAGGGTCGAAATCAAGGGTGCCTCCTTTCAGCAACAAGATTCTTCAGGTTTCTCAAAAAGCTGTTCACTTTCCATCCCAGCCAGTAAATTAATCAGAATGACGATGTCTTTCAAAAAGCTCACCAACCAGCCAGCCAGTAATGTTAAAATAGTCCAACACACAATAGTCTAACGCACAATGGTACTGGGTTCGTTTCGGATCCATTTCATTGTTTTGCAGCGGATTCATTAAGCAATCTTCCTGCGAGCACGACGTAGCAAAGTTGTCAGTCTAGCTGTCATGCTTTTCGAATTAAGAGGAAGATTCACAGACTTCGTGTTGGACGGCGAGAAATTTCCAAAAATATAATTTTCGGTTTGTACGAACAATGAGTCTCATAAACGTATTTTGCAAATATAAATTTATTATGCATTTTGAATTTTAATAGAAATGTTTTAACTATTTTTATGA
This sequence comes from Camponotus floridanus, assembly GCF_003227725.1. Taxonomy (NCBI): domain Eukaryota; kingdom Metazoa; phylum Arthropoda; class Insecta; order Hymenoptera; family Formicidae; genus Camponotus; species Camponotus floridanus. Next base: position 1,299,908 of record NW_020229636.1, read on the forward strand.
AATTAACATTAAAGTCAAAAGACAAATTATAGTTAGAAGATTATTTAGCTCAAATCAAAATACATAATATGGAAAATAGTATGAAAATTCTATAGAATTATATAGAATACTAGTTTGTTGAAAATTTAATTTTTAAATGTTTTTTACTTCTCTTTGAAAATTTTTTAATAGGAATTATAAATTTTATAAATTTTAAATTAATTTTTCAAAGAAAATACAGGAACCGACAAAAGTTATTGAAAGAAAAAAAAGTTCGTTATCTCTCGAGTACATTTCCTTCCAATAACGATACCTCTTTTCTGCGACAATGAGGGGAATGAAAAAAATATTTAAAAAAGGGTATATGGTCTGCATATTCATGACTACGTCAACTAAAGACATATCGGCCACGGTCGAAAGCTTAATTATTCACGTCGCGAGAATCAATTGGGGAGACGAGATTATATTGTAATCTTCATCTTCATTAAATGAGAAAAGTTACCGTTCATTAACGTTAACAGAGTGCTAGATATCTGTAATGAATTCTTCGTCATTAACAACTATACACATTCAAATTCTTATGAATAACATATTTCGATAAAACCAAATTTAATGTATTAGTTAATTAAATTTTTGTTAATTAAATTTTATTTAATTAAATTTTTTAATTTTTGCCAGCGATATTTTTACTTGTATCAATTTTTTAAAAAGGTGAGGTTTTAGAAATTATTTAATATAACATAATAATAAAATAATACAATATGTTAGAAAGAGTGACAGAAAGAAGGGTAAAGCCTTTTTTGTTCTTTTATAATCTTTAATCAATATTGTTAGTTAACTTTTCCAATTATATTTACAATAATATGACTCATTATAAGAATGATTATATATTTTATTTAATAATATCAAAAATTACGCAATTTTATTTTAATCCATAAAATTCAATTTCAAATACTGTCTAATTGTTGTTATAAAATAAAATCCTTGATTTTTTTAAAATGCAGTATGTCTTTTGTGGATTTTATTAATTTTTTTACTTTTTTCAGAATTATGAGCATTAAAACAGTAAATTTAGCTGTGTTCTTGAAATCGTTACGAATGAATTTACGATTCTAAATGTACCTATCTCTCTTACGACTAGAGTCTGCCGCTGCTTTCGTGTGATCGCGAGGAGGAGAGTATCTCGAATAGAGAGAAAGGAAACCGCTCGTAAAACGAAATCAAATCCTGGGGGAGTCTCATTGACGTTAGCACTCAAATACGAGGGTAGTTATCAAGCGAGTTTTACTTGCTAGTAAAATTCGTAAAATATACCGTCACTTTAATGAAGTTTCTAATTGGCACTTGTTTTATTTACGAGATGATGCGTTTCTGCCTTGCAATTAGTAATATTGTCATGATTAATTAATAAATAACTCTCGTCTTAATATGAAAATTGAGATAAAAGCTTTAGCAGATGATTGAGGTAATATGAAAAGATTTATGCTTCTAAAATCTAATAATAAAAAAAATATATATATAGAAAGAATTTGTGACACTACTAAGAATAATTTCTTATCTATTACTTTACTTATTATCTATTTATTTTACTTTTTATTTATTTCCTGAAGCTTCTTTATGCTTTCTCGACTTTGGATTATTTACAAGATTACTATTGAAAACTATCGACATCTTGTTGATTTTAAAAGAGATTTGAAAATAAGATCTTGAAGAACGCTCTCGCGATCGAAAATGGAAAAAACAATTATAATATGATAAAGTTACAAACTATCTTTATCACTCTCGCGACCGCGTCCACCCTCGGTGTCGTGTCGCGTAAAATTGAATTCAGAAGCGGGTCGCTCGTGGGGTGAAGGTCGGAAGTTGATTTTCCGAGTTAACCACCGAGAGTGACAGGTCGTCGGAAACCGAATCCGTCGGTTGCAAGGAAACTTTTGGGTACCGCCCCTCCGGCGCCAAAAGCGAATCAGGAAACGACAAAAGGAAGTTTCGGAAAGAAACTATATCTGATAATCAAGTGTGAGAGAATGAGACCGATTTCGGAAGAATATGTTGCCTTCAATTTGTTGTGCGATTTGTAGTTTGTACTAGAGACACATGAAAATTCGATTTAAATTGCGAGAGTTCGTGAGACTTGGATAATTCAATCCGTTAATAACGTATTAGGAATTAAATTTTGATACCCTCCAATGTAAGATACGTAATCAAGGGTCAATGCGCGGAGTACACAATTTAAATTTCGACCACGTTTCTTCCCGGCGTGCCATGGTAATCAAGTAGTGGAGAAATAACGAAGGTCGATAGAAGAACGATGCTTCTTTCCTTTCCTTTGTCTGCGAGACGGAGGGGAAGGCATTAGAGTCCGTTCTTTCCCGAAGGGATTCAGGGATTCTTGGCGATTCGTCGATAGATGCGCCAGACGAATTCAAATCATCCATCGTCGAGCAAATGACGGCGTAAACAAGGCGCGAGTCTCCTAATGCGAGCGTGACGAGCATCCGCGAACGTAGAAAGGCATTGGTCACGAGCCCCTCGATCTCGTGTGAGGGTTCGAAGGGCCTTCGTTTGATGATAAACGAGGTCGAGAGTTAGAAGAGAGCGTGAGAAGATTTGCGACAGTGCAAGTAGATGGCTTTCTTGTACTGTCTGAAAGCTTCGGGGCTTACCCCTCGAGAGTCCCATAAGGTGCATTCTTTCAGAAGATAGAAAAGATTTTCTCCTCTCCGCATATATCATTGCCATAATTTTATTCGATGCTTTTTTAAAGAATCGTGACACATCTCCGCTAAATCGCGATCTTTCGCGTTTCACCGACCTGTGAGACAGAAATTTAAAATGGAAAATTATCTTTTGACATTTTCCACAGCCGTGATACGTCCGATAAGAATTGCGTATGGAAACACATTTTTTTGAGATACGAGAATATTTGAAAGGGTCCTCCCTTCAATACGAAAAGGACACGTTCGGTATAGCGGAAAGGAAAAACGATGAGAAGTGTTCGTTCGCGCTTCTTTTCGCCCGACATCGATCTTCTACCTCGCCGAATCGATATCGTTTTATCCGTCGCGTTCCTTTCCGTCTTCCGTCCTTTGAACGCGACTGCACCCTCGCATCTCTTATTCCACTTTTTTTCTTCGTCCCTGTTTATGCAGGCTAGGACACGCACGCGAATTCAATTCCATTTTGGAACCTGGGAGGCAAATGCGGCTTATTCGCGTCGAAAGTGAAACGCTTCATCTTGCTCGTTTCAACTCCTACATCTTTTTTTCCTTTTCTTTTATTTCGTTTAGCGAGGAAAATACGAAACATGCTGCTTTCAACAACTCTCGGTTTTAAAGAATTTTTCAGCGAAAACTCATTAACGTAAAAGTGATGTGTAATTCTTTTTTACGTATGTTTCTCTACAGTATCTTTTAATTTTATAAAATAAACTTTTACAATTTAGCGTACACGTGAATCAGGTCAATTCGAATCAGATTTGATTCGAAACACGATCGATCGGCTTGGGTGATGGCCTCCTCTCTACACAGGGATATAATATCCGGGCTCTTTGTTCGCGCGCGACTTCCGAGCGACAGTCTGCGCGCCGCATTACGAGGAGAGAACACTTGGGGCGCTCCTTCCTTCTTCGGATTAATTTATGGCCCCGTAAAAGAGGAGGAGATTGTCTTTGCTCGCGCCCTCCGTGGTTTGGCAGCGACGTTTTTACGATTCGCGCCCATTGTCTGCCCTCGCGGAATGAGCGCTGCCAATTTTCGTCCGCACCTGAAAGCACGCTCGAGGGAGAAGACAATATCTGCCCTTTTTTTTGCACGAGACGCGCTAGATCGCTTTCATGGACATTTATGGCGAAATTGCATCGTTAAGAAACATCTAGCTTCCTCTAATTTTAAATTGGCTCTATTCCACCGTTTATACAATTTTAAAGTTTTATTAACATTGTTTTAGTGATAATTTATGTAAAGCGTTCAGACAAATGCTTGATGCAAAGTAATATAATGATAATGTGCGAAAATTAATATGAGCAAAGGATACATTTTTTTATACAGAGAGAATTATAGGAAAGAAATGTATTGAATAAAATTAACTAAATAAAAGAAATATTAATTATCGATATAAAATAATTATATTTTCTTTGTTTCTCGACGTGCGAGAACCATCAAGAATGTAATAACTGCAGATCGATATCACGTATATGGCGCCAAGATCGACATATATCTATCGTACGGCAGTGAGGACGAAGGGGATAAAGCATAGCGCGGTCGGGTTCTTTGTCCCGGCGACTACATCCAGCCGGAAACCTTTCCCAGCGACTTGCAGCCCCAAGCCGAAGGGCGAGGTAGAAGCAAGCGGGGCTCATCCCGTGGGTAGCGGCGCGGTTCTCTCCCCTGCTGTGGGAGGGCGGTTGTTTGAATTATAGCTTCGTAAATTCAAAGACGTAACTCTGAAACCACGGTGCCGTAGCCGGTCTTGGCGCCTCGTGTCCTTAGTATACCGTTTTATCGAAATAACGCGCAGGGCCCACCGCCAAGCTACCCCCCCAGACCCGTAATATAATAATAACGACGCGCCATAATCCTAGGGTGGTTTTGTCTTCCCGTCTGGAGCTTACCGTATGGACAATAATTTCGGTCAAACGTCCGTTCGCAAGTTCTATTGCCAATCGAAATTATAGAGTCCGATGATGTACAATAATTGAGATTCAAATTATTATATGCAATTTTTCTTTGTGCATGAGAGATACTTATTATTATTTATCATTCTTATTACTTACATTTAATATCACTTGTTTTATATTAGATAATATTTTAGCTATTTTATAACTTTCGTTGCAAAATAGCTTTGTCGAGACACGTGATAAATAAGATAAATTTCTCGAAAATCTTTTCCGTGAATAAACGATCACCTAGGAATAAATATGCATTTTAGCATAGAAAATTTATTCGTTATCAATTTATTCGTTATCAGCCGAATTTGCATGTTTAAATAGCAATTTAGTCTATAATAGCCTATAAAGCATGTCACGCGCAACGTAACGTCTCCCAAGAGCATTAATCTGTCGTGTGCATGAACGGAACGATCGAGAGGTCTGCGAGCGAAGGAGGATACATTCGTCGCGGATCACCTATTTATGCATGCTAGCGTTAACAGTTCTGTCGCAACGATAAATCCAAAGAAGATACTCCCAGGAAGAGGGAGAGCCGGGAGAGTAGGGTCCGTGCGATCGCCCTGTCGCGACGTATTACGACTTTCCGCGAGTAGCTCGAAAACTCGCTTCAAAAGCTCGGGGAAGATGTGCAACCTTTTCCCTGAGTGAAGGAAGAGAGCGAGCCCCGGAAATCACGAGGGTCGGCTCTTCTGGGCTTTTCCCACACGGATATCGTCGATATCTTCGAGAAACTGGCGTCACCCACTTTCACGGCGGTAGTCCGTGAAAGAGGATGTTCTTCCGAGTCCTTCCACCCATACCCTAGCGAGGGATACGGACGGGTGACAACGGTTCCTCGTTAGCAAAACACGTATTCGCTGTTCGACTCTTTCTTCACCCTTCGTCGGTAGTTTCTCGTTTAGCGAGTTTGCGAACTGGTGATCGTGAAAAAAGGATATCGACTTATATATAAAAGAAAAGTAAACAATATAATTGCATAAAATTTATCATTTTAATAGAGATAATCTTTTATTTTTTTCTCGAAATTTATAAAAAAATGGCGTCATATTCTAGTAATCTTTAATAGCCCTTAACTATTATATAATTTACTAATGAATTTAATATATAAAATTTGCTGTAACACTGATTTCTGATAGCTATTCGACGATGGCGAAAAATACAGGAAAATAACGTTCACGAAATTGGTCGTTATAACGAGATGACAGTCGGCGTTTTCGGCGCAATTGGAATTTATCAGCGGCGTGCGTGCGACAGTTCGCTCGATTCAGCGGACGGCAGGGTAATTAATTAGGTGAACCCCTTGGCGGTGGTCCTTGTGCGTGGATGGCGAATGGCACGATGGGGTCGAAAAGGCGGACAAAGGTCCGGGCGAGTACAGTCTGCCGCTCGCCGACAGCGCTATTACGAGTTCTCGGTAAAGAGGGCAAAGCCAGGATACGCGAAAGAGGGTGCTGACGCGTGGAGGGAGAGAAAGAGAGAAAGGAGATCCGGTATATAGTCATAGGACGAACGGAAGTCTGGAATAAGAGGGGCTCCGCTACGACTTCCGAGACTAGGCCATGTACGAGAAGATCGTAAGGGTGTCAACGCGTTTTGGGCGGAATCCAAAATCTTTTAGGAATTGGGATAAAGGAATCTCTTTCATAAATCTGAGCTCTCCTCATCTCGATTTATCGACGTCTTTATCGAGTGGAAGTCATTCCACGTCTGTAATATATGTATCACGAATCAAAGAAATATATGTTTTTATACATTGTTTATATTTCGCGTAGAATCCTTATAGTTTTCCCTCTCTCTTTCTCTATTTATATATTAACAATTCATTGTCTTTTTTCCCCGGATCATCTGCAACGATTAGAAATAGTTTGTTTGCTTGAAAGAATACATTTATACTTACGGTGAAGACGCGTGCTTTGAAAATCTTTGTAATATTCCACGAGCGTTCATTCCACATGAGATATTCCGAATCTGATAAATCGGGACGTGAGGCCACTGCATGCTTATAAATCTCGGTTACTTTCGCGTCCGGACGTTTTTCCTTAAGAGTTTTCCTCGGTACGATTTATCGACGCACGGGTCGCGAGAGTGAATTTTACATATCGATCAACCGACCCTTCGTTTTGAATACGTTCGAATCTAATGGGGTCTCGAGCCTTCGGGGTGAGAGTTAACATCGAGCGACATGGGAGGACGATAAAGAGCGAGAGGAGAACAGGTTGCCTGTTATCTGCGACGAATCCGAATGCTACCGTGTTACATATGCCCGAGGCGCGAAATTACTTTCATTCGTCAATCTGTCGCCGGCTCTGCCACCGCAGGGAACGACCGCTATGCGAAACATTCAATGTTAATGACGCAAGCGGTACAGCGATGTATCTAATATTTCGGCACGGAGGATTACATCCGGTTTCATCGTGGACATGATGTTGGTATAAAAACGTACGCTGTTTTGCGTAATGCATGAAATACCGCGAATATTTATGCACGTAATATCCGATGGACAAAGCACGCCAGAGAGAAAATGTTGTGTTAAATCTTGTTACATTTATAGAAATTATAATGTTTGTGGTGTATTAATATATTCATTGTCCTAACACACAGTTTTGACAATTCATCGATGTCCAATATGAATAATAATGTATATTTGACATATATATTGTAATCTGTCCACATGAAAAAATATCTCATCTATTTTATCTAGTTATTTCTTGAATGAATTAATTGAATGAATTGAATGAAATTATTGAAAGAAAAAAGAAATGATTGAATTCTGCTTGGAAGAATTATCAGTTTCTTTCATATAGCAAAAGTTGAAAATTATATGCTGTGACATGTCATGTAAAAATTAACCTTTGAAAATTTTGAATTATGCTAGCAAATTAAATCGAAATTCAATTAGATTAGCGTCGATAAGAATAAAGGAATTCTCGGCAAAGCCAATGCACTTCTCAATCTCTGCGATCACAGAAAGCGGTGAATCTTCCTTTGGCGAAGAAAATAGTCTGCTTAAAGGCTGTCGGTTACGCCAATGGTGATCATTCTTTATTTCTTATAAACCGGGATAAACATAAAAAATAGTCTAGACGCATTCTGTATAGTTAGCATAAAGCCGTGGTTTGTCACGATCGATATCGAAGGAAGCTCAGAAGCGCAGATATCCGGCATGGAATTGTAAATACCAATCTTTCCAGGACACAGAGCACCGCCGAAATGTTTCGACGAAACGAAACGCGAATGAAAAGCAACTCGAATGCATGCGCATACGAAGATGAGGCACTTTTCACTCGAGCTGTGCTATGTCGTTGGATGAGAAACATTTTCAGAGATACAAAAATATTCGCAATGATCGCTCCGTCGTGCTCGTCGATTCGTGCATTTTTCGCCTCGCTATACGTCGCGCACGGATTGGCCAACTTCGATGGAAGAAAAACAGGTGCGTGAACGATAAAAAATATCGTTCACTCCCCTGTATTACTTCTGCGATGTAGATTCGGCGAGTCATTTGAACGGTGGCTCGAAGTGACCGTTTTTCTCTCTTTGCAACCTCCATGAAAGGTGCATCCGACGAGAGCGGAGTGCGAGCAATTTGTCTTATGGGCGACCGTCCTGTCGACGCGCCCTGCGAGTGATTCTTTGAACTTGGGATTAATGATGCGTTGCACGTCGGTCAGTTTACTAATCGAATTTCATCGTCAAGTTCCTCCAAAGGCATGAAAAATGCGAAAAAGCAATCGATGAACATTAATACACTATTTTATACCTTTGACGTTACTGCATTGCATGATTTATTTTGCGTACCTCAAGTATAATTCAAGTATAATTATTCAAAATTAAGAGAAAATGAATTATGGAAAGATTGAAATACTAAAAAGTTATTTTAATTTATATTTTTCATATCAGAGATCAATTCTGATACATTTATAAAGAAACAGCAAATTATTTTGCGCTCATTTATTTATATATTAATTAATTATATATTATATAATTAAATTTTATTATAAAACGAGAAAAATTATATTTTTAACACAAATATTTTTAATGCGGATAATTTTTCAATCACACAGATCGTTAAAACAGCGAACGTGTTTTCAAAATTCATACATTTTTAGTGCGAGAACCGTAATCTTGAATTGGAAACAATGAAATTTTAATGTATTCCGCGTTTTCAATATCTCTGTTCGATACACTACGCGAAACTTCTGGTGAGAAATATGAAACGGGCAGATAGGGGTTTGAATTTCAAATTACGGTAGTTCCTTTTTTTCTCTTTTTTTTACTTTCTTCTCTGCTGAATAGCTCAGTGAGTACATTTGTTTGACCGCTTGAAGCTCCTCTTTTCGTTATACTCTTCATGAGTTTTCTGAATGATATGAAGAAAATGCCATTAAATTCATCAAATAACAAGACTTTGACTTTATATGCAATAATAATACATTAAAATGCTTGGTATATTGCTTTACAACATTTACATTGTATAATCGTATGCCATTTTAATTTAAATAATTCTATTAATTATGAGAGAGATGAACACTATGTTCCACAAAATAAAGTAAGTTCAAGCATAATATACATATGTTTCCATCCACGCAACAATTCAATGCTTACTTTCCGAGATTCACTTCGTCTGGGTAAACATGGCTGAATTACCGGGTAGGGCAAACATACGAAAGAGAACTGCGAGGTAAAAGCTGCCTTACGATCTGCCTTGCTCGGCGATAATTCTCAAGCAAACAAATGAGAAAAAGACTATGGAAATCCGGCGGATGATTGATCTAATGCAGAATGAGAAACATTCTTGCTAAAGAAACGTTATTTTACATTTTATGTGTGATTTATGCTTTATCAAGCATAAGCGCAATCTGTTTCTTTATAGTAATATCAGGGAATTTAATATGAAAGACATGTATACAAATACAAATAATAATTCAAAATGATTGCGCGATTTCTTCGTAAACAGTTAATATGAGAATAGAAAAAAATAATAGAGAGGAAACACTAGTTGAATGATTATCTTAATGAAATTTTTTAAATGAAAATTAAAGAATTTTTGTATTTTAATAAACAAAATATAGTATAAAATACAAAATAGTAAATAATAATATGATATAAAAATAATAATAATAATATGACATAATATAATAATGATATATTAAAATGACATGTAAATGATGATAATAATAATATGATCTAAAAATATATAATATATATACTATAATATTTTATTCTGATATAAAAATAGTAATATATATGTTTGTCTAATGCAATATAATATAAATGTTCGATTTTTGCTTGCAAGATTTCTTTATATTGCAACAAATTATTTATTAATTCAAATATTATTAATTCATACATATTGTTATTTCACTATTATATTTCCCATTACATTAAACTATACCACTGTATAAAAACTATAGCCATGGTAATCTCCATTAACGCGGCTGTCCATCAAAATTCATAATTTATCCCACTATCTGTGATTAAATGCTTCGCGAAATGGACGAGCTAGTAAGAAGCGAGATCGTGATGGGTTGGTTCAGGTAAACAGACATTAAAACATCAAGTAACCAGACAAATTGCATCACGTCAACCTAGTGCAAACCACACTCTCGCCCCTTACATTGCGCTACGGGCAATCCCTAACCGCCGTAGAATTAATTGCGCCCGCTAATTATCTCACGTCACCGAAACAACGGAATCCGTTATTAGCTCGAGTATCTTGAATCCCTCTCCTCCACGCGAATAGCGATTTAATGGAAATTCGTTGACAAATGAAGGGCGTATAATAGTCTATTAATAACTAAAGCAATCGCAATCGACTGTTGAGATGGAAATGAGATAAATAGACAAATCCATTTATTTTATGTAATAGTATAAACCACTCTTAAATTTAGTATTATTTAATTTTTAGTATATTTAATTTATTCACGTGTAAAATATAAAAATATAATATGTATGCGAGAAAAAATTCTACATAGATTTAAAATTGGAATTGCGATATAAAGTTCGTTTATTTCGACTGATGCATTTGATGCGAAATGGTATTTATAATTTTATGATTTCACATGAGTTTGCAATTTTTCATGCAAAGTGAGATCCAGCCCGGTATCTTCGGTGAAAAACGAGATCTATCGTTATGTAGTTTCACATGAATTCACAATTTTCAATTAATTTGAACTTCAATCTGCACTTTTGCTACGTCAGCCTAAAACTGAAGTTAGAAGGATTGGCTAGACATACGGTATGTAATACCTCCGTGGAGTGTACCAGGCTTCACGTTGCGAATAAGAGAATGAAGGAATACTTTCGTTGGATTTACGGCAGGTAATCGTGGTTTATCGCCAGTCACGCAGTCAGATTTAATTACTCGCCGCAGTAGGGAAGATTGAGAAAGAGGCGACCACTTGGGATCTAGAGGAATATTCACCTCCCTGAACCACGTTGAAAGTGGTGTGAGTCACGCCCCGTAAGATCATCAAACAATTTGCATGAAAATGCATGTGCCTCCTACTTTCTCAACTTCATGAATTATTCACACGCCGAAATCGCATTAAAATTAAGTTTGGGGTTACAAAAAGCATCGAAGTCGATTCACAATACGAAATTGAACTTTTTCCTGCAAATGTAATATTTCTAAAAAATTATTGTTAAAAATAATAGTATTGTTGTAACAACTAATAGTGCAAAAATTAAATAAAAATGATATACGAGAGACCTGCGCATCTCAAACCTTGTGATTATAAAATTAATTTATAATTCTTCATACATCTCTTGCTCGTACCACGAAGTTTCGTGGCCTAAACTTTATCTGACTTTTAAAGAAACCTCAAATAGAATTTAATCAAGCGGGTAATATTCACGTGAAATTATTAACGTCGAATAATTGATTATGCATGATTGCTTTTTGTGGGCGCACCACGTGGCAGGATGTCGCGAAAAGCGGGAGCGTCGCGCGAGTTTTATTCACGAAACGTTCTGACAACTTTATTCTCAAACTTACTACGCGCGGGGAGAAAATAACTTTCCGGAGAACAGATTCGAATTCGAGCCGTGTGCTACAAAGAAATTGGATTTACGCGCTCGCAGTTTCAATCTTCCACTGACGGTCGCAGGACGCATGAGAATTTAACTCGACATATGCAGGCTCCATTCTAGCTTTCCTGTATGATACATACATAAAAAACTACATTGTGTAAATTATATATTTTGCCGAACAGAAAATCGTGAAATATGCAAGCAACATCACGTTACATTTTGACCATTTTGTTTTAACATTTACAACATTTACAATATTTTGTTTTCGCGAGATTTTTGATTTTAACTTCTCTAATTTCCTTTACAAAGGAAGAATGAAAAAAACAAAAATTATTCGAACTTATTTTACGAAGAAAAAAAAAATAAATTTCATGTTCATCAAAAAATTTAAAAAGGGGAGAAAAAACGTGACTTTTTATACATTCCGGATATATTGGGCACTAGATAGGTCTATACTATCTGGTAGCCGAGCTGACGATAGCGCTGGATTTACTTTTACTACCTCATTAATGTTACACATTTTATTACCGCCGCCGTTCTGCTACCCTCGCTTCCTCCCCTATAATATCTTCGTATATAGCGAGCTGTATTTCGCTTTCAGAGTTTACGATCGGAAGAGGAAGAGAAGAAATGAAAAGAAATAAGCTCGACAGTACACGCGTTACTTTGAGTAGATTTTTACCGTTCGGGATTTTGCTGAAAAGTCAAGTCTCGCGCGTATTTTTCATTAGTCTTATTATTAGGACTATGCAAAATTACATGGTATATTAATATATGTTTAATAATATAAAAATTTCTAGTAATAAAAAATATATATCAAAGTATATATGCGTAGTTGACTTTAAGATTAAAATTCATATGTACGGCATTGAATTATGGTTGTATGGGACACTCATTTAGGTCTTATCGTTCATGATCGATAACCACTCAGAGAAACATTCGGTAGAGACGCAGCACGGAAACAGTCGATGGAAAGTGGATGAATGTCTACGAGTTTGCGCGGCAGGGGTTCCGCAGGATTTTGCATGCAGGACTTTCGACCGTCACTATGCAGAATGGAGTTCGTGACGAAGGATTTTTCGCAGAGAAAATCATCGAATGACGGAAGCGAACGAAAGTTCGCTCAGTCGAAACCAGGCACATTTTTCTTAATTTATTTTTCTTATCAAGCAGATATTGCTTTCTATGAGAAATTTTTCAATCTATTTTTGACGGGAATAGGAAAGTGCGTATTATAAGGATATCAGAAAATTATAATTTAATATAATGATTTAGTAGATTGCAATACAAAATATAATCGTTTGAAAACAATGCTTTCGATTTTTATCGATTATTCTACATATTAAGATATTTATTTAAAATTTTAAATAATAATTTCATTTAATATTTTTTTTATTTACATGTGTATGAAATTAATGCAATTTTTCTTTTTTCTCTTTTAGTTATTTAATTTGAAAGATAAGACTACTAGTTTAATGATTTTGTTTGTAGATATAATTCTTATCAATATCTTTAAAAATTTGTTATATCGTAGAATTATATCATTATCAAATTTTCTGATAATTGGAATGTAAATTGACGGGATTATAAATATTTTGATTATTTCGCGGAATTAGGATGTAGATCACGCAAGTGCTAAATCGATTAATCGTGCATAGATAACAAAGAGAGAAAGAACAGAAGATTTATTGTCGGATTGTAGCGATTGATTGTAAATGGCAGTATTAGGGAAATATATGACATCATGTATTATACAATGGTGAAATACCACGATCTCCATCGTTATAGAGCATCTAGCGATTGCAAAGCCAAAGATATTGATCGTTACGACGAGACTGTGTGTAGCTTCAAAAGCCATACGCTTTACGACTTTACACGGGTAACAAGAGTTTGCATTAATAAAGCCCCTTTTCGGGCCCGAAGCTCAGGCGTTTATGAGCTCCCCGATGTTCAGCTCTGATGCAAAGATGCTATATAAATCCATAAATTTAGGTCGAGATACTTAAGGTAATTTTACGGTTGGGATATACGGGGAATTTTGGCGTGTTTTATGTTTTTCCATATATTTTCATATGTTACGACAAAGGATTGGCGCGCCTGAACGTGTAATTTAAATTTATTATATCAATTTCTTATATATCACATTTATCATTATCTCAGGGGGATATGAAAACAAGAGGTAAGAAACAAGAGATGAATAAAAAATATACATATCATTTTATTTTTTAGAAATTAGAAATTTTTACTAGAAATTTTGACTAGAAACTTTAGAAATGTTTACTAGAGATTACAATATGTACGCTGGAATGCATAAATAAAATTATTATCTATAATAGACTATCAGCAAAAAATCATAATTTATAATATCTTAAGCAATTAATTAATTCAGATTTTTATCTTCATATAGATGCATATTTATTCGTAGCGCAAATTGAAAAATACCAGTAATATTTTATTCTTATGGAAAAAAATATATAAATGATGGATTGAAAAGCACTGTGGCTTTATTATTATTTGTAGGGACATCGAATCTCAATTTTTTACGCTAAAAAATCATCCGGTCGGATGTGTCAGCAATTTCCAGCCTGCGAAACGGAATCGAGGCGATTGGGCCCGGGAGAGGGTCCTGTTTCCATTTCTGCTTCACATAAATGATTATCGGGATGGCTTGTAGCGAAACTCCCGCGTGACTGGACATCGATGTAACCGTCGATGGCGCGTGCAGAAGTCTCCTGGTCATCTCCCGTGGGTGACCAAAGACGTTGTAATGTAACGCCAGTCACCCCTCTAAGTGATGATCCCCGAAGCGTTTCTTTATATCGTCGACGCACGTCCCCCTGAGATACGTGACGCACAGATGGAGGGACACGGCCGCAATATCTTCATCCCTTTTCGCAGGGCGCTATTTCCTTGCTCTAACTGTCGACTGTCTTTCTCTCTCACCTCGGGAAATTTATTTTATCGAATTGAAAGCGTCGCATCGAGAAGAAAGCTTTTTCGACCATCGTTAGATCATGGCACGCTCGCTCGATTAGATTATTCTGGCGTGTAAAATTTCTCTGAGCTTTTGTTGTCTTACAGGACGCAACAATGTAATTTTATTTTCGATCACTTTGATCGAAATCCTAATTTTATCGTCATTTTAACGAGGCGATACATGAAGAATATAATCGCAATGAACAGAATAAGCTGCGACGAATGTTTATATTTTTGATACAAACTTATTTCTTGCAATTGCAAGGAATAATTTGCAAAAAAAAATAAGATAATTTAGAGAATCTTCAGTTTAGTTGAGAGAGTCTTATTTATTAAAATATATATGTATTATTCAATCTTTTTATCTGTTCATATTTTTTATATTTTTTTATCGCATAGCTGCAAGAATAAGCTTTTTATCTCAAGAGAAAGCTAAGTACATAAATTACATACGTTTCCTCGGTATTGTGACGATTTTTTGTAGTCACGAGTGATTTGTCGTAACGCGTTAATGTATGATCTATCTGACAAAGCGTAGTCGTAAGAAACCTTATCCTGACCTACGGCTTATCGTGCTAAAAGACGACGCATTTCGGGAATTCTACATTGTATGCGAGGGTTGCCAGCCCCTTAAGACCATAACGTTTATGTAGGTGGTGGATTTCTCCTAAAAGGGAGAGAGATACGGGCCATACGGTAACGAGAAAACGTGGCCCACAATATCGCTCGGGTCTGACTCCGCGCTCGAGATCGCCGGCGGATCGGACTTATTTATTGTTTACGTGGGGATAATGTCGGCTCTCCGTTGGTGTTTATGTAAATATCCCTTAGCATAACCGTGACTAAATCACCCGCGCCCGATAAGATGGACCGGATAAAAACGCCCCACTTGTTAAGAACTTCTCGCGTTTCCTTCGAAACCGCTCGCGTTTCTTTTTATTTATCTGTTTTCCTTTTCAATCGAAGAAAGAGGATAAAAAATACATGAGCGAAAGGAAAACATAATTATAAGATACTTTGTTCATTGTTTGTTCTGCCTGTACAAGATTGAACGAGCGTTCCGATTGTTTCATTATTTTGACGATCGCGTAGAAAATTTTTTTATTTGTGGATTAAACCGAGTCCTCCTATCAGAATATGTAGTCGCATAAGACATATTTCCTTTAATTATATTTTAAAATTAATTAATTATAATTAATTTTCTTAATTAACTTTGTTTTTTTATATAAGAATTAATAATTATTTAATTATTTAAGAATAATAATTAATAATTATTTAAGAATATTCGGGCGACTGCATCCTTATATTCTCCTCGTTGAACCAATTCGGTGACGAATCCCGACACGGATAATCGCACGAGCAAGCGTGTCACGTCGTCTCGCCGTGACGTCTCACGAGCGTCGGCATCATCCCCGGACGTGGCACTTGCTTCCACCCCCGGTTCGACCTTAGCGAGAGGTAAAGCTCTCGGTTCTCGCTCGCTGGGAA
Organism: Camponotus floridanus; assembly: GCF_003227725.1. Taxonomy (NCBI): domain Eukaryota; kingdom Metazoa; phylum Arthropoda; class Insecta; order Hymenoptera; family Formicidae; genus Camponotus; species Camponotus floridanus. The sequence continues at coordinate 1,316,052 of NW_020229636.1, forward strand.
AAGGGGGGTGGAAGGTGAGCGAACGGGCCGGGTGGCGGCGGCGGCGGCGGCGGCGGTGGGGTGCGGCGTGGAGGCCCCCGAGCTTTCGTTTCTGGAGCAGACGAATCGATGCTCGTTGCCCGTCCGCCCCCGTGCAACGAGTTCAATGTCTCGCCCGGGCCGGCCGTAGCCCCCGCGGTCGTGGGTCGTGGCCGTGGCCGTCGGACAGAACGCCAACTACCCTCGCCCCCGCCGCCGCCGCCGCCGCCGCCGCAGCCGCCCACCCTCCATCGGTAGCGCCGCCGTCGACCTCGTCCGCGCCCTCCGTGCGCCGCGATGTTTGCCAGGCGTTTGTCACCGTCGAGAACAAAGTCTGCGCTCTCCCGAGCGGTGAGCCTGCGAGTCGAGTCGCGTCCCGTTCTCCGAGCTTCGTTCCGGAATTATCACGGCGAGACTCACGCTGATATCTCGACGTCTGGCGTTACTCGTTGCTTGGGAAGCGCGGCCTCTTAAGCCTGCGTTATTAAGGGAGGATTACAATGTATACGCCCGCTTAGTAACGAGTTAAGGTCTTTTATTATTGACGATTTAAAATGCAAAAAGATACCGCGTAACGGTGCCTCTCTTTTGGAATATCTCCCTTGGGAGATATTTGTAAAAATGATTATTTTGTCTCTTAATTTTTTTTCGACCATCTTCTCGAGATGGAAAAATATTGTCGGACAAAGAATTGATCGCGACTGTGGTTTATGATAAGTATCGGCTGCGTTATACATACGATATGCGGGATATTGCGTTTTGATAAAAGTTTTTTCATAGCGCGATCGGAGAAGGGTGAGAATTTTTTACAACCGTCAGAGATCTGGAAATGTATTGGGGTGGAAAGAAATGGCACCCCATAGGTGGACTTCAAATTCCGATTCGATTCGGTTCATCGATGTGAATAATACATACCATTAGGACAGCTAGAATTGCTTCTGTGGCGCACATCTCGATCTCTCTTCGCGAGATAAACTATGACACGGAGAAAAAAAGGATATTGATACGATTTGAGTGTTTTCACTGATTCCCGACTGCGGCTTCGTGCTCGACAAATCGATATAAAAGCATCCTCCATACATTCAACGATAACCGCGACAGCAGAAAATAAATAACATACGAAAGAGAAACAAACAACATTAAGGTAAAATAACCGTATAGATTAATAACTGTATTCATTAGAATTATGACGAAACGAGGCTTTGCAATATGAAATCTATCAAAAAAGAAGGAAAAATTGCATTCTTATAATAAATTACGAATGCAACAATAAAAAGAATAACGCAAATTATCACTTTACATAACATGCAATTTCTTTTAATTATATATTATTATATTAATTATTATATTAATTTATCTCAGAAAGACTTAAAGAAACGGCGAAGATAGGGCAATCGTCGCAGGAATGTATGTCGAATCGTGCGCGATAATGCGATCAAATATCAATTCGAGAGAAATTCGCGCGTGTATAAATGACCGTAAGAAAACGAAAGAGTTCTTGCGCGGGATCACATTAGAGCTCCATCGACCACCCATGTCGCAAAGTCGTTAGTACCCTCCTGTGTTATTCGCCGGCATTCCGCGAATACAAATGACCCGTTGCACCTCGATGCGTTCGCGCCTTTCCGTTGTTACGATCGACCCATCGATCGCGCGCCGACAGTCACGGGGATTATTTCCGGACTGGCCTGGGATTCCGAGACAATTTCAGCCGTAAATCCACGCTGCCATTTGTCTCGCGAATTAAGTTTACTCTCCTTTTTTTTCATATTCAACGACACCGTTCGCTCGGTACCGGGAGTGTCCCGTTTTATTCCTGTTTCTTTCTCTCCCTTCCTCTTCCTTTCGATCGGCCTTGTTGCTCTTTCGATTTCGATGACGGAAGAGACGGAAGAGAGAGAAAGACGGGCCAAGCGGGGTTGTGAGCGAATTGATATCGGCTCGTTTCAGACGGGCCACAGTACGAAGAGTTTTTTGCGTCGAACCAGTCGAACGAATGAATTATCTTTCCGAATCGTTAATCTCCCGCGCAACGAAATGAAACGTTGAAACGACGTCCTCGCCCCTTTTCCGACCGTTTTTACGGGAGCTCGCGCGCCCTTACGCGCACTCGCTGCGAGGGTTGACGTTAACGACGGCACCACGAACGAGAGAGCTCCTTTCCGTGTCGCGCGACAAGCAATAATTATTTTTATGGCTTGTCTTATGAGGATTATAACGGGAAATATGAAGTCTGTTTACGATCTCTGATTTTCCAAGATAATGATAATGAGGGACACTGCGATTTTATTCTGTGCTAGTCTTAAGGACTTGTTTATGATGTTTTTAAATCAACAATGAATAGATATATATTGAATATATATTTACAACTGCTTATTATTTTTTATGTATATCCTACATTATTTTGTCTAAGATAGTTTGTTTAATTTCATCAAACAAATAGTCTTCTTCTTTCCAGCTTCAATAAAAAATTTCGTTACATAACTTCTCCCATTAATATCAATTAAAAATATCTAAATATTAATTTCTTGTTTTATTAACATAGTATATAAAAAAATTAAGAACATATTTAAGTTTAAATCTCATCAAAACATGCTTAACAAAGATTAAAGCACAGTAATTTTGCACGCGCATTTAATGCCACAATTTAAACAGTTAAAGTCTTCCAAAGCAGAAGCAACCCTTAACTCATCATTATACCGGTATAAATGGACAAAAGCGATTACGCGAGTGTTTCGAACAACGAACTCATTTATTATTAGCTTAATGCTGTATCTCGCGGTGCTTCTAGTCGTGGCGAAACGCGATATTACGATATCATTATGACGGTACGATTGACTAAATCGGTCCCGGGTCCTCGTAACTCGAGATTAGGACGTCCGGGAGAAGGCTTAGATAGGTTATTACATTGCCTTACGAAACCGTAAATCGCGTCACCGCCCTATGCCACGGCCAGGAAAACTTTGAGAGTAATTGCTCTCGCGACTCCTAGGGAAATGCTTCCCTCTTCCTGCTCGTCGTAGCATCGAGACTCTCCCCGTGTAGACAAACAATAATAACATTTCTTCGCCGGAGGAGGTCGGATAACGAAAGAAAATACATCCCCAGGGAGAACAATTTATTAATATCTTCGACAGCAAACGATCGCTGGCTCTCAAACAGAATATACATGAGATACGATCTACATGTTAAATAGATTAAAAAATTCATTTACCTGTAAGAATCACTTTTTTTATATATTCACAGAGACGTAAATTATGAAAAGTTATCTTATAAAGCGAAAAAATTCCATGTGAAAACTTACCATTGCGAAAATAATTGAATTTCTCCAGTGACGTGGATGCATTAATGGAAATTACATGTGGTTAAAAAGAATTTATAGCAAGAATATCTTGTTAAATATATCGTTACGTTCTAACGAGCTACAAAGTTCTTTATTTCTCCCTCGCGATACTACGTGTATAAAATAAAAAATATAGCAATAGCACTTTTTCCATAGTATCTTTACGATAGACGTGTTTTACGATAGTTCATTGTTCCGTGGGCCTTCTCTTCCTCTCCTAAATCGAATAATAAAAAAAGGCAAGATGCAAATAAAAAATTGATCGTCCCATGTCGCGTGATGCAGCATCGTGGTCGACGTAACATTCGTCGTTCTTTGTTCGACTTTGATCGATGTGTTAATGGGTTAACGACAGCGTAACGACCGTCTGGAGAGGAATTATTTTCGCATCTCGAAGCCCCCACTGTCGTCCAACTGCGGCCCTCCCATCACTTGAATGACAAGCTGAATTTACGAAGAAATAAGGAAAATTTTCTGCAACAAAGTTGACTTTTTTCTGGAATATATAATTACATATAATGCAAATATTGCTGTTATTATAATTACATTTAGTATATATCTGAAGGTGAAAAATTTCAGAAAATTTGAATAAATTAAAAAAAAATCTAAATAATTTTATATATTTTTACATTTTATTTAACAAAGTAATTTTTGAATAATAAATCATTTATGTTGAGATTTTTAATTTGTACGATCTTATGTATCTAAATATTTAATTAAATCATTTTTTCTTTCTTTCTCTCTCTCTCTATATATATATATTATATAATACCAATATTTGCAGAAAGTGACAATTCTTATAAGATCTCGGAAGCAAATTGCCACACGCACATTTATCGGGCTACATATGTCGTTGCTTGAATGGAACGATATCGCACATACGGATTATGTTCACGTGTTATTTCGGCACATCCGTAATTTTCTTACGTGAAACGAGACTGCCTGCGCGTGTACCATCAAAACGAAACGATGCATCAGCGATAAAAGCCACCGCACCATATCTCCTCGTAATACGATGTTCCGAGAACATTTACGACTAATTGTTTCGCCCCGCGTGCAGGTACCATCCTTTTTTCGCGTGGAACCGCAGCAGTGTCTTGCCGCACGTGCCGTCGTAAAAACGCAGGAAGGACGTAATACGTGGACACCGTTGGCAGTAAAAATTTGCTGGCGGCGAGGGGGAAGAACGCAGGGCTGCGTTGCGGGGAACTACGATAATAGCTAATAAAAATCAGCTAACTGCTTGCAAGACATTGCCGCGCTAATTGCCATCGTAAATTTTTTCCCCCGATCGATGTAACATCGGTGTGACGTGAACGCTCGCGCCAACCGTAAATTAATGGACTTGATATATCGTCGCGATATAAGACGGATTCTTTTCTGCAACAGCAATTCGAAAGCAGTGAAAAGATCAATTTTGTAAAAAGATCATATATTTTTTATTTATGTAATATATCATAAAATAATTTTTTTAAAGATACAATAATCGAAAATTGCTAATTGCTGTATTAGCTTTGCATTACAATATTGTATTTAAGCAGATTCTTTTTTCGATATCTCTACTCAAAAAATATTCTCAAAAAATATTTCTTCATTTATTTTAGAAATATATAAAGTACAGAAAAATTAAAGAAAATTTAACGAAAGAAAAGAAAACAGAAAATATTGCAGTAACTAAGATTTCTTGTTGCTATCAATTTAATGTGTAGCTACGACGAAAGAAATTTTCATAAAACGAGTCGCATATGTCGCAAGGAAGGACTATAGGTTTATGCAATTTTACTTGTGAAACTTGTGTAATTTATCGCCGAAATACCCCAGTAGTATATCCTTCCATGAGAGTTTGCAAACAAGAGGAAAATTATTACGTACGAAATGTAATGCGTGCAATGTTGAATGGAAATATATCAGATGCTTTTACAGTTTCACGAAAAAATGGACTTCACATTAAGACTCTATACAGAAATTACTATTTTACGAGTGCTTCGCCGGGTGAGTTCACGAATAAAATATTTATTACACAGTTCAAGATCCGCGAGCCCTCAAAAAGATCCCTTTATTCAGAACATCTAAGGAAGAAATACCATGTTCCTCCTTACGAAATGACTGATATTGACAGAAAGTAATTTTTAATGAAAATTACATTATCGAGAATAAAACCGATTATTTTTTTCTTTATTTTTTGATTTATTTTTCAGATTCTATTTATTCTTTTCATAATTCTATTTATTCTTTTATTTATAATTATTAAAATTTTTTTCTAACAATAATTAATACAGAATCTAAAAGTAAAATAATACAGAATAATTTTGTAAATAAAAAAAATTTCTAATATTGCATTATATTCTTCAATATCACAAAAAATTAATTTTTTTTAATATACTAATCGTCACATACACAGCATATACACAGCAAGAGATGAATCTTGTAGTTATCGTATATTTCTTTCATTTCTGAAAGCATTTTGCATATAGCGATAAAATTCGCTTACACTTTCATGCTTCTTCAAACGAGTTGACTTTCTGAATATTCAATTAAGCTAGATTGCATACGAAATTTCATTACGTAGTTGAATCAACTGTTTCTTTCTTCAATCTGTATAAAGTCTGTTTATATACAATCTCATTATTAGAAATCTGTAAAGTGCTGCGAAACATTTGCATCACTTGTGATATGAGCATGTATTTTATCTGATTTTATATTCTAGATGGAAATAGTATGATATAAGAATTGCAATAAGGTTGAAATTAAAATTTAATAAATAAGCGAAATATATTTATAGAATATATAGAGAGAATAGTATATATAACTTATTAATATTGTCCTTTCTTATTTTTTTACATTTTTAAAATAATATGTTATTTATTTTACATATAATATTTTAAATAACGGAATCATAATTTGGACATTTTAATACCTTAAAAATATACGGTATATATGTAATATTTTATCCAATACATTCATATAATTTAATTATGCAACGTGTATAATAAATCCATCATTTTTGTTTTTCACCGACAGATGTAGTATTTAATTCACGACAAAAATGTGATTTGATAATGATAATTATGTGATTTGATAATTTGATATATATTATGTTTTATATTATATATATATATATGTATATTAGCAAGGAAAGACATTTGCTATGCTATCAGACTCGTCAAAGATATGAGTTTTCATCTGAGAGACAAAATATCGGGTCGATCGATGATATCATCGCGCCACGTCTCTTTTAAAATCCTCGAACAAGATAGATATGCGTCCCATCTACTCCCATGGTCCGCAAATACTCGATCTCCTGCAGAGATCGGTAGCAGAGGGAAGAGAAGCGCGACGTGTAAAAAAGAACGAACTAAATCTCTATTTTCGCAGCCTCGCGGAGGTAAGGGTACATGGGCGCTGAATAGACAGGATAAGAATCTTATACCCATGTTCCATACCTAGATAAACGATGTCGTGAAATATAAAATAAACTATTTAACATCGTTATCGCGATACCAACAAGCAGTGCATCATTGATTGAATATTGATGTATTCTGCTTTCGCTTCTAAACTAAATAAATACAATCTTAGGAAATAAGATTTCCAAAGAAGATTTCCATTAAAGCTTTTACAAAATTTTATATATTTTTCAATTGTAAAAAGAGAGGCATTAATGGTAATTATTCTTAATTATTTAATTTAATTTACAGTGAGTTTTGCTTAGAAACAATTTAGAACAAACCCTTTAGAACAAACCGTCTGAGATATAATAATGATACAGTTATGGAGCACAACATGGGTTAGCAACCGACGTGACTAAGTGCACTGGAAGCTCCCGCCACGTGGAAATTTTCTAAAATTACCGTAATCCTGTCAAGGACTTAAGACCACCGACCCTCGAACTATCTGCCTAACTCGAGATGGGCTTCGTTGTTTCACCTGCTAACGTGATTTTATGTCGTCGACCTAACCGTGTGGTCTTCACAACTGATGGTCTTCTCTCATAATAAGCTTCAATTTTCTCGATGTATATAGTATATAAGTGTGAACCAGATATGTATGAATGTGTATTACATTATATAATTTATAAAATATAATATATAAATCATTTCTTTCATAAATATCTGTAATTAATTTTAAAAATAATTTTAAATAGTTATATAATAAAATATATAATTTACGTTTATTGTAAATTATTATTTTTATTATGCTAATACATTTTAATTTTTATATAGCCACATAAATTATCGGGTATTTTCTTTTTAATTATTAGAATTATTGAAAATTTTATGTATCATACATCTTGTACAACAAGTGTCACCTATTGACGAGCAGGTAGAAATCTTGTTGTATTCACCTGGATCAATATCTCGCTTTGATGGTAAGCTAGCACTACATTGCTTACTTTCACTCATGACACATGGGTTCTGATCTAAGCTATAATACATCAAATTTAAATTTAAATTTAATTAATTTAGTATATATTATTGAAATAAAATGATTAAAATAATGTATATATAAATACGAGATATATTTATCAAAATTAATATATTTTATTTAATTATTATACATAAATGTACCTGTGTGATTTGTTTTTAATAAAAAATTACAGTAAATTATAATACTTAATAAAAATAAAAGATTAACATATTAAATGTTGAACGAAATTTGAATGTCTATGCCTTTGAATGTCTAGAAATTTTCACTATTAAATAATTATAAAACATACATTATAATTATAAAATATACAATTTGATTGAATTATTGTTTATCATGCGTAGTATATTTATTTCAATAATTTTCATAGCACATTTATGTTCATGTATTAATATTATTCAAAAGTTTAAAAATATGTCATTTATTTGTTTTAAGCATTTTAATTAAATTTGATATCACCGATGATCACAAAAGCTACAGAGAAGCCGAATGCCAGTATTCTTATTTTATCTTAATGTATTAAATATTATTTTATTGTTTTCAAATCATAGTTTACTCATTTTTTGGATATCTATTTTGCTCATAATAATTTCTGAAAGTCCCATGTGTATTTTCAAATCTGGCAGTCAGCCATCTGAAAGAATATCGCAAGAGAGAAAGAATCGCCATTCTAAGATCAGTATCCAATGTCTTGGCAAGCTTTCAGAGCCGATAGTACCATGCAGTTTCAACATTAACGTATTTTCGTCATTTCGCTTGCAAAATGCTGCTTACGGCTTCTTGGATAGGATCTATGCGATTCTTGTCGTCATACTCGATCGACTTTTCGTCTCGCGGCGGTATAAAAACGTGAGACAATCGCGTGGGAAATATTATGGAATTACTTCCTGTGACAAACAGATATCGCATAAAATCCTATCTTGCATAATCGAGATAAAATATTTGGAGATGTTTTATATTACATTTTTTTCTCTTGTTGCGTGAGATGTTTCTTTCAATTGTGTTAAGTACATAATTTTTCACAATAAAAAAAAATAATAATAAAATAATACTTATTTTATTATGCAAATATTATATTCTGATTTGAGAGAATTTGTAAGAATTTATTTGAAAAAAATGTTAGCATTTTAGTATTGACTAATATATATTTCCTCTCTTACATAATTAATTAAATCAATTTATATAAGTCGCTTAATTTTTGCGTCCTTTACTTGTTATAATTGGTAAGCTGATATCACTGCACTACTTTTTTATAACATTTGACCTTCAATTAAATGTAAGTTAGTCGAGTTTCTCTAACAGCACAAGGATGCATTCCTACCTTGTTTTTTATGACTCATATTTGAGATAATTATGTAATAATTGCTATTATATTATTATCTGTGTTATTAACATTCTTATTGTAAAATAAACTCTATCTTATAATCACTGATACAATCAATGATTTTTAACACTTTACAAAAATATTATCGCCGCTATTATTCTTTACATCGAAAAGATATAAAATATAAGATATTTGCTTCGACAAATTGCACGCTCTAATAATCATATAGATCTATAAATCGTATAGATTCATGGATTCACGCCTAGTTAATCTTATTATGTAACAAATTAATAATGGATATCATGATCAGCTAAAATCAACTTTTAAAATTAAAATCTAATAATAAAAAAAATCATTTAATCAATCATTATAAATCAAAATCTCAATGAATATAAATTATATATTACATAACTATACGAGTGTGTTAAAATATTAAATAAAAATTGCAATATTTAATCTAAAATCAATGATGGCTTCTTCTTAATGTATAAAGGAAAATAATAAATATATAAATAATAATTAATAAATATATCTAATACGTAAAATAAATTTTGGCAACGAATTAATTATGACATGAATATATTTGACCTTAACAGCGTCTTTGGTTCCTAGCTTTCTTTTACTTCTTATTAGATTTGTTTTACTCGAACAATTTTTATATATTAAAATATTTTTTTACTTATTTGTTTAATAATTGTCTAATAATTGTTTAATAATTCTATTAAAAGTTATTTGAAAATAAATTTTTAGATTATAGTTTTTATGTAAAAATCTTTTTTCTAATTTTTTTCTTATTTATGTCATGTAAATAAAAAATCAAATTACACGACTAATTTAAACTTAATTTAAATCACGCATACGCAATTAATAAATAATTATATATAAGTGATAAGGTACTTACAATAGGGTTGCCCCACCGATGCCCGATGTCTTCCTCTTTCTTCTCTCATGACGCGCGATACTTTTAACGGCACTCCCGCACTTATACGTGTGAAATTTTTATCGTCATCCGCGCGTTTTGATTTTTATTTGCAGTAATGGATAATAGTACTTTGATAGAGATTTATCATTATAACAACATAGTTTGTGACGCGCGCGCGTGTCATTTATCAAAAATTTAATAAAATTATTAATTATGATACTCATAGCAAATTATATTTCGATTGTCGCGATCGCGTTTAGAGAAAGAATTCGACTTATACAAAGCGTTTCGCAGCACTACCTTACTATTCGAGTGTCGTCGTGCGAATGATAACAAGGCCCTGACATGTAAACAATAGCGCGCTTATATGTGAAGGCCGAACACTATGTCTCGATTTGATATCGAAATATTTTACGTATTTTAACATATATACGCGGAATATTAAAATATAGAAATATTTCAGATTATAGATTATAATTACTTATTAAACAATTGACTCACAGAGATAACCTTTGTTATGTTAATTATTTGATTGTACGATTTAAGTGTTTTATATTATGTATTCTTGATGCAAATTATATCTAATCGTCAAAAAGTAAAAAGATAAATAATTGCGGACGAAATATATTTGATGTCTTATTAGAGGAATAATTATTATTTAAAGATCGCAACAAAAAGATAATTTATAATTTGGATTCCTGTTTCTCACACGCATACACGCACACATTGATTTTTACTCGCAATAATAAATAATCGCGCTTTGATAAAAATTTATTGTCAGAATATATTATATATGTATATTAATTTCGTGCCATTTATCAAAAGATAATTAATCTTTAATTATAATAAACTATTTCAATATTTGTCATTATCCAAGAGGAATTCGTTATGCGAATGATAACAGGATCGCGACACATAATAATTAAGCAATAGCTTGCTGTACGCTGTCAAAGCCAAATATTCGATTTATGGAGCGTCTTTCTCTCTCGTATCATCAGAAACAGGAATCCAAATTATAAATTATCTTTTTGTTGTGATCTGTAGATAATAATTAGTCCTCTGATAACACATCAAATATATTTCGTCCGCAATTCTTTATCTTTTTACTTTTTGATAATTAGATATAATTTGCATCGAGAATACATAATAAAACTTAAATCGTACATCCGAATAATTAGCATAACAACAGGTGTTATCTCTGTGAATCAATTGTTTAATAAGTAATTATCTATAAACTGAAATATTTCTATACTTTAATTTATCAAAAATTTAATAAAATTATTAATTATGATAATCATAGCAAATTATATTTCGATCGTCGCGATCGCGTTTAAAGAAAGAATTCGATTTATACAAAGCGTTTCGCAGCACTACCTTACTGTTCGAGTGTCGTCGTGCGAATGATAACAAGGCCGTAACATGTAAACAATAGCGCGCTTATATGTCAAGGCCGAACACTTTGTCTCGATTTGCTGTCGAAATATTTTACGTATTTTAACATATATACGCGGAATATTAAAATATAGAAATATTTCAGATTATAGATTATAATTACTTATTAAACAATTGACTCACAGAGATAACCTTTTGTTATGTTAATTATTTGATTGTCCGATTGAAGTGTTTTATATTATGTATTGTCGATGCAAATTATATCTAATCGTCAAAAAGTAAAAAGATAAATAATTGCGGACAAAATATATTTGATGTCTTATTAGAGGAATAATTATTATTTAAAGATCGCAACAAAAAGATAATTTATAATTTGGATTCCTGTTTCTCACACGCATACATGCACACATTGATTTTTACTCGCAATAATAAATAATCGCGCTTTGATAAAAATTTATTGTCAGAATATATTATATATGTATATTAATTTCGTGCCATTTATCAAAAGATAATTAATCTTTAATTATAATAAACAATTTCAATATTTGTCATTATCCAAGAGGAATTCGTCATGCGAATGATAACAGGATCGCGACACATAATAATTAAGCAATAACTTGCTGTACGCTGTCAAATATTCGATTTATGGAGCATCTTTCTCTCTCGTATCACCAGAAACAAAAATCCAAATTATAAATTATCTTTTTGTTGTGATCTGTAGATAATAATTAGTCCTCTGATAACACATCAAATATATTTCCGCAATAGTAATTATCTATAAACTGAAATATTTCTATACTTTAATATTTGCGTATATATATATATATATATATATATATATATATATATATATATATGTTAAAATACGTAAAATATTTCGATAGCAAATCGAGACATAAGAATAACATAGTGTTCGGCCTTACATATAAGCGCGCTATTGTTTACGGCCTTGTTATCATTCGCACGACGACACTCGAACAGTAAGGTAGTGCTCCGAAACACTTTGTATAAATCGAATTCTTTCTCTAAACGCGATCGCGACGATCGAAATATAATTTGCTATGATTATCATAATTAATAATTTTATTAAATTTTTGATAAATTAAAGTATAGAAATATTTCAGTTTATAGATAATTACTTATTAAACAATTGATTCACAGAGATAACACCAGTTGTTATGCTAATTATTCGGTTGTACGATTTAAGTTTTATATTATGTATTCTCGATGCAAATTATATCTAATTATCAAAAAGTAAAAAGATAAAGAATTGCGGACGAAATATATTTGATGTGTTATCAGAGGACTAATTATTATCTACAGATCACAATAAAAAGATAATTTATAATTTGGATTCCTGTTTCTGATGATACGAGAGAGAAAGACGCTCCATAAATCGAATATTTGGCTTTGACAGCGTACAGCAAGCTATTGCTTAAATATTATGTGTCGCGATCCTGTTATCATTCGCATAACGAATTCCTCTTGGATAATGACAAATATTGGAATGGTTTATTATAATTAAAGATTAATTATCTTTTGATAAATGGCACGAAATTAATATACATATATAATATATTCTGACAATAAATTTTTATCAAAGCGCGATTATTTATTATTGCGAGTAAAAATCAATGTGTGCATGTATACGTGTGAGAAACAGGAATCCAAATTATAAATTATCTTTTTGTTGCGATCTTTAAATAATAATTATTCCTCTAATAAGACATCAAATATATTTCGTCCGCAATTATTTATCTTTTTACTTTTTGACCATTAGATATAATTTGCATCGACAATACATAATATAAAACACTTCAATCGGACAATCAAATAATTAACATAACAAAAGGTTATCTCTGTGAGTCAATTGTTTAATAAGTAATTATAATCTATAATCTGAAATATTTCTATATTTTAATATTCCGCGTATATATGTTAAAATACGTAAAATATTTCGACAGCAAATCGAGACAAAGTGTTCGGCCTTGACATATAAGCGCGCTATTGTTTACATGTTACGGCCTTGTTATCATTCGCACGACGACACTCGAACAGTAAGGTAGTGCTGCGAAACGCTTTGTATAAATCGAATTCTTTCTTTAAACGCGATCGCGACGATCGAAATATAATTTGCTATGATTATCATAATTAATAATTTTATTAAATTTTTGATAAATTAAAGTATAGAAATATTTCAGTTTATAGATAATTACTTATTAAACAATTGATTCACAGAGATAACACCTGTTGTTATGCTAATTATTCGGTTGTACGATTTAAGTTTTATTATGTATTCTCGATGCAAATTATATCTAATTATCAAAAAGTAAAAAGATAAAGAATTGCGGACGAAATATATTTGATGTGTTATCAGAGGACTAATTATTATCTACAGATCACAACAAAAAGATAATTTATAATTTGGATTCCTGTTTCTGATGATACGAGAGAGAAAGACGCTCCATAAATCGAATATTTGGCTTTGACAGCGTACAGCAAGCTATTGCTTAATTATTATGTGTCGCGATCCTGTTATCATTCGCATAACGAATTCCTCTTGGATAATGACAAATATTGAAATAGTTTATTATAATTAAAGATTAATTATCTTTTGATAAATGGCACGAAATTAATATACATATATAATATATTCTGACAATAAATTTTTATCAAAGCGCGATTATTTATTATTGCGAGTAAAAATCAATGTGTGCGTGTATGCGTGTGAGAAACAGGAATCCAAATTATAAATTATCTTTTTGTTGCGATCTTTAAATAATAATTATTCCTCTAATAAGACATCAAATATATTTCGTCCGCAATTATTTATCTTTTTACTTTTTGACGATTAGATATAATTTGCATCAAGAATACATAATATAAAACACTTAAATCGTACAATCAAATAATTAACATAACAAAGGTTATCTCTGTGAGTCAATTGTTTAATAAATAATTATAATCTATAATCTGAAATATTTCTATATTTTAATATTCCGCGTATATATGTTAAAATACGTAAAATATTTCGATATCAAATCGAGACATAGTGTTCGGCCTTCATATATAAGCGCGCTATTGTTTACATGTCAGGGCCTTGTTATCATTCGCACGACGACACTCGAATAGTAAGGTAGTGCTGCGAAACGCTTTGTATAAGTCGAATTCTTTCTCTAAACGCGATCGCGACAATCGAAATATAATTTGCTATGAGTATCATAATTAATAATTTTATTAAATTTTTGATAAATGACACGCGCGCGCGTCACAAACTATGTTGTTATAATGATAAATCTCTATCAAAGTACTATTATCCATTACTGCAAATAAAAATCAAAACGCGCGGATGACGATAAAAATTTCACACGTATAAGTGCGGGAGTGCCGTTAAAAGTATCGCGCGTCATGAGAGAAGAAAGAGGAAGACATCGGGCATCGGTGGGGCAACCCTATTGTAAGTACCTTATCACTTATATATAATTATTTATTAATTGCGTATGCGTGATTTAAATTAAGTTTAAATTAGTCGTGTAATTTGATTTTTTATTTACATGACATAAATAAGAAAAAAATTAGAAAAAAGATTTTTACATAAAAACTATAATCTAAAAATTTATTTTCAAATAACTTTTAATAGAATTATTAAACAATTATTAGACAATTATTAAACAAATATTAAAAAAAAATTTTAATATATAAAAATGATTCGAATAATACAAATCTAATAAAAAGTAAAAGAAGGCTAGGAATCAAAGACGCGGGTAATGGTGCGTGATGGTAATAATATATTATGATAGAGAAACTTTATAAGGTTATTCCACTTACATATAATAAGAAGCGCAAAAATATATATTTAAAGTGTGCTGTCGACGACGTTTCGATTTGCTCTGGATCCTTTTCGAAGTGAAATAAATATTATTTCGTCGAAACATCGACAACACACTTTAAACATATATTTTTGTGCACTTTAAACATATATTTTTGCTAAAATGGATGGGCTAAAATAGATTAAGTACTAGATTAAGTAATAGATTAAGTTTTTAAATAACTTTTAATAGATTTTTAAAATATGCATTAAAGCATATTATAAATATAATTTAAGAAAGGCACTATTTTTATTAATTATTTGTAATAGTAACAACTTTTATTTTTATTTTTATTTTATGCCGATTTTGTCTTAATTTTTTATAGTACATCCATCTATGATAAAATATTAGAAAGTTTTATTTTAGTTGATGTAAAGCCAAATTATTGATCAATTAATTTTTATATAATATAAATGTTAAAATTTTAAATTTTATTTTAATCTAAACAAATTATATTATAAATAGTATAGTATAGTATAATAGTATAGTATAAATAGTATAAACAAATTATATTATAAATAGTATTATATATTATTATAAAAATTTCAATTAATTTTGATTGATAACTTGGCATTATATTAATTAAAGCAAATTTATATCAAAATGACACATGATAAACAGTCATATCTTATTATAAATATAAAATTATTCTCACCGCATAAAATTATTCTCACGAGCGATAATAATTATCTAACAACGAAAGGAATTTCTCTCTTTCATCAATCTGCAATAAATATTAAGAAACTATATATCTGGCTAGGCCTAGTTAGAATGCGGTTAAGAAAGATAAGCCCAATACTGATCTGAAAATTAATTAATTTGAGCATGATAATAACTACGATAAATAATCAAAATTAGTCAGCGGATGTAAAAAATACATTTGAAAAAAATATGCATATGTTATTGCGTATCTAAGGGCATGTAAGGGCACGTAATCTGAATAAAACAGGTGTCTAAAATAAATGGAGAACATATCAGTGCATTAAATTAAAATGCAGTCGGGTCGTAAATAAGAATAAAATGTTTCACGCTTATCTGCGATAATAATTAACTAGTAACACAGAAGCAGTTTTTTTTCTCGATCTTTAATAAAGATCAAAGCTACATTTCTAGCTAGATGTAGCTTTGATCTTTGATATACATGTGTTTATGTGGAAAATATATGTATTTGCGTGTTTTACGTCTATCAGCATATAATTAAGAATGCTATGAATGCATTCGATTACGGTATACGAATATGATACATGATTAGAATAATACAAATTTTGCCTTTTCGATGATATATCTCCATCCTATTTACCGGAGATTTGAGTACTCCAATGAACTTGAGAGCTATGTCGATGGTAATTATCGATACAGGTTAAAAGGGAAGAATCAAATCAAGAGATATATCCATATTACGTGTCATGAAGTATTTCATATTATCATCAGTTGAGTGAAATGCGGATCTGGAGTCTTTAGAAATTCGCCGCGACAGCTACTCGATAAATGCGATGCAGGCGAGAGGCTGCAACGGCGACGCTTGCCTGATAATCGATTGAACATTTGTTCGGTAGACTGGAAGTACCCGATACTCTCTCGAGGAGAGGTAAAAGTGACGCGCAAGCACGACGTTTCCTCGTCACGGAAGCGGAAAGTGACACCGATTTGACGGGAACGATGTCTTTGCAACACGACGAACGAAGTAAAAATCCGCGTAAGTATCGCGAGACATCTTTTCTTTGAGAGAAACTTTCCCTGCGTCGTCCAATTCTACCTTTGTTCTCAAATCACGCATGCACAATTAACGTTCCGCATTTTTTATTTTAACGCGAAAGAGTTCGTATAAATTAGAATAATTGCTTCGTAATTATTAAGTAAATATTGTATTATCACGTCGCCTTTTTTATGATTATAAAATATTAATTTTGGAGATTTTTAACAAGAATAATAACAAGATGCTGATAACATCTTGCATATATATGTAGTATTTAAAACGCACAATTTTTATTTTTAATAAGAAAAAGTAATAATTATCTTAAATATTAATTTCTTAGAATATCATAATTAAAATTCTTTTATTTTAAGATATCGAGCACAATCGTATCGACTACATACTTTCTGCATTGAAATATGCAGTTTATATATATTCGGTGCAATTCGTGAAATAAATATATTTAAATAAATAATAAATATATTTCTATAAAATATTTCTCTAAAATTACTTTTTTTTATATAGAATTATTGATGATTTTGTTCTACGCCAAGTCGAACGATGTATTAATGTTCTCTACATACTTTCAAATCTTCCTTGACTACCTAACACGTGGCTAGAGTTAGTTAGTTCCAGAATGAATAAGCATTCTCAGTGGATCTCCACCGGATCCTTATCTTTTTGCGCGGATATACGATACATCTTACACGAATCATGTAATGAAATCTTGCGCGCGATGTTGTAATGAATGTCGTGATGAATCTCACGTCGATCGAATCTTAGATGAAAAATCCTACCGGTTTTACGAGAGAGATCATAGCGACGATATATCATAATTTAGAAATCAACTGTAAATAATATTCTTGTACGAAATCATGTAAATATTATTCTTATGGAAAAATGATAATTGCATGAATAATTAGTTATTTTTTTGCGACTATCTAGCGCGAATATTCTGCTTCATTCGCTCTAAAATATTTTCTCTTAGAACTAATTAACAGATCATGCGTGAAAATATGCTTAAGTAACTGTTTGTCATGTCATATATCCGTGTGTCGTAAATAGATAATAAGTGTATTTAATAGTATTTAAGTGTATTTAAATCAAAAATTAAATAGAATCTAAAATTATAATTCTTTAACTACTAGCCCAAATGTTAACTAGCTAATTATTATCAACAATATTAATAAATAATATTGTAAATCCAATTTGCATAATTCTCATTCTATTAAAACTATATTACAATTAGAATTAGAAAATCGGTCTTGAAGCTATTAGGAGATTAAAGCTGGAAAGTTTTAAAGCTTTCTCTAAATTTTTAGAACTTTTATAATGGTAATGAGTCGTTTATATTTCAAAGAATCTAAATAATTTGAGTATTTCCAACTGCTTGCGCCAATTTTGAGATATAAGATTACGAATAATCATACAACACAAATTATTTTAGACCATTATTTTACATGGATAATTATTTAGTTAACAATTTATTTTAACCTTAATCGTGAATATATAAATAGTTCCGCTTATTTCTATTTTCCAGTTTGCTTGTAACTGCTAAAGCTAGATTAATATTCATGTTTTTCCAGAGTTATTAATGCACGACACAGACTCGACTTTCGTTATATATTATAAGACACAGTTTCTCCGTCCGCAAAGATCGAGTGAGAGTCTATGTATAGTTGAAGGTATGTGTTTGAATATTTCGAGCGCGTTAAAATAGTTGCAGGAAACTTTCGTAATTACCAATACACGAGCACGATGTTACACAGCACCAATAGTAATTATCGTCGTCGTGCGAGCGTCGTGTACCACAGATTTCGTCGCGGATAAGAGGGCTGCCTATCGTATTATCATTTTATTGGCAAATTTCATTCTTGAACGAGATCTGCTTAAGAAACTGAAAGGTTTGCTATTTCGGAATATTTAGATTCTTTGCGCGGTAAAACTGTCGTCAATTATTAATGCTTATCTACAATAGAAATTTATCGCAATTGATTAATTTTTATTGAAAAATGTACAGAAATTTAGTTAAGTATTTTTAAATGCATTTTAATTTATTTTACAAGATATGCAAATGTAAAATTTGTAATTATGGGTAAGGGGTAATAAAGTGAATACGATATATAGCCAGTTTTTTATTCCACTTTTATAGATTACATAATATATTTACATGTTTCTTACAAAAATTCTTACAAAAATCTTCTAAGATCGGCCATATTTATATGTCCCCAGAAAATTGTACAAATGGGAATTATATCTAGGACGCTTTCTAAGTATGACATTTTTGGTGTCATGGATCGATAAAGTTGCGAATTTACATATTTTTCGCTAGTGTGTACCACGCGATTAAATCTGGCGAATGCGGTTTAAATTAATCGAGAACGTGATAAGTGAAACGTTATCTCAATTAAAAAATATAAAATGTGTAAAATGTTATCTTATTAAAAAAAAATCGCGATTAGATCACGGAATTAAATGCAATAGTTTCTCATAGAGAGATTCGCGACTTCTGTCCATTTCTCTCTTACTCTGCACCATAAGATATACTATATTTACATGCAACGTTACGTATTACTTGTCAAACTGTATCGTTCTGTATAGCGGTAACATTTTGAACACGGATCGGTCTTGGGATCGCATTACGGCTATTCGCCCCAAAAAAGGCTATCTACACTTAATTAAATCGCCATTTATTGCAGTCGCAATAAATAACTTACCAGTAAGTAAAACCTACCACTGGTTTTAGTGATTTTATAAATTCAGCGGAGCGCGGATCCGCTTATATTTACCAATCTTGTTTTTATGAATATCTCAACTGTAATACCGGAGCGGATCGCAATTCACCGTCGCTCGCTTTGTTCTAGGATTGCACTGTCGTATACAATGCTTTCTGCTTGCTATTATTTGTACACGCCTTAACGTTATTGCCACGCAAAGGCGCGAGTACCCGTAATATAATGCATCATAAAATACGACTTGTACTTTCGTAGACTTTATTATATGCAACGGACGTTCTTGTTGCCTTATACGGGATTATCGCGGCGTTAGACCAAGTGGAGAGCATAATATCAATTTTAATTTTATTGATGCCATTTATAATAGATTGATTTTAAATAATCTTTAATTAAAGAGATAAGAAAATATGAATTTCGTTTACTTTTTATGCTGTTTCGTAAAATTTTCACTTTTTGCATTAATACTTGTTATTCATTATGCTTTGAGAAGGAACGGTTCATTTGAAATTCTTTATTGCATCCTGACATACTTACATTATTCTATTTGTATTGCACTAATAGTTTCTCTTATCTTGAGAACTTTATGTAATCCAGCAAGGAGTTAAGAGATGGAAGTATTCTCACGCCTCTAATCATGAATAGAAAAGCTATTGTTAAATTACTCTAGATTCGTTCTTCTTTTAATGGCTACGTGTCATCGCGTAACGCTATGAATTTACCACAATTATTTTAATTAAAATCTGCGAGCCGTGACGTCCCAAATCTTGAACTTCTTTAAATTGTCATCCTTTTGCTATCGTTCGACGTTTAGTAATATAAATAAGTGACGTAACCTGCAACATAAAAATGAAAAATCGATTCTTAAATATTTTTAAGCATTCGAATTAATATTAAAATGACATTTAAAGTGACAACAGAATAATCGAAAAATATTTAAAAAATAATATATCGCATATATATGGACAAAATTTATTCCTTATAAACTTATCGCGCGGATATATTTCATATCATATATTAAGGGATTTGCAAATGATCTTTAAACTGTAATTATACAGATTCAAAGAAACTATTCTATTCATCTCTTGTTCCGCTTGCGAAACTGCAAGGAAACAAGGAAGAGATTAACTTTTGCTTCTGCCAACTGCTTGCACTTTCGCGCTCGGGATGCTTACGCCGGGAGATTCCGCCGGATTCTTCGTCATTGTCGCGGTAAAATCGCTTTTAAACTTTCTCGATTTTCCCTGCGCAATCAAATTATCTCTCCTTCTCTCTCTTTCCTCCTCTTTCTCCCATTTCTTTTATCTTTCGATATTCTTGCGATTATCGTCGAGAGTTCTTAAATTTATCAGCGCGAGATTCATCAGATTCGTTCAACAATCCGTATGATTTCCATCTGCCATTGCCAAAAGCCTCGTTCGAAGTGCTAATGCTCAGAGCATTTGAACGTCGCTAATGAGTAGCGAGAGGTAATACCACTTCAAAGCTGCTAATTATAAGACCCTCGTCACCTTGTCTCGTCACCCGCTATAGTAGCGACTGACCCCCATCCCTTTCGTTCCTACCCTTTGATTAGTAGGTGCTCGCTTTTCCGGTCCCCTGGTGCTCTCTCAATTCTCTCTCAGTTTCACACATAGCATGCGTGTGCGTTAGCAAGATTGTACGCAGTGTCGATAATAAAGTCGACCGCGAAACGAACGAGGGATTCGAATAGAAGCCATTAGGGGACCGAAAAGAGTCTGCCAGTTCTGATTAAAGTCAATTTAAACGTCCTAACAACGAATGATAGTGTTCCGAAATAATTGTCGATAAATGGCGGCGAGCGAATCCGGTTTTAAAATGAATTGCATGATCGAAGCGCTTATTTTGCTACCTCGTTATATTGCTGATATTTAGAAAATGCCGTTGATTTTATATTAAAAGATTATAAACGTTATGCAAATTATACAATTTTACGTATTAGACGTTACATTTATAATTTTTGTATGATTTGTAAGTTTTATTTATATATTAAGATTTATTATAATATTTATTGTACAAAGTTGAAATATTTGCTCTATGTAAAATGCTGCTCTATAAAATACATTTAATTTATTTAATACATAATGATATATAATAATCAATGGCAAAGTGATAAATATCTTGCAAATAACGTGCACTTCTTAAAATAGTACTTTGCATTGCCGCTTTAATACCGTCGACATTATTTGCATTGCTTGGCTGAATATATTAAACCACTACTTTTATATCGAGTCATTATAAAACTTTTTAACGCAGTCGTGCGAGGTCTTTTCATTCAAGTTCTAAATTAATGTCCCGTGAAAAAGTATGATTTGTAAGTTTTATTTATATATTAAGATTTATTATAATATTTATTATCCAAAGACGTTGAAATATTTGCTCTATGAAAAATGTAATGTAAAATGCTGCTCTATAAAATATATTTAATTTATTTAATATATAATGATATATAATAATCAATGGCAAAGTGATAAATATCTTGCAAATAACGTGCACTTCTTAAAATAGTACTTTGCATTGCCGCTTTAATACCGTCGACATTATTTGCATTGCTTGGCAGAATATATTAAACCACTAATTTTATATCGAATCACTATAAAACTTTTTAACGCAGTCGTGCGAGGTCTTTTCATTCAAGTTCTAAATTAATGTCCCGTGAAAAAGTACTTAACAGAGACATCGTTAAGTTAGGAGAGTTTGTTCCCACATGGGAATACTGGCGACGAGTTTTGGAGAAAATTCGTTTTTCACGCTCCCTCCTTCTTTCAACCCCCAGATAAATTTCTGTCAAGGATGTCCGGAGGGGTCGTCAGTTTTTTGCGCGTTACATAATTAAATGCAGATCGTCGGGTTTAATTACTATTAAGGGAAACGAATGATCGTTTGATTCTAGAATCTTTCCACTTTTCATTTTATTTGTTTAGCTGCGCAAGACTTACAGAGTTCGTATAAGGAAACGCAGACAAGGATATTCACACGCACTCGTTTTTATCACGAATATCTCTCGAGTTTTAGAAATGAAAATTATTGCGAGAATTATTTCATGAAAACGGAAGTTGCTCGCACGCGAATTGCATCAATCTCACTTTTTCGGTTTTATCAATCCGATTAGTACGTGTTTCAACGGTTCTCAGCGCCTTAACTTCTCCTCCGCCAGAGAATTAAATCATACTTTACACTCGTTATCTGCTAACGGGCTGGTTAATCTTCAAAATTGTCCCGATAAAGCTGCTACCCTAACTACAACCTCAAGTCTTACTTCAGGCTTAACGTTTCTTGCCCTTAATGCTCTACAACATTAATCATGGCCCGATTGCCGAGATTCCTGTTTCGCGTCGAGTTGCGTGTATTAACGAGTGCAAAGTGTTATAAAATGCGAGGTATACAGGTCCTCCCTCGATATCCGCCTCGTGTTTCTTCATCCAGAGGAATTTATTCGCTTACCATTCACTTCTTCTGCGTCGTACGCGAGTTTCAATATCATTAGTAATAATCCCTCGTTAATTTTTATAGAATTATAGGAATCGCATCACGTAGCGTTGTATGATATTTAGTGAATATGTATTTGCATTTAATCTTTCGCACAAGACAACAAATTTCTAAAACAAGGAGTTATTCAGAGTACAAATAATTTATGAATCTTTGTTGTTCAACTAGTCCTCGTCAAATTGGGCAATTATTGTCGACAGAAATATATTTCAGCTTATGGGAATAAAGCTTTATTGCGGGAATCAAGCCTTTATTGCAATAACGTGCCCACGCATTACTCATTGCGCGGTTACGTTCTTTCTCCGTTTTTTGCATTGAATTTCGCAGACACACATATTACTCAATCGAAAGAGTTCTTACTCCTTTCGTCGATCGATGATTGCAAACTTGACTACCTGAGGTTCTCGAATAATATTGATCTTTCCAGGAGACAGTTGCAAATTCGTGACTAAAATCATCGTCTCCATCGAGGATGTCATAACATCTGTCGCAGGGAGAGACTTAATTTTATGGTTACTAATGTAGTACTGAATTATGGGCTTTTGCAATCATTTTGTTATTCAATAAACATTTGTTGGCGAAATTCTTCAATAAGCTGTAACACGAACGTTACATAATTTCTCCAATTAAGATACATACCTTTACATATTTTATCTTTACGCATATCGACTTTCGCTTATGTTAAAAAAATTGTTTAAATCAAAGAACGATCGAAAAATTGCGTTTCTTCGTTTGATATCGTAATTCCTTTCTTTAGAATTAAACGAGAAAGGATTCGTATTAAACGAGAAAGGAGGACGTGATTCGCGCGAACGATAAAATAAGTTGATCGAACTTGACCGCGCATGACCGTCAAGTCTGATTCGGTCGGGTCAAAGACGAGACTAAGGGAGCATTGATCTTCGCTCTTCGGTCTCTGTCTCTCCACCAGCATTCGTGTAACGCTGGTCGCTGACCAAAAAGGCAACCTTGTCGACCTCGTAACACCTGTTACACGCAATGGAGCAACTTAAGTAAGGTTACGCGTAAAACGGGTTTAAGCCACACACGAGGCCACGTAGCTAAAATCGCTTTCACTGAACCGTCGCGGACGCTCCGAGCGTGTTCCAAGGCTGAAGATTCATCGCGCGAGAAAACCGGTATCCAGCCGCGTTCGCGGAAGAAGGAAGTACCAAGTTCCACCTCACGCTCCTTTTCTCTCGTGGCAATTTTTTCCTCTTGCTTCCTCTCATGATGTCTCTCGTTATGCCTTTTGATGAGTCTATTTCGATAACGGTTGAAAGCAGGTGCGAAGGACGGCGCGAAAAAAATGAAAGCCGCGAGTATGCTTAAATTACCGGAAGAGACATGCTGTCTGTATTACGGTCACGGAAATCGAGAAGCCGATTACGCAAGAAAATCTATGTGTGTATAAGAAAATCTATGTGTATTCTATGGTTCTTTCACAATCTGTCTAGGTTTGTGAATCGAATATCTCGAATTTGTAAATCCAATTTCGCTTAGTTTCGAGTAAACGATGATAAATGATTGGATGCCAAGGTTATAAGATCAAGATCTAGCGAAAGTTTTCATTTTTAAAAAACAATAATAATAATAATTTACGTTCATCGTCACCATGTAATTATAGATTATGTCAGCGGAAATGTTTATTGGATGTTTTTGAAATCCCCTCAATTATAACAAAAAATATATATTCATATAATATATATTAAACTATATACTTTACAGACTTACCTGCAATTCAGGATATTATGTTATCTATTTGCTAGTGTGCATTTCTGGCATGCTGACGGAGAGATATGCTGTGGTGCACGTTACTAGAGTGACTAAAGAACCCGCGTACCACGTATTAGTATTGCGTCTCGTTGTCGCGGTTTGCGATCCCGAAATCGCAATCGTCCAATTCAATAGGAATCGTAAAATAGAGAACGAGATATCGAAGTTGAAGCTTAGCATGCTCGCAATTGTATCCGTCCATTGTAATGCTATCCCCACGTACAGTTTCTCGAGAATGTAAAAGGAGAAAAACTGATTATTATTCTTGAACACTGAACGATGGGATATCATTAGTACACTCGCAAAATGACGTACTTGTCAAGATTCAAGGATCGGACGTCAGAAAAAGTAACAAAGTCGACCTTCGCGAGAACCTAATGATAAAGGTAATGGGGAAATGATTTCTGCAGTTTGCCAATCTGAACTCAATTCTGTGTATTCGACACGAGAGTCGGAATTACATATGTATTAATTTTTAATAAATCAATTTTTTTATCGTTATATAACATATGAAGGAAGAGATCAAAATTTGTACAAGGGTTATGCGTACGTCAGCTTTGCTAGATTTTTTTTTATTAAGTTACAGTGCATTTATATATATTATAATATTCTTAACAATTATAAAGATTGTTCGAATAGTCACGCAATTTTTTACAATGAAAGAAATATCACGTTTATTGTTTTAATATATTTCGTTTAATTATAGTATATTAAAATGCAATATTGCATTTACAATTTGATATCGCATTTAATTTCATTATATTATCAATATTGACGTATCCAATTCGGTGTGAATAAACCAGCAATGTTATTATATACATTTATACGCATTCATACGCACTTTTTTCGCGACAAATTTATATAATAATTAAAACTCCTTACTTGATATTGTCATAGATATTCTTTTATTACGTGATATCATTGTTTTGGAATGTTAATATGCTATTAGCTTTATGTGTCTTTTCGAACTATTTGTAAAACAACAACTATAGTGTTGTACATGCATGACGAAAAAAATAGAATTAAAATAGAATTAAAGTTTGTGGGTGTAACATTGACTTATTTTGTGGGTGACAAAATAAATAGTGCTTATATATAAGTTGGGTGCAAAGAGGTGAACGAGGTATTACGTGATGAGAGATATTCTCTCTCTCTCCCTTTCTTTTTCGTTTTATCTTATTCTGTTATCTTTCGGCTCTTTAAATTATTTAACATGCAGGGATTGGTCATATGAAGGCTCGCCGACTCGTATTCCATCACCGATCCCTTTCCTTTCCCGAACCTTCTTGTATCTTTTTCTTTTTTTTTAAATGCTTCTCCGAATCTTTCGATTCTCAGAACCTGGTGTACGAATTACCTGCGGAGGGTGGCACAAATCCATATCCGCTCGCGCCCACGATGACACCACTAGAGTCAGCTGAATTAGGTGGCGGCCCAGGTGGGAATAATACTGGACCTACGGAAAAAAATCATATGCATAAACATTAACAATAATTAAACGTTCTCACAATTTTCTCGTTGAAGCTAATCATTATCATGATTGTTTATCATGATATAAAAAGATGATATAAAAAAAATGTAAGATCTTGGAGGAATATATTAAATTATATAAAAAGATACATGATGTTCTTACCATAATTTTTATTGGAATGTCCTAACGTAACTATTGTTTTAGGACTATACCATTAATCAACGATTTATAATCAAATAGTAATACAATAGCATGTATTATTGTAAATATTCGTCTTTAATAAACTTGATAATCCGTAGATATATTAAACAATATTTATATGTGTATTTATAGTGTGTTGTGTAATACAATAAATAGTGATATACAAAATCTATTAGAGTCTTATCAAAACTGTTTAATAAGATTGAGAAAAATTAATTGAATTCTTGGATCAATCACTAAAATTATTATTAGTTTTATTAATGCATTGATACACACGTTACACAGTAGAAAATAAAGTATCATTAACACATTAAATATTGAGAAAATTTTAATTAATTTCACAAAAGTTTAATTAAAAACTTTTATTCGCGTAATAGAAATATCTTTTTTTATATATACTGAATTGTTAGAAAAATATAATTATAAAATAATATACATATTTATAATATATAATAATAATAAATTTAATAAAATAATATGTTTATAATATTAT
The DNA here is from genome assembly GCF_003227725.1 of Camponotus floridanus. Taxonomy (NCBI): domain Eukaryota; kingdom Metazoa; phylum Arthropoda; class Insecta; order Hymenoptera; family Formicidae; genus Camponotus; species Camponotus floridanus. The sequence goes on from NW_020229636.1 coordinate 1,343,218, forward strand.
TTATAGATAAATATAATTGCATATATATTATATTAATATATTTTAATATTAAAATGTTCATCTATAATTATTATAATATGCTCACATCAATTAAGTACTTATATTCATTTTTTATTCGTTTACTCGTTTAATATTTTTCAAAACTGACGGCAGCTATTATTTTAATGGCACATAAAAGTTTTACCAACAGTTAAAAGTAATTTTAAAGAGGAACTGCTTCAAAAGCAGTAACCTTATAAGTGAAAATTACTTTCAAATTACTTTTATTTATCGTGTATTTTAGATTATTCAATAAAGTGCATTTAATAATAGCATCACATTGTTACGTCGTTCATTAAAAGAAAGTTGAATTTATCTATAGAGCAGTAGTGAAAATCCTTTCTAATACCAGGAAGCTTTCTTCGTGTATTATACTAATCAATTTACTGCAATATTGTATATATAAAGATATTATCTTTATCTTGATATATTTAAATTTATTAAAATAATTATTTCAGCGATGTAACATATGGAGGTAACAAACACCAGTTTTCGTGTTTTTTCCTCTTCATTATTTATAATGAAGTAATAAAATACACGTAGTAATAAAATACGCGAACTAACCGCACCTTCAATGCGTAATCGCTATGAATATTTAGCAATAGGAAAACGGACAATTTATTTGACTGATGTAGACCTCTGATGTTATCCCGATGATTGCAGACTTCTTGTCAGCAATAGCCTTGATATAATGAAAAGTATGACCGCAAGATAGATTGTCGAAAGGATTGTCGAAAGCGTTAATCATTTGTAAAGTGCGAGATGTACACATTTCAAAATTTTTGACGTTTGACTACAAGAATTTAAAATGCGTGAGCTAAATAAGAAGCATGTATATTACAGGATAGACAGTAACAGCAAAATAATACCTTCTATTAGGATTTCGATCGCGTATACGACTTGAGCGTTAGCATTTGCGTTGGCTGAGTTAAATTGTGATTTATATGACTTAGGCTACTTGTTGAGGATTTCGTCAGACACGTAGTATATGCCATATTATTTATCATACTTGAATTTGAACTTGACACTCATACCAATGCTGTTATGCGCATAATAATACTGTAACTAGTTACAAAGCTCGAATATCCTGCTCGTGCAATAGTGTTTATGCATAGTTTAAATAACATGTAGTTCAATCAACTAGGAGTCGAGGAATGTATTGCAACGTTAGATGTAGATTGCAATATTTTTAGAATATCATGTTAAATTTATATGTTTATAAATTTATTATGTTAGAATAAATTTTAGCATAAAGTAATTTCTATTTCCATAAATCATATTTTATAATACATTATAAAATTCGTGTCAATATTTTCTACAAACATGTTACCATTTATTAATTGTCAATTATATCCAATATAGGAATATAATTGACAGAAGCCAGATGGTCGGTGCACTACGTTATTAAACATTTTATCATAATTCACGATGCTCACGATACATAAACATTAGCTTTTCCTTCCGTTACATGCATACACGTATACACGTATACAAGTAAATTTCTAGTTAGTCTCGCTGTTCCGGTAAAAGTTTCATACCGTCTAAGCTAGATATAGGTTCTATATTAACTGCGAAACTCTACAATTCAATTCGGTCTCGTTCTTCTCTTGCAATCAATCGTCTGATTATACGACTTTACCAAGAGCATTCCTTTTATATCTTGGATCTTTACGGTTGAGCGAATTTAACCGTCATAAAAACAGTTGTTAGATTATGAGTCTTGTACAAAATGTTATATAAACAAACGCGATACAATAATGAGAACTGTAACAATTAATTCTCTAAAATATTTCCGTGTAATTTTTTTATCAATTTTATCTGCTGAATTTCTAATTAAAATTTTTCAAACTGTTAAATAAATTTTAGGATTACAATAATTTTAAGTTTTCAATCTTTAGTTTATCATTATATGTTAATTACATCAATTCCAAAATTAAATTAAGATTTATATGATTTAAAATAATAAATAGAATAAATAACATTTTATAGCGAGATTATATGCTGAAAAAGTTGTATATTGTTGTATAATTCTAATTTTTTGCAAGATTTTAGATCAATAATATATGAAACATATAAGTACAATTATAATTTATTTTATTTTTCGATAATTCTAATAAATGAAATTTCGTTTCCAAGAGATATTTTACATTAAGGAAGAACTTTCCAACGATTGTAGAAGTCTAAGAGAGCAGTGTGTGAATGTCTATCTTTATTTTGCACATGAAACAAGGCCGGTTCTTGATGGCGTATGCAAACAGTTCAAACATAATAACAAATTATCGTAATTGCACGATTTTCAGCTTCCTGATAACATGGAGGATATACAAGGAGAATGCTTCCGAAGCATATCGTAAACTTGAACGACCACTTTGAAAAGTCTAATAACAGCGTACAAATAAAAAAGGAAAGCGTAATTGTTTCGTAGCAAATGTGCAGTCCCACTAATAATATAGCGACAAATCGTCTTCGAATTATGCAAATTGATATAGCTGCACGCTTATAAAAGTGCAAAGGTTACCTCAGAAAACTAGAAAAGTTACACCAGAAATTTCTGTATTTGGACTGTAGTTTACAACTTTATATCATAAATAAAATCTTAACAATGATTATATTACATTAATCTAAATTCTTCTAAAATTATTACTAGTTATATCATTAATAATGATATATTCAAAAATAATTTTTTAAAAGATAAAATATAATATAAAAATTTCATGTTAATATAATTCTAAGCTTTATGTAGCATAAAATAACTGTTATTGTCGTACTGTCATTGTTCTTTAAATAACTTACCTCTATTCGATCTCGGATCTCTCGCGGCCTGGATATAAGGGCTAAATCCCCCGAAGAAATGCCTGAAATTCTGCGCCGAGGCTCCCGTCAGAATAGCCATGATAAATGGGACTAGAATTATCTGCAAGTAAAAGTTTGTTCATAAATTCTCATATAGATACAAGGAATACTTTCTAAAGATTATATTAATTTTCAAGAGTGTGTCCCGATAAATTTAAAAGATTTTTCTTTACAAGTTTCTAAATTAAAAAATTTTCATACAAAGAATAATATATCTGTGACAACACAATAAGATAATAAACGTTTTAATTTATAAATTGTAGAATGTATTGTGAAAATTGTTGCGAAAAGGAAATGTAATGTATGGATCCAAAAAAATAGGTCTCAAAGATTTAGTCTCATACTTTTAAACTATATTACAAAGTAGGGCAACGCCTCGTTTACAAAAAGGTTTCTACACAAGTGCATGATATTAGCATAGGACGTTTAATTGAGAAACAATCTTTCTCAATGAGCATTCACACGTTCAGAGACTATACCGGTGATTTACATAGATCCGAATGAAAAATAGATATAAAGAACGTATCTCACTTATTTCACATATATAAATTGTCGGCTATTAATTATAATAAAGTAAGAGTATTTTCACGTAGTCTCTAATCACTTAGATTCTCATGTAGCAACAGCTGTCTGACAAAACGTGCTTTGCGTACCGTAAACGAGCAAATCATTGCGAGGATAATTTTATCCGCATTACAACTGTCCAAAAATGACCGTTATTATGGTAATTATCGTTATGTTATATTAAAGACTCAGGTAGACCTGTCAGATGTTAAATAATGACACTAGCTGCATAATGATAGCGAGTGATAGGCTTTAAATTATCAAGACAGGCTTTAAAAGCCGATAGAAATGTACAGTCGTGCGTTGAAAATTGCGCGTTGTAAAACATCGGAATTATCTTTCTTCCTGCAATCTAATGCACATCTGACCACGCACTTTCCGAGCTTTGAAGTTATATCGTCTGTGACGAAAGTGCATGACAATTTTTATGATTAATCGATCGCTTACCACAATTTTCACCATAAGCCAAAGAAATTTACGACTCCATAACGATATTTCTCTCTAAATACCTGGAATATTTAGAGGCAGATACATTTATCAATATTCACATTTTATCAAAAACTGTTCGATACTCAAAGAATCAAAAAATTAAATTTTGACACAAAGATTTTAAATCCATAAATAATGATATTAATTACAGTGAAAAATTCACGTTACGTGACTTTATATACTTTTTATTAATAATAATTTTGTTCTCGACAGCAACAATTCTTATAATTTGTAATTTATCAATTTTAGATATTATGACTGAAATAATCATTTCGTGTTTAATCTTTGTCTTTCACTCTCTTGCCTTTCAATCTGTATAATCTGTGTAAAAAGAATTCTATCACAATCAAACTAGTGTGTATAATGTAAAAGGAATTCTGTCACAATCAAACCATTGAAAAAAGCTACAGAAAGGATCAGTTAGATTCGCATGACGCAAATCGCATTCGCTTCAAAAATCTGTTATCGCGGCATAAATTTCGTCGTTCTTGCGCAAACTCGAGAAAGGTGGAGCAATAGGATAGAATCTTCGGACCTAATTTCTTCTTTCCTCAAGATCATTCTTGTTACGTAAAGCCTGATGAAATCATTACAGCCGATTTACGAATCTCTTGACGACACTCGAGGTATCGTCAGACGCGTCGAAGGACACCGTACCTCGCAATTACGAAGCTGGGTTCTTGGAGCAATCGTGGGTAAAGGTTATCTCAATCGTCGGAACGAAGTGCAATACCAGTTTGCTGCTAGAGAGTTAATTTGTCCGCGAGATCTCTATATCAAAGGCAAGGTGAGCTCCCGCCACGGTCACTTTCCGCCTCTTTTTGCGCGATTTTCTCTTACCGGCGCAATGTCAAGGCGAATGCGCTCGGTGATTTATGTTTAAAATTCAAATACTATGAATGCGCACGCGAAAGGTTTCTCAATTGAAAGTTTTTTGATTGTATGCAAGTAGATATGTATTCGCATTTAATATTCAAACAGGAAACTCGAGACCGATTCCTGTTACATTATGACTTCGGATGAGATTTTAATCTACGATAAATCGACTTCAGAAATTCAGGATTTGACTGCAACGATATTTTTTATAACGACGATTTTATCCACTTAATAAGAAAATTATGATGGAAAAGTAGCGCAGACACGTGGTCACGATTTATTATCAATTTTCTAATAATGTACGCGGCTCGTTTCACACTCGTGTTTAATTCCAAATGTAGATTATTATCTTAAAAGCGTAATGCAATAATGTTGCATTCGGAGCATAATTGACGGATTGAAAATCTCGCAATGAATGGAATGAGTTTGGATGTTATTGAACGGATGACTATATGAGAATGAATACGAAAGCGGAAAGATAGATTAATACTTCGGTTCGGTTGCAAGAACTGCAGATTGACAGCGGCTTTTACTTAATAATATCCTTTAAAAGAGCATAAATGCGCGTTCCATCATTCACGATTCTTTTTCTCGCAGAGCGAGAGGCACGCTTTCTTGTTTCCGATTCTTATCATGCGCGGTCGCGTGTCCCGAGCATAATTCACTTTGTTCATTAGACATACAATAGCATTGATCTCGCGACCTATGAAAACGGAGTAGCCACGCAGAAGTCGTTAAATAGAAATTAAAAAGACTAGAAAGATTAGATATAATATGCGTGTGACATGTCAAATTATATGCGAATTTATATCAAACATAAACATTTCCCTCTCGTTTTTATGTGAGAGTTAATTAGACACGACGTACACTATGGCAATATATAGTAAATTATATCCATTCGTTATAACTCTAATTTCTTTCTTTGAAACAATCTCATTTTAATGATTAAATCTTTCTCGGAAACTTTTCGTGTTCCTTCGGCTATTATTAATAACGTCACGCCATAACAAAATTAAACATGAAAATCGAGGTGCGAGAGAAAATCTTGATTGCGTGCAACTATGTTCAATCTCAATGTAGCATTTATCATTGCCGTAGTTTCATCTCTCGTTCATACCACGCGTAAACAAGGTGAAGGCAAAGCGCACTTTTATTTTCGCACGTTGAAATGGAATTCCACGACAGAGAAATAGAATCTTCGAATGGAACAGAAAAGATCAGACTGGCGATTGCGATACACTAGTCAGTCAAGCGGAAATTCAATGACAATGCAACGATAATATCGAGGGAAAAGTGTGGCGCCGAGCCCAAGGAAATAGTAATACATGTAATTTAGAAAGAGCCACGCCATCGGGTGGCATCATCGCCTTCGTTTCTACGAAATCTACAAAGTGCGACACACATGTGCGTAAGACTGTGACCGCCGAGAGATTATGTCGGCCAGATATCTCCGCGAGTGTGTAGATGATTGCGAGGAAAAACCACGGCGGTTTATTGCAATCGCGATTTCGCGCTCGCGAAAAGACCGCTTCGGTCGGCAATTTGTTTTACGAGTCGCGAGAATCGATATCGCCCGCGACGGTAACGATCGACCGGTGTAACCGATGGGTGCAATCACGCGCGTCGATTGTTCACCGCTCAAAGGTTGCACCCGCGCGTTCGTTACCCGCGTTCCGTTCAGGAAAAAAAATGCGACGTGTCAGAGTAATGCGGGCGGACAACGGAGCGGTTTCATTACGCGGGCGGTATTTCATTGCGCTGTTTTGTCCGCGTCTCTGTCGTATGACACATCGATGAATATTCATCATCTATGATATAATAACTCATGCAAGGCGTGCGCACACATCCCGTTGTCGCGATATTTATGGGATTAGAAATGATTTTTTCGAAAGATATTGGAGCACATGTCACACATGTGACACGTTGCGAAGATTTTATGCGGTATATTAATTTATTATATTACCATTCGCGTTATACGCGAAAAATCAAAAAGTCTTAATTAACGTTAAAATTTGCAATTTCTGTTTTTTTATTATTAAAAACTATCAGTTGATATTTCTCTCTTATTAGAAAATCTCTTTTTACTTATTATGAAAATAATAATTTAAATAATGATTTCCTGATCTATGTTTCTTGAACCTATCTCTAAATCGATAAGAGATCAATCAATTAAAATTGAAATCATTTTGAAATATCAAGTTATTAGTTTAATGCCTTAGTAATTTTACTTATGCAATATGTCAATTTATACAATATCACTATGCAAATTATTCAATCTTAAGTTTTTATTTATGATTTTTCCGTAGAAAAACTTGCAATAAAAATTCGACAAACCGGTATAATAGACCGGTATTAATTTCACTAATTTGCATTTGTTTTGCACAAATATTACATTAACGAGATCATAGTGAGTGCTAAATATCTGACTGTAAATATGTTTTTATTTTTATTACTAATAAAATAAAATAAATTTCTTATTGATTATATAGTGTACAGTACATATAAATGCAATATATGTATAAATAAAGATTGCTTAATACATATTAATTTATTACTTTTTAAATTATTCATTAATAATTTTAGTTAAATATGTTACTTGATATTTGTTAAGTTAAAAACGCGTGTTTGTGCGTGATTATAGATTTAATTAAATGAATTCATTTTTTATTTATTGCAGTTTTTTGCCAATGGAATTTTTGCCAATAAATGATTTACTTGCTCCAAAAATCACTCGATTTATTATCGCAAAAAGAGAGATTAATCTCTAATATACTTAAACGCTTAAAGAATATACGGTTAAATACTTATTATACATGTATATATATGTATATCGCGCGAATTAATAGGTGTACTTCCGCATTTAACATCGAAGTGAAGCGGACCGTACTCCACTTATTCCTGTCTATGTAGAACTTTTACATCATTAATGTTAATTGATGTAATTAGATTGTGTCTATATAGAGAGCAAAAATCACATTGATAGATAAAAATTTAAAACAAATGTTGGCTACAAAATAATTTGCGATAACAAAATCTTTAATTCATTTATCATCGTAGGAATTAGAAATCACTTCCTTATTCTATAATCTCTGTTTTTTATATATAATCGACAGTTATTAATATACAACGTATTGTTGAACATACTATCGATTATTTATAATACATAATATAAGACATAGTTGAAGTTTAAGAGAAATTATAAAGAGAGAAAGAGAAAGAGAGAAGAAAGAAAGTTTAAAAGTTTATATAATTTCTGTAATATGTTGTTTACTTTTATTACTTTTTATGAAAAAAATTATAAAACGGAATTAAAAAATAAAATATCGGGAGATGTTTTATAATTAAAAAATTATGAAACATCTTTCGTATTTTTTTGCACGTTACAGTGCATCCGAAATGCATTTATACACAACAGATTGCAATATAAATATTTCGTTAAATTACTTTCTTGTAGTGAAATGCCTGCCATAATGATGCTAATTTACATTTTAATGAGTATTATGAGAGAAACATATGTTTATTTCCTGAATATGTCAGGAAAATCATAACTTATATTAAACATAAAGATAATTTATTCATATTAAATATAAACATAATCATAATTTGTTTTTTCATATTTTTTTACAAAGTAAAATAAAATATCACAATTTCAAGGTCATTTATGTATTTCAATAGAAGCACAAAAATAATAAAAATTATAAGATAATTCATTATTTTTCTGCTATAGTAGAAATTTTTATTTTTAAATCAAAATATGAACAATCATTTTCATTTAATGCATGTGTCTGAAAATTAATGGTGGACCGTACAAATACAAATGTGTAATTTTCCATAATTTCACACTAGTCGGAATAAATCCCGGTAATGCCGCCGTAATTTATTTCGAGGAAATGCACGGGAATTCGACTCGAAACGTTGATCTCAGCACGCAGAAAGAGAAATTACATCTGATTCTCAATATCAAACAGTTACATATCCCAATTATTATTTTTTTTTAAATTTTTTATTTTTAAATTATGCGATGCGAGGTATGTATAATTATCTTCGTTTATGTCGAAGCAATCCGAAAGTTAATAATAATGTCGTTTCATGTAAAATTGCACCGTTTGTACGAAATCTGAACAATGCCAATATTCACAGAAATCTACCACAATTCGGCTGCGGATGTTAAGTTTAAAGGAAAATCGTTCTGTTTATGAGATGCGGTTTGTAACATTACAGACTGTTTAGTATCCATGTACTTGCCTAACGTGTCGTGATTAAATTCGTTACGCCAACGATACCGCAGTCGGTCAACGCAAATGCGATTTTCTATGCCCGCATGAAATTTCCTTTTAACACGGACATGTGGTCGATGATTTCCTCTCTTTCACAAAAGTCAATGACGAAACAAAACTGTAGTCAATATTACGGAAAACATTTGCAATTATTACGTAAATTTCGCGAACTTAATCATAATGGCCAAAAAGAGAAAAGGAAAGTGAAAAAGCAACTATGAGAATCTATTGTTTAACTTACAATTCTTGAAATGGTTAGAAAATTGCACGTTACGGACAACGCATGCATCTCGACAACAATGTTTCCTTAGAGAAGAAAATAAACGTCACTTTCTTTGCTTCTTTTATGAGTTGAAAGACATTTTTTTTTGCAAAATTGATTTGTTGCATGTAATAAAATTATTTCATGGTAGTTGCAATCAAAAAGCCGAGAAATTTACAAGATATAACTTAACCAAGCGATTTCATAAACTGAAAATAATTTGCATGTGCGTATGTGTAAAAAGTAAAATACATATTATTATTCTTTCTCTCAAAATCAAGTTTTTGTATTCGAAATTTAAAAGTGTTAGAAAAGTTGCCCTAAATAATTAAAATTAAACCATTAAGAGAATTTAATTAACATTTATTCTTTTGATTGCATCTGTATGTAAAACGCGGTAAGCGAGAGTTACAAGAGCACAATATTTTTACACCATATCATATAAAGTGCTGCCAAGTGAAAGTATACGCACTAAATTCATTCCAGAAGAAGCACGTTTGCTGTGCTAATATTACAACGATCTCGCCCTTGGCAATAAGCCAGCTATTACAAAGAAAGGATTAGAGTTGTTGAAAGTATGTTCATAATAAAAAGATTTGAAATGCATACAAACAAAAAGTATTTCAAACGTATATTTAACAAAATTTGCAGAAAAGAGAAGAATTTTTTTTTAAATTTGCGTCAAAAATACTATAAAATAATATGAACAAAATTAATAAAAAAGAAAAATAAAGATAAAATTTTTCAGTTAAAAATGTTATGCATAAGTAGTACTTTTTTCCATTTTATCAGAAATACATTATTGTTTCTACTTTTATTTCCTCTTCCTAGAAAGTAATTTCCTTTCTTCGTTAGGTAAATATAACATAACATAAGTAAATACTTCTAATATATTATATGTTAGCATTGATTTTTGATAATGCTTGATATGAAGTGCTTACTCAAGAAAGTGGAAAAGATTGTTCACAGTGATTGTCACAGTTGAATAATTAGTAAGATATGTAACCATTGACATCTATTCAAATGTCAATGTTTAACAAAATGTATTGTATTGTATCACGATATTTCAAAAAGAAAATGAAAGAGAAAAATTATATTAAAAAACAAAAGAAAATAATTAGATTAAAATGTGTATAATTCAGACTTAATAAAAAGTTTATATTATAAAATTATTATTAGATTTTTAATTTTAGAATTTAGAATTTTATATTATTTGACATATATAAATATATATATTTCTATTACATATGCATATAAATGCATATGATGAAGTATTTATTGATTATTTTATTTTATGCCTAAAATACAAATTATAAATATATATTGAATAATTATATGTTTCGTTAATGCAATAATAATATATCAGCAATAATATGATCGTTTACTATTAAGAAGATACAAAAAATAGTGTCTATAAAATAATATTTTTGATAACATAATTTTCTGGTAATATCAAGCATTTTAAAATTAATTCTTATATATTCTTATAAGTCAAGGAATTTCGATGATCGATTTACGTATATATAAATTTATTAGAATTATATTTTAGCTTATAAAAAGTATTTATGATTTTTCGTTGTTCAATAAATGTTCAATAAATGTTGTATTAATAGGAAATAATGATACTTTATATAATTTTATTAGATATACAGTCGCATGCGTAAGATTACGATCAAAATAAATCGAAAGCAATTGTAATAATTTCATCTAAGATGTGGATAATTCCTCAATAAATTCATAAAAAAGATAAATAAAAAAATTTTAACTTTATAAAATTAAAAATTTTGAAATAATAGGTTTTTTAAACCATACATTTTCTAATTATATTATAAAAATTGAATAGAGTTTTTTATAAAAAAAATAATATATTATATTATAATCTATTTTTATATAATATATTATATAATATATTATATAATATATAATATATTATTATATAATATAATATTATAATATTATAACTATAATATTATATATATAATTATATAATATATTATATATTAATTGATAGGAAGAACAAATAGCAATAGAGAGCGAATAAGTAGGTGAAAATTATAATAAAGAAAACAGTTATAATAATTTAATAAAAAGAGACGCAAGAGGTGAGAATGTACAGATATTATATATTATTATATAATATATTATAATCTATTTTTGGCAAAATTTGTTGTGTACTTTAAAAAAAATATTAATAATAATATTAATAATAAAATAAAAAATAATAAAATTAATAATAAAATAATAATATACATATTTTAATAATGATAAAATAAAAATATACATATTCTAAATAATAATAAAATAAAAATATACATATTCTAATTACGTTAAGTCAAGCATATCATTCTTGTTTATTAAAGCCAACCGCTACTTGTGAAATCGCGAAGAAAATGACACGACTGTGACTTTCTGCATGCCACTCCAGGATTAAATCCATTCCAGTTATGCCTACAATAAACTTGTCTCGATAGAGATTTATCTATGAAAATATCATATATATCGATTCGTGTAATATATATATCGTGTAATATATATAATATTTTAATATTTAATTATTAACTTATTTGATGTTAGAAGTTTGAAAAATAAAGAGAGCATTTAAACAAATAAAAGCATATATTACAAATTTAAAACAAATTGAGAGAATAAGAGCCATTAGAAATTTAACATAAATATTTTTCGCGACGATTCTATTTTATTTAATGTTGTACAGAAGCTATATTTTCGCAAAAGTGTTGATATTATCTTCAATTAATAATCAAATGAAATATTTTGCGTATAAACAGTACTAATAATCGCTTGCTAAGATACTATTAATGTCGCATAGTTTGACGCGCGAATTATAGGGTAAATTCAGTGTCTGCAAAATTATAGTATGGTAAACCAGAATTTCTTGATCGTTACGAAATTTTCATTAATAGTTTGCATAACCAGTCAAGATTATTAGTGTGACTTTCTCACAAAATTTAGTTGGGAAGATAATGCTTGGAAAATATTGTGTAATTAAAAAACATTATTGCTCTGCACATGACTTCAAATCAATTTAAAATCAAACTTGATACTTGACAGAGATGTTTCTTGATCTAAATGTTAGCTCAGAAGTTTATTAATTAGATTAAATAGTTATGCAACTTGATTAAATTGTTAAATTGATTAATTTTAAACATATGTTTCAAGTTTTTTTTAAAATATAATTTAAAAATCAGTATATTAATTATAGCATTAGTCTCTCTCATGACGGTAACGGGTTGTTACACTTTCTATAAATTTAAGTTCAGATTTATTTAATTTGATTTTTCTTTTTTTTACTATGTTATAAAGAAAGAAAGATATAGTGTAATATATGTAATATTTCAAAAAGAAAATAAGCACAGCATAAATCATAGCGAATTTCAGATAACAATTAATATTTGTATATTGCTTTACATTATTTATTTACCTCATCATTTTATTTATTATTAATAGGAAATTTTTGTAAATCGAAGAATCGCACGAGGACGACATAATTTAAATTATATATGTGTGTGTGTGTGTGTGTGTGTGTGTGTGTGTGTGTGTGTGTGTGTGTGTGTGTGTGTGTGTGTGAATATAAATAATCTTAAATCATAGTTCAAATTAAAATATTTAACCCGAATAATAAGTTGGATCAATTATCAGATTTTTTCATGTCACAATAATACTTATACATATATTCATTATAGAATATATTCATTATAGAAATTAACGACAATGATATCCTAATTTTCAGTTTCCATTCTTTCTATGACATATATATCTTGAATTAGACTCTGTAGAGATCACTGATCTCTTCGAAATATAGTCATCAAGCGTCTTCTTAGCAACCACGTCACTCTTGTTACGTGTTACATAATATGTGAACTATCTAAAGCCGGTCAGATAATGTCAGTTCACCAACAAACGATTGTACACAGCCCGGGGCAAGGCCGTAGACCTGTCTTGCCACTGGCTAGAATCTCGTGAATGAAGTATCACATGGTTGCAGATTTCATTCGCCGCAGGGGGGTACTATCCCTATGTACTATCTCGTCTTCTTTATGACAACGAATTAATCTATTCCGTCAATTTACATATCTAATAATTTGTGATTAATACGCATAAATATGTATTAAAAGGAAAAAACATTATAGTATAAATATGAATAGTTGATGATGTCGAGTTTTAAATGATATTTATAACAGAAAAAATTAAAATTTACAAATATAATTTCTTCTTCTAAGTAACTACATTTGAAATTTCTGTTTTTAAATTAAATTAACCATTATTCGTATCATTTACAGTAAAATTTAATTTAAATTATCTAGCTATTATTTCTTTTAAGAATTAATTTACGAAAGCCCGAAATTTATAACAATTATGACATAGAAATTATATTCTGACAATGATGAGATCGCGACAACACATTGTTAACATTTTAATTCTGCCTAATTAACTGTCTGAATCAGAGCAGTTCATTTCCTTCCGCAATTTTAATTGCAATGAGAATTATCAAGCAGATGCTATAAACGAACCGATAACTAAACATAAAAAAGCATGTTTTATGATCGAACGCAAGGTTCAGTAAATAAGAACGTAGAAAGTCGAGTCGGAATAGTTAGAAACCTATATTTTTGCTTTTACATCTCGAAATGATGTAAATAAAATTCTCATTTGCTCTCCTTTCTCTAATTTCAATCTGATCCTATGGAAGTGGACAAAGAAAAATGGAATTTGAATTTGATATGGGAATACTAAATTCGCTTTCGCTTCAAGCAAAAAGTTCAGTACGAAATTTGACGTCGCAAAAATTTATCAGAATGAAATATCATACCATGGAAATGTGATCCATAGAATACTAAAACGTAAGGTAATTATCTAAATAAAATTATGCTTTAATTAATAATGACAAGTGAGCGATCTAAAAGAAATCCATCAATGTGTAAGAATCAACATACTTTGCTCTATTTTTTCATAAAGATCTGCACTTTACAATTAGAAAATTTTTAGTATATCTCTATCGAGTTTCTCACGAATTTCATTAATTCAAAACAAAACACTCTCGTTTATATTATCTATGGAAGAGCAAAAAAAAACTCTTGAATCGAAAAGATAATTTCTCGGTCTTTTCTCGATTTCCATTTTTAATCTTCGTATGAAATATCACAGACACAATGTACTTACGAGTCTCATCTCTCTTTCTTTCTTGATCTTCCCGAAACTACCGCGAGACGGAACGAGCACGTTCTCCGCGTTCCCCGTGAACCGTGCACAAGTCGGCCGCCAACTGCAGTTGCACTCTCGTTAGTCGGCGAGAGCCTAGGAACAGAGCACGGTGGTGTGCCACCTGTGTCTCGCGGGGGTACGTTCCCGGTGTGATGGTCGTGGATGGTAGGGGGGGCTCCGGAAGCAACGCCTACTACTGTTTGCGGGTCTAGAGTAGAATAAAGGTTCCTCAAAGTAACGGTGTAAATCCTAGATAATCGGATCGGATCGGCGGCTCACAAGTACTGTCCGTCTCTGCTGGCGTAGAGGACCGTTTGACTCCAGGTGGGGACCATTCCTGGAACTTATATGTCGCCGTTGGAGGCCACCCGCGGCCGGCTCCCTGTTCCCCTCTTCTTGCGCCCTCATCCGAATCATTACCCTTCCGAGGGGCGCCAGTGATGGTCAAGGTGACCTTCGCCTCGTGGGGATACCGCGGATAGGCAGCAGTGAAACAGCAGAAAGATTGCAGCCACTTCGCAGGCAGATAGTCGATTCGATATTTTATTTTTTTATTTGTGAATCACGACAAGGAAGGAGGAAGAAAGTGGCACAGAGTATTTTTTTATATATATAAATTCGTAAAGTGTACTTTGAATCGAATAAAAGTAAAAGATTTTTCACTTAGCAAAGTAACATTGACAAGCAATAAAAATAAAAAATAATCATTTTATTATAAATGTTTTATTAAATATTTAATAAATATGTGAAGGAACCATCTGTGATTACGTCTGCGGAAAGAACGAAAAATAAAACAAAAAAACAATGCAAATTGTGATTAATGTCGACTGAACCGCAATTCTTCTCTTTTTTGCGACAAAAAGAAGCTCTTTCTTGCTGCTCATAAAGATGGCAAATTAGCTGGCGTAATCCTTTATGGCAAAATAATGCATGCGGCTACTTAACGTATCTAAACATTACATTCTAAATATTACATCTCAATGTCTATCGCATCGTGCCCCGGCTTGGAATCCGGATCTGTATTCTGTGAATGCAACATGATGACGTCATCTACTGTTACAGAATAATGCATAGCATGCAAATCTTATCTCGAATATTTAAACGCCCTCTGCGCGTCCAAAATTTTTAAAACGATAGATTAAAGACGCGATAAAATTCTAAAATTGCTTACAAATATGACATTCTATTAATCATGTGCTATTAATCCTTTGAATCATATTTGATAATAAAAGTCTTGAGATGATTATAAAATTTTATAGGAATATATATATATATATATATATATATATATATATATATATAGTTATACAGAAATCCTGTTTGAATCAATTGATTAAATTATATTTACCAGATTTATATAACAGAGGACTAGAATATGATCGCAAGCGCATAATTAGCATTTATAGCATATATTTAAACATTTAGCGATTTTAAAATCATTATTATAGTACTGCATTTAATTGCTCGATTGAATGTAATTGACTGATTATGAAGACATGGTAATATACTATTCTCGCAGGATACGCCGTGACTTCCGATGCAGGAAAAATTCCCGTCACACATATGTGTGTCATTCGTGCGTACAATAATTGCCATAATAGGGTAATCGACTAGTAGTACATCCGCGAATCGTTATTAGAAAGGAAAAACTTATCTAATCCTTATTCTTTACGTAATCCAACATAACCGATTACCTTGGAAAAAAATATCTTTGACACATTCCAAATAATAGTATTAATATTATAAGAATAATGCACAAAAATATATTATTCTGCTATTTTAATTTATATGCTACGTTAAAATTGAAAAAAGAAATAGTGTGTTGTTTAATTTTAATTTTTTTCTCGATGACGCGTGTAGTTTTCACGTGAAGTAGAAAGATTCTGATCATTGCGTCTGTCGAGATCATTCGAAATCATGAACGAGAGAACATGATACTATAATATTATACATAATTATGGTTTTGAACGAAACGACGTATACCACATATATGCGAGATACTTTATGATTAGCTTTGTTAAAGCTATCAACGTCAATAGCCTGCGTCGATTTAATTACCACTCTGTTCTAAACCGCTAACTGTATCTGACCCATTTATCGTAGTTGCAAGTTGCGATCGTTTCGAGCAATTCTTGCAATCTTGCTCGCGTTGAGAAAGTACTCGCAGCGCAGCATCAGCGTAACTCTCGTCACGCGTATAATCACGGTTTCTTGACCTTCGTTAAAAATGGAATGCTTAACCTTAACCCGCTAATTAGCGTGCTTTTAACCGCAACATCGTGCAAGGAAAGACGAACCAGAAATGCTTTCCGATCGGGCTCCGTGTCTAGTCACGAGTTGAACCTTGCACGATTGACTGTGACCCTCAGTTGCCTAAATTCGGTTTAATTAACGAGGCCACTCGCCCGAGGGGGATATTCCGCTTTCGACATGCATTTCCTACCCGCTTGCTTCCTTCCTTTCTCTCGTGCTTTTCACTTGTCCTTTCAAGAGGCAGCAAACATTTCTAATATTGTAAGAGAAAAATGTAAATAGTTAAATAAATATCGATAAATTCCCATTAATTCTTTTACTACAGAATTCTTTACTATAGAATTACTATAGAATCTTTTACTATAGAATTTTGTAATGTCAAGATATCGATGTTTTGATTCGCGTTAGTTTCAATGTGTTATATTAATTATAATATAGAATCTTTACTATTATTTTTATACATTACTTATGATATTTTATATAACATGCAAAAGCAGCTATAAAACACTACTATTAAGCAATGTGTTTCATTGTTTGTAATTAATGTTGTATTGTAACTATTAGAAAATCTGAAGCATAGAAAGACCATCTTATAGTATCGTAATTAATAAATGTTCCAGAAGAAACAAATAAATTCTCGCGAAATAGAAAAGATAATTTAAATTACATTTATAGAGTTGACCTTAAATATATTTTCGAATTCGTTTCGATATCGTTCTGCTTCCTGACCAAGCGAATTAAGTCGGACCGAAGAGAAAATCTCGATCGATCGATCGAGGACGCTCATTACCCGTGAACGAAGCATTGTCGTAAAATTGTATAATCAATTACGCGAACTTTAGAATGACACTTATAAAAGTATAACAAGGTCATTGAAAAGAACAGTTGATAGAGATGATTAAAAAAGAAAAAAATAAACTGTAATATTTATGCAGAATTTAATGAGCAATAATTTTTTTATTGACAATTTTCTTGTTAAATCACGTGAATGCATGAATAATCTGACGCATCTAATATAACATAAACGAATGCAGAAATCCAACTACATCATCTACACGATCTTATTTGTGGGTTGGTCACGACTTGATCACGCTCGATTCTATTTTACGATAGAATACGCGGAAGCAGTAATATCATCGACAGTTTAACATAATTGCAAAAGAAATTAATTATTGATATTTTATAATTACCATAAGAATTATTTCTTACGTTACAACGCAGTATTTTGCATATATTTGCATTTGTCGCAGCCTTAAAATGTTTTACATAAATTATTTCGATAATGAAAACATCAATTAAATTTCTGTTAACTCTAACTAAAAAGTAAAATATCGATATACTCTCTCTCTCTCTCTCTGTGTATATATTTATTAAAACTGTTACCAAAACATCAGTTAGATTCTAAAGATAAATATAAATATATAAGTGTAATATTAATTCTTAATTTGATGGAGAATTTTCTCGTTTTTTCATTGTTATATAAGTGACACTATAATGACATTTTAATCGGTAATCTTTATCAAGGATATATCTATATGACTATTTTATATGCTTATCAAAGAATATATCCTTGCTATGAAGACTCATTTTCCGATCGTCATGGATAGCAAATAAGGTTTTGTCCAATATTTCTATGCTGTCTTGATATTCCACGTGTCACATTAATTAATTCTCACAGTTATGCGCATAATAATAAATATTATCGTTGCATAATTAACACAAATGAGCAATTATCCGATAATTGAGGTTATTCGAAATATTTTGAGATGATAGATAAGCCCGTTGACGAGAAGTGTCCCTAAGGATCTCCAGTCCGAGAAGGTCCAGCTCGGAAAGCGAGTCTAACGAGCCTGTTTATCGAAGGTAACGACGCGACCTCATGAAAAGTGCATTCGTACCGCTAATTATCCACCTTCGGCGCGCACAGCACCGTCTTACGAATAATAAACTAGTAATTTACTAGGTGCGTCACGCGTATTGAACGTCCATGAGCTAATTTCGTTTTTAACGGAAATTTGAAAAGTGTTTACTTCCGGTGGTGCAAAGACGCGGTTTAAAAAGATTATTCGCGGTTTTCGCCCAATTTCTAAAAGTAAAGCGATATGGCGAGAACGATCATATCCTTGGTATGCACGTAGAATGTAAGGTCGTTTATGAAAGTTTGCTTGCCAAACCCCCAATGTCATAGTGGATGTATCGAAACAGCGAATAATTATGAAAAATTAGTTTAAAATAATTAATTTCTCAAATATTCAATTTTAGGACGAGCAAGATCAGATGATTCTTTACATTCAATGATTTATATACGCGAGTAGTTATCTTATATATACGATAAAAATATAATACAATCAAAGTCGTAATTATAATTTTATTCGAAAGATATAACATCTTATAAAACATCTTAGGGTATTATATTTATGAAATGTTAAACTTTTTTTCGCCACGTTATGATCACGAAGTAAAGTCTTATTTTATCGTAAAATCAGATAGTGCACGGCAAGTTTTCTTGAATTTCTTTTTTCCATTAGTTCTGGATAATAGGTGAACGTTCCTATAAATCACTTTACGACAATTCCGATATATCAAGCACTGCAATGAGTTTATTCAGTTTATGGTTGGTCGGGTTTCAATCGTCCAAGTGTCGTCTCGATGCCATTTATTCTCGAGATCCACTTACTCAGCCGTCTTATTAATAGAAATAATTGAGATCATATAAATGAGACTTTCAAATATAGTGATGTTCTTGGGTTAATTATGTTAAATTGAAAGCTCTTGAAATACTTTCTCTTTGAATACATTTTTTTATTATATTTTTAATTTTTTGTATATTATTAATCTATATATAATCACATTTATTTATTGTTATATGCTATATGTTATATGTTATACTTATCATATAACTGTTCGAGTAATATTATTAATTTAGATATTAGTTAGCACGTGTCAAAATCAGAAATAATTATAATTGCCCATGACATGGTAACGCTTGTAATTTTACGCATCAGACCAGACCATGGTCTTGGAGCAAGGTCGTTATTCTGCTCTCAAATCCAATCCAATTTCCACTTTGCTATTCGCACGGGACAATGGCGAGAAAAACATTTTCAGTTCCGGTGAATATGATTACATGAAGCTTTAAAAAACAATTCTATAGACAGAACGACACATAGACTATGCTAGTCACAGATCAATATCTTGACATTAAAATTAATGATCATAGTTATAAGCTGATTAAACAAATGTTAATCTGTTGATCGGATAGAAGGAAATATTATATATATTGATATGCAATATACACTTGTGCAATTATACTTAGAATTATTTTAATTAATATTGCAGATTTTATGCCTCTAGTGTTATATATAAATATATACATATATATGTTTGTACATCACATATATAATACATGATTTTTTTATAAATATTAAACAAAAGCAAAAATACTAGGAAATAATTGGTCTTGGAAGAAGTAACTTGTGGAGAACAAAAACTATACTATAAAATATTATTATTATTCTGGATATATATAGGAGAATTAATAATGGCTCAACATAGATCACAAATCCAGCATTTCCTCCATCTTGTTCGTTCTTATATAATCTTTCGAAACATATTCGATTGTTATAGAAAATTGCTATGACCGAAAGATCTGAAATTGAGTTGAATGATACATGCAACAAGAAACACGTAAACGAGGAACGGTGTCGTAACAATGTCTACGGTCTACACAGAGTAGGTCGTTAAAATTAACCCAATTCTCGGACAATGTTGTAAAGCCCACGCTCTTGTTTTCTGTTTATATGAAGCGTCCACAAATGAGTATTATTAGACAATTTTCGGTTAATAAATCGCAATAAATTTTTTCAAGAAAATACACCTAATAACTTGCACAATTTTCGGTTAATAAATCGCGATAAATTTTTTCAAGAAAATACACCTAATAACTTGCAACAACATCATATTCATACGTCTTTCTGATTGCAAAATGTTTACAGATCTAATTGGAATGATTTGCAACTATATAATAACAATCTGTATTTTTGCCATTTATTTCATCACATGTATACATAATTAACTTTCAAAGAAAGCATATAAAGTCGATTATTTGAAAATAACGAATTCATATTCCTTTTTCATGATATATTGGTTATCTCGATATATGTATATTATATTATATATATTATTATTATGTATACATTTTTATTTTACATCAATTGGTCTGAGAAAAGGTGTAATTTGAGAAGTAAAATGAAGAAAGAGTTAATAATGTGAATAATTTTATTTGATGCAAGATTGATTCTGTATTGCTTTTGAAGAACAAAATCATTGAAATAAATTCTTCTTGAGTTTGTAACAATATATTGTAAAGATATGGAGCAGATTGCGTATTTTATCAATTTCTTTAATTTTAAACGCACAGCGGTCTCTTTGTAGCGTGTTGCTTTCTTTGACGGAAGGCATAGTAGCGGAAATTTGCTCGCGGCATGTTGCTTTCACCGTTTCAATAAAATGTTAAACAAAATGTATAAAACAATTTTAAGATCTTTTCTCACGGCAATATTCATTTTTTTATCTCTAATAAATTTTATTTTGTTATATTATTTTATTTATTGTTAATAAATCCGATCATATAAAAATGCTGTTCCTAATAAATAAATGTTCCTTTTGTAAATAAAAATTATTTATGAGAAAAGTTTCTTATTTATAAAATATTATTTCCTATTAATAAAATAGCTGAAATATATGAATATATGAATATGTGTGTGTGTGTGTGCGTGTGTGTGTGCGTGTGTGCGTGTGCACGCGTGCGCGTAAAACGCATACATAGCGCATTAATATAATTTACATATTTGCTATGATTGCGACAGTTACATGCACACACACAAGCATACAAATTACAAATCATATAACAAATCAAATAAATCAAACAAAATTAGAATTTATTTGAAAAAATTAATTATTAATACCATTACATAATTAAACAAATATTATCGTTATTTCAATAAAAAATTTTAATAATTTAAAAAGTAACTTAATATTTATATTATTAATTATTCTTATTATATAATACGTACTTTTATTAGAACTAAAAAAATATTTCCTAAAAATACTATAACATAATTTTCTTTTATTGCGCAATGCAAAAGCAAAATTCAGATATTATTCAAATGCGAGTTAAAATGATTGAGATTTCGTTCTTTCATATGTCATATGCACGTATTTCGATTGAAATTATTCGATTGAGTAAATGGAAAGTATCAAGCGTGATTCGTTGAAATTTGCGTAACAATAAATTTCTTTAGATAATCAATGATTCGACTCAACGATTGCAGCATCAATACATTGGCATGTAGCATACATTGTATATAATTAATTCTGGATTTGATATTATTAATTCTGGATTTGATATGTGTGTGTGTGTGTGTGTGTGTGTGCGTGGTGTGCGCGCGCAACAATTAATTTTTTTTAATATAAATAAAATAAGAATCTCTCAGAACTTGTACGCCTTGTAGGAATTGAATTTATCAGAAGACGCAAGAAATTGCAAAATAAATAATTCTATGTTCAAAGATAAGGCAGAATTCTAGTCTGGGTTGTTGCAATATTGTTACCTTCTATATTTACTTCTCTAAAATAATCTACACCCAATAAAACAAATTTCCATCTAATAATTTTATAACATTTTACAAAATTTTTTCATTCTATATGGATTTAATAAAATAAATATTATATATAATTTATATAATAAAAATATTGTTTTTTACAGGCATATGTTCTTTGCTTGTTAATATCATTTCATGGTTATTCATTACCAGCATACGATAAAATAAAGACTGCTCTTTTCTTTCTCATTTCATACTAGTTTCTCAAGTTTACTTGTCGATGGCATTACTTTCAAATTCACTTTATACGTTTTAGTTCAATAAAACAGATTAATACAATTTAATCATTCAAGTTGATTATCTATTAAGCTAATTAGCAAATAACTCGCTGTAAAGTATTGGTTTTCTTTTAAATTAAGAAATTTTTCTTCATATATTTATACTCTTTTATAATAATATGTTCATATCATATAAATAATTTTATATAAATAATTTAAAAAAATTTAGTAACATATTCTAAAGTTTAATGCAAAAATAAGTTTTATTAAATTACATTTTATGAGAAACTTCAATAAATATTAAAATGTGGAATTATTGATATAAATATAATTAAAAATATAAATATATAAAGTGTAGAAAAATTGTTAACTAATAAACAATTATAGAATATATATATTTTTAAATGTATTTAATTATTTGCTGGATAAATGTACGTAAAATATATTTAAAGATGACAAAGTATTAAATAAAAATAATTTTTTACTGTGTCATTCATCACAAGGAAATGATTCCTCATTCATCTGAAATTATCGTACAACGCATAATTATTATAACGTAATGGTTTTTAATGACTCATTCAAATCACGACAGTTTTTATTATTCGGAATCGCAGCAACTTTGTCCTACTAATCATCACTATCATTTCCGATGTTTTGTATTGATGATACGCTCGAAAATCATTAAGGTCGACTTCTCTGAGGTATAAATTTTTGCAATCATATTTGTTAAATAAAGAATATTTCAAGATTTAAACAGTATAAGAAAAATATTATTTCTTATAATGATGATAAATATTTACACAGAATTTAATACATACTAAGAAATAGAATTTTTATATGACATTTTCTTTTTTATGAGAAATTATCGAGAAACATTTTTTAGAGAAATATGAAATTTATTTTTTTTATTACAAATACAATTATTTTAAAAATTTAAAATGTAAAATCGATACAATAAACTTGAATTTGAATTGATGTTTAAGAAAACATCATTTAGTGATAGCATATTTAGTGATGGCACATTTTTACTAATTTACATAATTGAACGGGAATAATTAATTTTCGATTTCACTTAAGATAATAACGTATTAAAATAATATAATTCGTGTACATATGGGTCTTGAAACTGCATTCATTGAATATTTTGCTATCTTTCAAAGAGATAAAATTAATTGCTTTGTTTAGAAAGGCATTTTATAATCTCACGATGCCATTTTAAAAGACTAAACATATTTTAAAGAAAGAAAGTGGCAACTTGGTCAATGTCATGCGAAAATGTTGCGTTTACACATACTCTTTGTACATATTTTAATATTAATTTCTATTATAATTAATAAGATTTATTATAATTAATAAGTTTTCTGTAATTAATAAGTTTCTAATCTCCTATAATTAATAAGTTTCTAAAGATTATATTGTTAATATTGCTGCAAATTTTATTTTTGTAAGGCAGGAAGATAATAATACAGTAACTTCAAAAAGAATTTTTATATATACTTTTAATGTATGTATATTTTAATCGGTTTTTCGAAGTAGTCGAGAAATATTACTTATTCTACGAAATATTAAACTTTATCTATTACGCTTGATGTCTAGAATTAATCTTCTCCGTCTCAAATTAACAGTAATTTGACCAACGGGCATATCACAAGAATACAAATATGAGGCATATACGTATATGAATATCGCGCCTTGATCACTATAAAATCGTCTATTACAATGTGTTTTATCTAATAGTTGTAATTATTTATTTTACCAAAAAGTTATCAAACTATATTTTTTAAATAGTTTATATTTATATTCTTTAATTATTTAATAAATTTTTTATAAAATTTTTATATGAATAGTCTTTATGATATCTCTCTTCCTTATCAAGATAACCTAGTGGGATTTTTAGTTTTAATTATAATTATCATTGATTTGAGAAAAAATTCAAACTTTCAGATATTATCCTATATGTCCTAGGATAAAACTGTCAAACTTTATTAAGCCTTTATAAAAAAGTTAATTAATGTTGATGTGATAAGGATTTTTTGTATGAAAACAAAAAATCTTCTGGACATTCTATCTACGACACGTTAAGAGAATACATATACTCTCTTGGAATATATAATGCAATAGAGATTGATAAGCTTATTATTAGGATGCAAAGATAAATATGTGTACTCAAGATTTATGCCAGAGACAGTATTGTGTATTACAAATGCATGCACATACGATTTGAATTAATGAATTCAATTTCACAATTGCAACGGTTAAAACGAACGTCAAATGAATTTATAATGAATTTCTGAAAGATTCTGCATTATAAAATTCATGAAGGAAGCACAATAAAAAACTACAAATTGTGCGCTATGCAAATTTTAACGATCCTTTGATGTTGCATAACTGTCGTGTGTATCTCTCGTTAAATAAAGTTTTTTTTATCCTTCTTTGTGGTCCCGCGTGTGTCGCATCAAGTCACACGACATACATATCGCAGTACGTGTATATGGAAAAAGGAAGGTTGACTCTTACTCAATCGATGTGATTCAGAGAGTACGCAGGGTCGTGAGTACCGGGCGACAAGCAACAATCTTCTCGTTAATGACTACGTAATAAAGCGATGAAATTATCTTAAGCGCACGACTTAAACAGTGGTACATGAAAAATTTTGTACAAATAAAATTACGACAAATTAGAAAAACACATCTAACATAAGAAAAGACAATCATTAATATTGTGTCATTAATATGTCATTAATATTATGTCAATATTGTTATGTCTTTTGCGAATGTTTGAGAGAGAGTATTTCTATTAATTATAAATAATATTTTTTTTCAATAATTATAATATTAAAGAAAGCATATTCTTTATTTATATTTGACGCTACATGCTTCGGCAATAAATCTTGTATTATAAATTATTTTTATCTTATTTGCGAAATTGCAACCTAACCGAAAAATTCAGAATCTATCATAACTAGTATTCACAAAGAAATATCATACTCATCTTCATTTATATTTTAAGTACGACGAGTTAGAAATAGCATGTATAAAACACATTTTATAGTTTTATTTACTCGATTGTACTTCGCAAGAGTGCTTTGTCGGCAGATAGTTCATGCAATACAAGACTAGCATACTTAATTTTAGCGTAGCTAAAAACGATTTATTTAATGTAAAATATAACCCATTTAATATAAAACAATAATTATATAATACGTTAGCTATATTACATTTCCGCTTTATTTATTTCTCGGTCATAGTCAGCGAAATTACCTTGAAGATCGACCGGCAATCAGGCCAGTTTCTTATTGTTATTCGCGATTGAGTTCATGAAATCAATTTTACCGCGGAAATTGTAATGTATTTCTCTGCATGACTTACTTGTTATAGCATTATTTTTTTCCGTTTTTTGTTGAAGGAAAATATTCAACGAAGCACTCAGATTTTCCTGCAAATCGATGAAGAATTTTGTCGGCTGCTTGAATAATCTTCCATCCGTGCTTTATCGCATTTTATTCAGAATAATTCTTAACAGAATTTGCGTAATACCGGTTACGCATCTCGACATTCTTTCCCACGTTCTCTCAACAGATAAATAATTATTCGCACGTATTACAATCACATTTTTTTTATCGCATGATAAATATACATGCACATAAAAAAATTTATAGTTTTATAGAGATGCATGCATTTTATTAACTCCAAGATTTTAAAGAGAGAAAAATCAGATTTTTCAAGAAGGAAATAAATATGTGTCGCAAAAAACGATGAATGAGTTTTTTCTTTTTTCTTCGTATTTTTTAATACTTATCTTTACATTGTAATATAATTAAATTATTGCTCATTAATTTTCATATAAATTTAATTTAGAAATAAAATGTTTAAGAATTATAAAATGTTTTTTAAAGAGAATGACATAAATAAATTATTTAAAATAATTTTTCATAATTTTTAATGATTCTGCAAGTTCTCACCGTCAGCATATATTTGTTATTATTAATATATCTGAATTTTCATTCAAATTTTAAAGATATAAGTTAAATATATAACAAAATTCAATGACGCTAAAAATAGAAATGATACAACAATTGAAAAACTAACTGACGTCAATGAAATAGAAAAGATGGTATTTATTAGGATCGATACCAAAGTCTTAAACACTTACCTGAGTTTGAGGAAAGGAAATTGGAGAATTGTCTATAACTGTATATATGAATAACAATGATCGAAAGTACCGGAAAACGCATTCAATGCATTTCCGTCAATTTCTTGTAGTCTGTGCCACTTAAATTAGCATTATAGTTCGACGAATTGCTCAAATATTGGTGTAACGTTATCTTTCTTCTTTTATCTGTCTATTATTTTACGCTTTTACAACAATGTCGATTAAGATTCGATCAAAAGTGACAAAAAAAACCTCGAGAAATACATAATTGTACGATATAAATATATAGTAAACGTTATATTCGTACTTGAACCTAGAATTGTGGTCAGTACGTGAGACCGATGCTCGCATTATCTGCCAATAAGATTAGCATTAGCGAAGTCTCAGCACGCACAGAACTAGCGTATGCTTTTAAGTGAGATACCTGCGCAAATTTAACAATAATATGAATGGCATTGAAGATGTAATTCCAGGGCGTATGCATTGACTTAATTTTACGGGGTAGAATTTACCTTTATATCCCAGATTCTGGTGTATAAAAAGGTATCATTATTATTCATACTTAAAAAATATTTAAAAAAGCTTAATATTAAAACAAAAGAATTAATAAAACTTGAAATTTCATTATATTTATTATATAATAAATATTCTATTTTATTTAAAACTTAAATTATTTTAAAATAAAATTGTAAGTAAAAAAATTATAAAACAAAATTAGTTAAGAAGGAATTCCAAATTATTTATTGATAAAAATGAACTAAAAATTATTATCTCTATATATTTTCAAAAAAAATTAAAACTATAATTATAATTAATACAATATAAATAATAATAAAGTGTAATAATAATCAATGTTGGAGAGTATTATACCTATATTTTCTCCATTTTAACGTGAAATAAAAGACACGTTTGATGCATAAAACTCAAAATCTAAGAACAAATTATATGAATCACATTTTCTATATTATATAATATTCACAATAAACATGTAAACGTATTACGTAAACGGATACATATGAGCTAGTTATATAGCGGCGCTATATGGAATATGCAGATACATAAGAACTTCGCCATAACGATTCAAGGTCTGGTAAAGTGGCCTAGACTATTTGCAGTTATATACATTCCAGATCATCGTGAGACTATCCTTTCTCAGTTTATTGGGTGTGGTTGTTTATGCTTTTTATTATTACAAGCCGTTGTCATGTTAATCACAATTCTTAGATAACATGTAGTCGCTATCAGACTGTTAAAGAGAGCGCCAATTATGAAAGCGAAGTGGAACATGTAGTTCAAGATCAGCCACAGCGCGAACGCACGAGAAACATTTGTATAATACATATGTGAACCGATTTATATCTGCGTTTATACGCTACATTACGCATATATGTTTGATGAATCGGTCCGCATATATTATAAATAATTTACAGATAATTTTTGATGCACAACATCCGGAATGACGATATTTTCTGGCGTTGAGATAAATTCCTTGTCGATGAACACGATAGATGCGATTAAAATATCCAATTGTTGCAACAAATGCATGAATCCAATCTAGCAATTCACCGATCTCTTTCCATATTGTAGGTTTTATCTCGAGTTTTAACAATGGTGCCATAGTTCTCAGGAGGTCGATTGGAATCAGGAAACGGCACGTATATCGTCGTAATCTTGATGAGATTAAGCATAATTACGCGGATAGACTCGTAAGCTATGAGTCATCTCATAATGCTAGAAATTGCAAGAGTCAGTTTTAGTTTAAGTCAATGCTTCGCGGAACCTGATCATCGATGTTTCATATAAACACGCCTTTTCGATTCATCTATGAATGATGCACAGGAAGTATTACACTAGCAATTTCTGCAATCTTATTTATATTTTGCTTGTCATTATTGATTCATAATTAATTCATTATTAATTATTGATTTCGAGCGCTTAGTTTAATATTAAAATGACATAATCTAATGAATTTCAGGATTTTATAATTAAAAATCGCTGTATTATATATGCAGGATATTAATACACATACAATTACTTTTAATAATATTTTAAACAGATTAAATTATTATTTGGCTTATCAAATTTGATAAATTTAATAAAGATTTCTAATTTTTATCATTTTAATACAAGATTAAAAATTCATTATTTCCGTTATTTAAAGTGCGTTATTTATAATGCATTGATAATCTTTTTATTTATCGGTGCAATTTAAATTTTTTTAATGCAAGTCTTCAAGAATAAATTGCTGCAAAATTTCCACTCAATCATTATAAATACATCTATCAAGAAAAAAAATTCTCGATATCTATTTCATATTTAAATTTTATCAAGTCATTGTCAAGAAAACAAATTCATTATTCTTATTCTGAATAAGTTCTGACCGCTGTCTGATACAATTTTCTATTAAAGACTACGTGAAAACCAATCTTAAATACGTTTTGCAAAATTGCGTCGGGCGGACATGCACTCCGATAAACAATGAGTCTCATTGAGAAGCGTCGACGACTCATTCTTGTCAACGTGAGAGTCTTAGGTTGTCGCAATCGGCAGCCAGGTTGGCCTCTCGACCCCTATCATTCCATTCTTTCTCTCTCTCTTGCTGTTAGCTGCGCTTCTTTTTTATTTCCTTTTTTTTGGTAGATACACACATTTTGGGAGAAATAAAATCGTGCTAATTTTTACTCTCGTGAAAT
This sequence comes from Camponotus floridanus, assembly GCF_003227725.1. Classification (NCBI taxonomy): domain Eukaryota; kingdom Metazoa; phylum Arthropoda; class Insecta; order Hymenoptera; family Formicidae; genus Camponotus; species Camponotus floridanus. The sequence continues at coordinate 1,372,777 of NW_020229636.1, forward strand.
ATGCCGAAAAAAATTTTAGAAATCTAAGACAAATTCGTTATTCCATTTTTAAACACTTTTTTTAGTTTTACAATTAATCTGTATCTTCTCCTGTATCTGCAGGTGTGTCTGCCTTATTGCTTATCCAAACGCTTCGCTTCTTTCTTCCTTCTTGTTCTTTTCGCACGTCCGATGTCATAGAACTCTTCGTCTTCCTCTTCGTCCTCGGTTACTTCCACTTACTCCCACGACTATCCGTTTGAGCAGCAGCGACACCGACAAACTAACGACATGAATAAGGTATATGCGAATTCCCCACTTCTTTCGCTACAGTTGACCTCCCCGTGGACGCGTTCGAACAGCTTCGTAGGGATAAATGTACACTTGACGTCGGCCACGAGGCTTTTAGTGTCGGCAGAACGAAATCATCACTCGTGTTAGTCGTGCTCGATCGGTGGAACAAAATTTTACGACGACGACGACGGCGACGTCGTTGCGTGCAATCGATCGGCAGTTGTAAATGATCATTATCGAGAATCAAAATCAATTCTATTTTCAAAACACATGGAGTTTACTTTTAGTGAGACGGGGAAGCTGTTAAACTGCGTTAGCGTAAGCTTCGTAAGTCTTCATCAATGTGCCTATTTTCCTAGCGATACAGATTTTAACGCTAAAAGAGGTTCAGCAATTGCTATCCATCTTATTCTAATGACAGATTTATAAAATAAATAACTTTAAATTTATTTTGAAAATTGCACAATTATAATTAATAATAAATCATCAAGAAGACTCTGATAAAAAATTAGAAATGTAAATGATACAAAGATGCTGCATCAAAATAATAAGTGTGCTCCTTCTAATGTTGAAAGAAATATAGTGGATGTCTAATCTAATTTACGAAATGAACGTGTGATTAAGTAAATTAACACACTTAATAGCAAGAAGATAAACGAATCTAATGTTAAAAACTGTGTCAACTTTTCACATAGTAAAATTGAGAATGTATTATAAGAATAATCAGATACTAATTATATCATATAATAATTATGGTATAAACATGCAATTTAATCTATAATTATTTATACAGTACGTATCAAACAAATTTCTATTTTGCACATAGCATCTATTTATAATTAATATTTAATTGATGCAGATACATACATATTTTCTTATTTTCCCGAAATTTATAAAAAAAGAAAGATTTTAAAATTTATAATTAATTAAAAGTGAGATAATGATTGTTAATATTATTTAAGAAATTTTAAATAAGCTTTGATTTTAGTAGTAGTTAATTAAGAATAATTAATTTACGTTGGTTATTTTATATTTGAATTAATTTTATATTTGACATAGTGTGATATATTCTCTTGTATCAAGAGGATCACTATATTTGCAAAATTAAATCAATTTTGCATAAAATATTTATAAAATAGATACAATATTGTTCACACAAATGCTTCGATTCTTAAATTATCTATTAGATTCTAATGCACGAGTATATTGAAATCTATAAATACACAGTATTAAAAACTTATTTTAATTTTTATATAAATATATTCTGGAATTATTTATATTATATATGAACTTTAAACTTTTATGAACGTTAATAATAATCAAAATATTATATATATCATTCATTTATTATACAAATAATTAAATATTTGTATATAATTAATATTAAAATGTGTATTTTAGCTGAGAAACAATGAGAATTTTTTTTGTCAAAAGAACACAAAATCTTAAATATTATATAATTAATTGCAAGTTAAAAAATAAGAATATGAAATATATATTCTTCAATGAGAAAATGGAATCAAGGTCATTGCATCTCGATCAATCGCAAATGACCTACTACTGTGGCTAAGCAGGTACCTTTCATACTGGAAGGAAGTACGTAACGCGAAGACGTAACACGTGACCGTGAGACCAACAAATGAATTGCGCGTAAATGCTTTCCTCATAATGTCATGGCGGATGAAAACAATGAGGTTCCTATATTAATTTGTAAGACATGTTCCATAATAATTTTCGTGGTAGTTTTTGACACGCTAATCCATGACGCAAGGTTCATCATTTTGCAAATCGTTTATAATTATAATTATTATATTGCAACAGAAAGCTGAATTCAATACTAAGTCATTATATTGCAATTCTTATAATGATTTTGACGATTTGAATTTTTGACACAATTGATAAAATGACTTTCGAAACAATTGATAAGATTTTTATTTGATTCTTCTGATACTAATAATATACATTCGACTGTCTTAAAATTATTCAAACTTTATTTATACATTATAATTATCACTCAAAAAAATGTTTTGCAAATGTAGGTAGATTTCTAGATGTCACAACCAAAATTTATCGCTATTTTTTGTATCTGATAGAATATCGTTTGTCACAGATAGAATTTATAGCAGCAACATTCTAGCAATGTCTGCTAGAAAATTTAAATCCTATTGCTAGATATTAATCATCGCATTGGATAAATATGAGTTTCAATACTGCAAATAGAACAATTTTTGTAAAAAATATAGCTGCTGATTATAACTGCAGCATCGAGATAATATGTCAATATATTATAGATATCACAGCTAATTTATTTTTATAGCTAAATTAATAACAAAGCGTTTTAGCGTATATGCATATATATATATATATATATATATATATATATATATATGCAACGCTAAGCGAATACAATTCAATAAAAAAAGGAGGCGTTGACCGAAACTGTCTCTCTTTTAAATTGCATAGATACGCTAAAAAAGCTATGTAATTAATTAGATAAAAAATTATAATATTGAGTAGTACCATCTCATTAAAAAGAAAGTTTATTCATAATGTGACTAGTTACAAAAACTTTACAATAACTACGCCGATCCCTATTGCTCGAGATTCCAGGTCCAGGTAATATGTCTTCAATCGTCATTACAATAATTATTCACAGTCATTATTATCTGCCATAATTATAATACGAAAATTTTTCAGAATAATACTTCACAATAAACACAATTTCATCACAATTTTACAGAATTGCGTCGTCAACACGTAACGCTGTTACTGCGTATAGCGTTTAATCTACTGAATCGACGAACTTGCGCATGATCGTTGAATGCGTGATGCGCGATTAAAAATGATAGATTAGATGCGTTGTACAAATTATATTAAGTATCAGGATTATATATTCATTTGTCTCTCGCTGCTAGTCTTTTCTGTGTACCACAGCCAAACTTTACAACAAGTATGATTGATCTTAACATGGATAGGCGCCACAGAAAAACTTTCTTTCTAAATTTCACAAACAGTTCAGATATAAATTCTGTCTCTGTCATTTAGATTGATTACGTGCAAAATATATACGATATTACAATATTTGCTAATCGTTTATCTGCCTCAGTTAATTTTTCGCACCTAAAAAATTTTTGCTATAGTTGCAAAATCATTTTTTTGAGTGATAGAAATACCATAATTGTAAAGAATAAAACATAAAAATGAAAACTCATGACATCATTATGAAACTTCTCACATAAAAGTTTAAGAAAACTTATTATGGAGAATTCTTTTTCTATATATATTAACAACATATATATTCTATATATATTAACAAGCACTGGAATGAAAATTAAATACAAAATTTATTACACTTATATGACTAACTTAATAATTTCGAGTAAACAAGCAAAAGACGATGGACATAAGTGAAATTCACGTAATTATACTCTATTTGCAACCTTAGAAATATCAATTTTATCGATTCTAGAAATAAGATAGTTGGCCCAATGATATTAACGACTTAAGGGTAGTTGACCCTAGCGATAGCTTAAGAACTTCAAGTGACTTTACGTTTATGAGTCAATGTTAATATCGATCATTTTTTAAATATGTTATTTGCATTGGTAATCTTTATTTAAATCTTGATTGTAAGAATATTAGAGAGAAAGATTGTATGCTAGACTTAATAATACTATAAATAATAATATAATCAATAATGATATACATAGAAATAAAATTTAATAATTTTTGAAATTTGGCTCAAATAATTAAAAATTAAATCGAGATTGACACATAAGACACAGAAATAAAATAATAAGTAAAATATTTATTAATGTAAAATTAGATATAAAGTTTGTAAAAAATTCAATTAAAATAAATGTAATTTTTTAAAAAAATATTTTATATACAATTCAACAGTAGAACAGTGTGTGTGTGTGTGTGTGTGTGTGTGTGTGTAAGATTATTTAATTTAATCTAATTACTCCTTTATTAATTTAAAATTAATTGGATCACAATTTGCTATTTATATAACTTTGTTGGCTTTTGTTTAGAATTTATAATTAATACAAAAATATATATAATCTGATATAGATAAGATGGACAGCGTTCGTACTTTGTTTGCTGCCGGCAATTTTCGGTCAATTGGACTTGCCACCATACAGGGACGACAATATTGGCCGTCAACTTCCTTCCAATGAAGTAGATTACCGAAATATCTTAGCTAGATTAGATTTCCTCGGTGCAGAGAGATGCAGTGCCAACGTAATAGCTCAGTGGGCGTACGAAACCAATGCCAATGAATATACACAGCTGCAAGCGGTAAGACTAATTCTAAGACAGTTAAATCTATTTTAAGAAGTATTACTTTTTTATTGATTATGTCTTCTTTATTATTTCTTATCATTTATTTACTATTCCTTAAGTAAGGAATTTATTTTTTAAGTAATATAAATAATATTACTTTCTTTAAATGACTAATCACTTTATCATACCGCGTAGTTTCTGATACTTAACTCTTTCATTAATCAGGCTAACAAATTTCGAAACTCTCTTTTCGGCGGTGGAACCCGCATGTATCTATAGCCTGTATTTGTAATTTAGGCTATCTTACAATGTAATATAAATCCGTCGGTGATTCAACAAAATTATTAAGAAAAATTATATTTTATATTAACCAAATAAATAAAATTTAAAAATAATATTTTAATAAATCTCCAAGAAAATATATTTTTCTTGTTTTAAAAGAGCAATGACCCATATTTACAATTAGAAGTTAAAGTTTAGAAAACAAATGTGCCTTTTAAGTATGAAAATAAAAAAATCTTGTATTCTAATATTCATTGTTGAAATAAAAGATACATTAGATTGAAATTATTATCGTAAAATATGCAATTACATAGGTAAAAGTTTAGAAAGGTGTTAAACTTTCAACACCAAAACGAAATACAATGATAATCATGGAAAATGAGTCACGTACAATCGTATAAGTTTCCCATCCATCCTATGAAACATCTCCAATGAGACCTCGACCTCCTCCTGTGTGATTCTTCGTGATGCTTGCATACATCGACTTGTCCATCGGTTGACGAAGCACTGATGCTATTTTGTAGGCACATCGCGATCACAATTTTCCCTGACACAAGACCGTTTGTATTGTCCGCAAAAGGCCGAACGCCTCCGCGGGAAATCTTCTCAGGCGATTTTGCAATTACCCGTCTCGTATCGCTGGGGAACGGGAATTTTGTACTTTTCAATGCGAAACTCCACCAAGCTTGCGTCGCGTGACATTAACATAATCAAGATGTTGTTTTCCTTTTCCGTGACTGAAAATTTCCATGCACGAATCATCGTCTTGCTCATTATCGCATGGGAAGTATCAATCACTGAAGTTATCTTTTAACTGATTAAATTTTGCGCAATTATATAAACCGCGTTAAGTATTTATTTTTTATAAGTTTATACATATACATATATATATATATATATATATATATATACATATAATACATTGTATACACATACACACACGCACACACATGTGCATATAAACATGAATTATTTTAATGGCAATAAGAATATTTTATCGCGCATGTTGCATAATATTTTTTGCGTAAGTTTTTCTTATAAATGCATGTTAACGTACTATTTAAAAATATTGTATAATTGGATTTTGCATTTACATATATGTAGCCATTATCTTTCGATTTCTTATAATAAATGTACATAAGTACATATTTAACTCTTAAGATAATCATTAATAATCAAAATCTTGATATATATATATAATATTTGCACTATAATTGCGTTTAAATATAGAAAGACTCAAATGCAATTTCACTTTCTTAGTCACATTTTTCTGAAAACAGGTTACTGTTACGAAAAGGCACAAATAGATATATTTTATCTATGCCGGTCTTATCTCTAACGGTAAAACCGTTGTTCACTTGCACTTCACAAAGTTTTGCGCTTTATTGCAATCGCGTTTCTTTATTAGTTATTGACAGATTTGCTTATGTCATGTAATTATTGCAACAATTATACAATGACTACTTTTTCTAAATTGTCTGTTACTTTATAACTATATGAGAAATTATGTGAGAAAATTATATGAGAAATTTAGTAACAATACATAATTTTTATTTTTATCATTTAAAAATAATTAATATAATTTATTTACATATGTTTCTTTTTATATAAACATTATATTGAAAAATTTTTATTCTTACATAAGAATTACTTCTAATGCATATTAATTTTATATTACATTTTCAGCTGGATGCACAAAGGTTATATGCGGATTTCCAATATCAAGCTTGGCTTTTGATTTCCAGAATTGACATAAATTCTATTCAGGATCCTATAATTAGACGACGGCTTCGTTATTTATTCGTCGTCGGTCCTTCGGCACTACCACCTGATCAATTAGACAGGGTAAATGTTAATTGTATTCAAATAGCTGAAATATTGCTTACTTAATAATAAACACACACCTTATGTATTGCAAACATTTTTGTATTGTAAACAATTATTTGTTTACAGTACAATCGCTTAACCAATGATATGCTTGCGGTTTATAATGGAGCCACCATATGTGCTTACAACGATCCCTTCCGATGTGGATTACGTTTATATCCAGGTAATATATCACAGATTACGCTAAATAACAATCGATTCCATATGATACCACCGTGTTCATACACAGTTCGTTGCGGCGAAACTTCGCAGGAGAGTTTACGTAAGTCCAAAATGCGCATGAAAGTGTGAAGAAGTAGAATACGTCACGCACACTCGCGTTCGCCGAGGGAGTCCCTCCTTTTCCGTTAATTTATGAAGACTTCTATGCCGCTATATGCGCTCCTAATTGTCTATTATTTTTACAATGTAAATTCGTAGGCACGCTCATTTAGACACGAAATAAATAATCATTCCGAGATCATAGTAGAGCGTGCACGTGTAGAAAGCGAATAATTAATTAATTAAGCAAATACGCCACGCAATTAAATACTGTTTATTATAGGAATTCAATTAAATTCGCATCTGCCGCGAAGTGATGATTAGCTACATTGAAAAAGGTATCTAGGTTTTGAGTGAAAAAGGATAAGTTTACGCGACTCGATCCAGAAATTTACGATTCGGTACATGATTTTCTGACAAATGAATGTTACGTCTCGGTTGCTTATGTCTAGTAATATTCTTGCTAAAATACACCAATTTAAATCTGTTATGTATCTCAAGACAAGAGAAAGAATGGTCAGTTTTTCCGCAGACACTAAAACATGAACATCGGTCGAAAGATACTCGACAATCTCAGAAAATCTCGAACAAGATAGCAATGTAAAAAAATATAAACTAATATATAACTTTAACATTGACTATATTTTTCGTCTTTTATTACAGATATATCGCAAATTATGGCAAAAAGTCGAGACTGGGATGAATTGCAATACGTCTGGACTGAATGGAGAAGACGAAGTGGTACACCGATTAAAGATCTATATCAACAACTGATTACGCTGAACAATGATGCTGCAAGATTGAACAGTAGGTTTAATGTTAATTCGAAGTTAATGTAAAAATACGATAAATTTTTAAATTAAATAAAAATGGCGGTATTAAAACTGTTCAAGAAATGATTCAAATATCATATATTTTAATTAAATTACGCATTAAATAATAATGGCATCGATTATATATCACGAATATTATAAGTGCTTATATTATTATTTTTATAGATTTTACGGATGCTTCTGAATACTGGATGTTCCCTTATGAATCTCTCAATTTTCAACAAGATATTGACCAGGTTTGGGAAATGATACGTCCACTTTACGAAGAATTGCATGCTTATATTCGCAGAAAGTTAAGGGAACTTTACGGTCCTGAAAAAATCGGCGGACATGCGCCTCTTCCATCCCATATCCTTGGTAAAAATAATGTTATGCATTACTACATGTATAATATCATATATATATATATATATATATATATATATATATAAAATTCAAGTATAATTATTTCTATAAATAATGCACCAAATAACAATAAATATACCAATAATTTTTCAATATTATAAACTATCTAAATATAATAAACTTTTTATATGTAAATATTATTTATTGTTATGTAATTATATCATTATTTTCATTACAGGTAATATATGGGCACAATCTTGGAGCAATCTCTTAGATGTTACCTTACCGTATCCTGGAAAGACATATCCTGATGTCACACCAGAAATGCAAGCTCAAGTAAGATCTTTCTACACTTTTCTAATTAATTTTTGTAATTAATATTTTATATCATACATGTGTTATTATACACTACGTATGTACAATCAACATTGATAATTATTAAATGTATAATTAATTTTGATAATTGAATATTATAGGGCTATACACCAATTGACATGATTCGAGTGGCCGAGGAATTTTATCTGTCCTTGAACTTGAGTGCTATGCCACCGGAATTTTGGGCCGGAAGTATAATCGCCGACCCGGGCGACCGTCCACTAATCTGTCAAGCCTCTGCGTGGGACTTTTGCAATCGTTTAGATTACAGGTAAATTCACTTATCAATACGTACATGTATAATATATAGACAACGTTATGTAATATATTATTTAATAACAATATCAAAAAGATTTTTGAAAGCATCTTAAAAATTTTATAAACAAATACTAAACTTATATTTTAATATTTATAAAATGCAAGGAAATAAAAATTTTTAATATCTTTTTGTATATATTTAGGATTACATAATTTAATATATTTGTATATATATTTAGGATTAAGATGTGTACAAAAGTGACAATGAAGGATCTGATAACTCTACATCATGAGATGGCACACATTCAGTATTTCTTACGGTATAGCGGTCTACCTCGCGAATTTCGTGATGGCGCTAATCCAGGTATAAAAATACATTTAGAATTTTTTAAATACTTATTATTATAATAAATTTTAATTATTATTATTATAAAATTAAAAAGTTACAAAAAAAATTAAATAATTAAGAAGAATGGATAAAATAAAGAATAAAACAAATTACATAACAGAAAACAAATCCTTTTGCAACGGAATAATCATCAAAATAAATGCAAAAATAAAATCATACATTATTTTTCACAATAAATAAATAGACGTTAAATAAATGCTCTAGCGTTACGTCATAAAACTATTAATGCGGTTTTATAAAACGCGCACAATACACCTACGTCTATTGTTAACGTCGCTGATGTTTATCACAATACACGAATGCGAATGAAAAATTACATCAGGAAGAAAAAATCCGAGCGACTAGAATAATAAGATGGAAATAGCTGGAGCGATGATGGCATACAACATCGGACAGACGACACGCATTACGTAAATACATCGTTCGTTTCTGGCCCGACTTCCGGAAGGCACGGCCGACTTGTGTACTTTTACAACTAATAGCGCGAAAGCGAGAGCGAGAGCGATACGCTCGAGGTGTATGCTGCGCATTACACTACTCGCGAATAGGCGAGTAGATGTTACTCGCGTACATTGGCGTCGGATGTTAAAATATTTTTATTACAGTGCAATCGCGCTTTCACCGTCGCAATGGCCGGCCGGTCGGCCAGACCCGGTCATTCGCCTTATACCGGAACACAGATTGTTTTCGAACGAGAACAACCTCATAGAGGTGGCCTTGCCGATCGATTTCGCATAAAATTTGCAAGCAATGCCTCGATCTCTCTCGCAAAGACGCTTATTATCGCTTCCACCGGAATCCGCGTTATTATGATTTAGAATTATTTTAAAATTATGATGTACGTTCAAACGAATTTTATTTATCTGCACGTAAACAATTTTTATCCAGGATGTAAATTTCATCTTATCTCAATATATACCATTATTATTTTTATACAATTATTTTTGTATATTATATATATTGCATTATCTCTCTATTCATCTATATTTCCCACTTACTTAGTGGCCAATTAATATTAACTTCGAGTTATGAAATTATTTTAATTGCACTTTCGAGTGCTAAGTACAATTTGCATAAGGAAATGTGATCCAAAGAGAAATAATCAACGTCATCTACCACGCTCGAATTATTGGTTCAAACTACTAATTACATCCTGGTTAACGTTAAATCATCGTGCGCAAAAAAGCCACCGATCTAGCTATCTGTGTAGACCGGAGAACCTCGAGAAACTTTGCAATAATCATAGACGGAACTCAGCGACAAGCCATCTGTTTCATCTGATGTCGACTTTCACCGTGACGTTCGATTATCAAACATCCGAACTCTTGTAAAGCGTTTACAAATTCTCTTAAAAGAATAACACTCCAACACTTCAAGATATTAAATCATAAAGAAAAGTCCCAAATAATTGTAATTCGTACATTAAGAAATTATTTTTTATTATTTTTATTATTTTTCTCACAATTGAAAGATTGCGATAAAATTCATTATGAAATAAGCTCATAATTGATTATTATAAATTCACACTAAAATAATTATATTGTTTTATAATAATCTCTTGAAGGAAGCAAATTATGATCTTTGCCAATTTTTTTATTTAATTTATCTTATTATATCATAAGTAATTATATTAATTATATTTATCAGGATTTCACGAAGCAATCGGCGAGACTGTCGCTTTGAGTGTCGCGACGCCGCGTCATCTGCAAACTCTGGGTCTAGCGAACAAATTCATCGATGAACGATCCGCGGATATCAACTACCTCTTTTCGTTGGCAATGGAAAAACTCGTGATGCTACCTTTCAGCATCACGATGGACAGATGGCGATGGGACGTTGCTCGCGGTTACGTGAACAGGGAAGAATACAATTGTCACTGGCATAGACTGATGGAACAATACGCGGGGACAAAACCGCCGGTACTGAGATCCGAGGACGATTTTGATCCAGGTGCGAAGTATCACATTCCGGCCGACATCCCGTACATAAGGTAAGTGTCGCTGTTTCTATTTTATTTCTCATGCATGTTTTTGCTTTATTTAATATGAGTTTTCTCATAATAATCGATTGTTTTGCATAGAAAATTACATAGAAACGTTTTGCGTAAAAATTATTACGTGTTGACGTATTAATTTTTTATTTTTCTTAACGATCTCAGTAATTATGAGTAATTATTTTAATTAAGATTAGATATGTGGGAAAAATTTTATAATAATAACAGGAAAAACAGTATTTTCATAATCATACTATTTGATATCCTGGATATAACTTACTATGTACATTCTATAGGATATATTATTATTTCAATAAGTTTATCTCTTGATGAGATAAAGATAAAATAATATCTGCTAATGCACGTAAAGTACTTTCGTACGTAAAGTTTTCAACACGCCCATATCTCGTTTGCGAACAATTTTCCGCACCTGAGTGTCTTATGCACGAGATCAACGATTTCACTTTCGATTCGCGATCTCGTGCGTCTCCTCTTATGATTTACACATTGGCAGATGAGGAGAAAGAGAGATGGGAAATCCTTTCTCCGATTATCGTTACGCGTTGCTAGAATGATGCGCGTTTGAATTAGATTTAATGCCTGAGAACCACATGCCAAATGATAGATCGCGAGACAGAACAAGTCGCTGATATTATCGAATCGGAAGTATTACGTATACGCACTTTTCTTCGTTAGTCATGCTAGATAAAGGAAAGTTCCAATTTCATCGACCGTACGAGATTAATTACGCATAGGATCTTTCGCGGCATTAATTATCGAGTGAATTTTCCGGGTATAACTCCGGCCGAAATCGCGAGAAGCGAAGAAACTTTCGCCAGCTCTACTTTTTCTTATTCTCTGCCGGAACAAGAAATCTAATAATACTACCGTCATAAACAGATATCGTTTGCGTGGAGCGCGATCGAAGATAAACGATTCGTCACGAAATTCAAGGATATTGATGCCGATAGGAAAAATGCACACGGAAAATTCTACCTCGTAACGTATAATGATCTTTTTCGGTCGGCTTTTCGATCAAAAAAATTAACATATCTAGATTGATCTTTGTTTCGGTTTGATACATAACTTTCTCATAAGAAAGGAATAGTAGATTTTGCAAGAGTCGTAAATTGCATTTGTGAAATTTATTGAGGAAGGACATGCATATAAAGATAAGCAAGTTAGTTCTTCAGGCTTCTTGTAGAATATGGCAATAGAATGAATTTTTTTCTCAAGACTGTATCGTTTTGCTCTTTGGTTTTATTAAAAAGAAGCGAAAGACATGGTACAACATAAAAGACGTATATTACATGTTACGAACGTCGAAAGAGAAACACACAAACATGCGTTCATATTTAAGTGTCGATATCTAAGGAAATCGTTAGCGCTGTCTGCGCGGACTCGTGGCACCCGTGGAATCATCTTTCGTGACGCAAAACGACTGTTCTGCAAACTCATTTCCCTCGCCAGGACTCCCGCCGAGTGGACGGCACTGCTAAATTAATAAAATAAATACATCGCGTTTCCTTCGCCCGCGAATTCATATTCGAACGAAGTACTTGTCAGGCAAAGAAAACACTTCGTTAGCGCTTTCGAGTGAAAAATCAGCCGTTAAACATGTTAAAAATCGTCATTGTTTCCTACAATTATTTTCTCTTCGACACAATGCGTTGACAAATTTTGATAGAAAAAATATTATCGAGATGTATTCCGTAGCAGGTGCCAATACGTCCGCTCGTGATGCAGTGGAGAATTTTTTTTTTCTTACGAATTAACTTACTAATGATCTAATTTCAAATATATACACTATATGTACATTTTTAATTATGATATTGATCAGTCGAGTTAATAGATTCTCAATGACAGCTATTTATATTATAACATATTTCTTTTTCCCTCTACCATACATTAATTTTTCTCTGAAACGAGCGAAAAATCCTCCACTGTCACGCTTTTAATACTAATATCCCCCGTGTCCCCCGTAGCTGTATTCTTCACCCCCGGAAGAACCATGGTGGTCGTGCACTGGTACCGGCACCGGCACTTTTACGGGATACGGCACCGCTTTGGGTACCGTCACAGGGACATGCTTCGTTACGTGAACCGGCACGGGTCGTTCGACAGGCACTTTTACAGCGTAGGGCACAGGTTTCTCGACCGGGACGGGTACCGGTTTCTCCACGGGATATGGCGCCGGTACCGGTACCTTAACATGAACGGGCACAGGCTTCTCTACAGGTACAGCCACCGGTCGCTCTACGTGCACTTTGACCGGATAGGGTACCTTCTTTTCTACCGGATAGGGTACCGGCTTCTCGACGGGGACTGGATACGGCTTAACTATGTGTACCGGGTAAGGTCGCTCGACGGGCACTGTCACCGGGTACGGTACCGGCTTCTCCACGGGGAAGGGTTGCGGCACGTGTACTGGGACCTTTACGGTGTATGGTACGGGCTTTTCCACCGGGAATGGCTGCGGCACTGGTACCTTTACCGGATATGGTACTTTCTTCTCGACCGGATACGGTTGGGGCACGTATACTTTGTAGGGTACTGGTCTCTCCACCGGTACGTGTACTGGATAGGGTACCTTCTTTTCGACAGGATACGGTTGCGGTATGTGAATCGGTACCTTGACGAATACCTTTACCGGGACTGGTATCTTCTTCTCGATGGGATACGGCTGTGGTACTGGTACTTTAACGGGATACGGTACTTCCTTCTCCACTGGATAATGAACCTTCTTCTCAACCGGATAAGGTACCTTTTCGGTCTTCACGATCGTGATCTGTTTGATCTTGCCGCCGTCGTCGCCTCCGCCCCCGCCGTATCCACCGTCTCCACCGCCGTATCCACCGTCTCCACCGCCGTATCCACCATCTCCACCGCCGTATCCACCATCTCCACCGCCGTATCCACCATCTCCACCGCCGATATCGTGACCACCCTCGAAACCGCCTCCGCCGCCGTAATCTCCACCACCGTAATCGCCGCCGCCATAGCCGCCCTCTTCATGTCCCCCGTAACCTCCCTCGATGTGACTCAACCCGCGCTTCTCCTGTTTCTTCTCCGTGGCCTCGGCATTTTCGTTTGATTCAATCTTCTTAGTCTGTTTCTCCTCGCACACGGCCAAGGCCAGCAGCCCCACTAATAGCGCGAGAAACTGTAATATATCGATAGAAATGCTGTATCGATTATACCAATCGCTTCAATGCTATGTCTTTTGGATGAAAAAATACTTTTTATGAACTAGATATAATTGTTAATATGTTTTGAATAATATGTGTCAGAGATTACATATATAAAACATTGACCATTCGATAAATTTTTGTTCTTTGATCGTGAACTTTATCGCTTTTGTTACGATTTACATCAAGGAGAAATATCGATAAATTTTAGTTGCGATTAATTTGATTTAAAAAAATCGCACGACTATCGTCATCTTTACTTCAAACGAAATCTTAAATTTAAAAAGATGATGCAAAAGAACTAAGCCGATTTAATTTGCATAATTAATGGAAGCTAATTCCATCCAGTGTGACTTACCAAAATTCTCATGTCTACCAGGTCTTTCACGATCTAGTTAAAGTCCAGACTTTACTGGATGCTTCCCCCCAAGGTACCACCGTCTTTATAGTCCGCTTTCCCCCAACGCGTATTAAGCGAGCCCCTCTGCGCTCTCACGGAAAAGTGAAACACACGTCTGGCGTTCGCCCGACGTACTTAGCGTTATGGTATTTTTTTTTTTATGAATTCTAGACATACAGTCGGTGCTTCCATAATCGTGTCTAACGGTGTAGCAACCGTGGAAAATTGAATACCGGAAGTTACAACGATGATATTCAAAAATTCAAGAGAATACGTGATATAGAAAATATGTGTCGTAAAAAAAGATGTTCCATGACTATTATTCATTTGGAATAAATGCATATCCGAAATTTAAGGAAATGGTTAAAAACAGATGGACAGTTTTATAACGACTAATTGTAAAATATATACTATGAATGAGATAATCTTCTGCCAAAAGAATTAATGTCTGCAAAGAAAATATTCTAAGATTTAAGATAAAGAGTATTAATTGTTTTGCTCTTCTGTTAAATTTTACACGTAATGATTAATCCTTTTTAGTCTTGTTCACCTACGCCATTGGATACGTTTCCATTCCTCCCCTACTGTCATCTCCCTTCTCTTTGCAACCTCCCTCTTCCTCCTTCCGCCGTTTTACATCTCGTGGAAGTTTCTCGCCCGTATATCGCTGTCCGGCAGGACTCTCCCTCTCCATATCCGGTCCCCACAGAAGAACGAACAAGACGCGGCAGTGATTGCGGCAAGCTTCATACGAGTTCTCTCAGCCGAGACGATAGACACCTAACGGTCTCTCCAGCTCTCTGAGGGAGAGAGCGAGAGGAAGAGCTAGGAAGAAAGACAGAAAAAGTTGTGGACAAGAGAGGAGAGAGAGAGAGAGAGAGAGAGAGGGGCGACGCAATATGTACAAAGAGAAGATATAAATTCTAGAATGTTGATGTGAGATCGACCGCATTATAATGTGCCGTTTACTAGGTGCGTTGTACGGTAATTTCCGATTTTTGAGACTTGCTTGAAATAAGAAATACGAGATTCTTAAACAAACAATGCGAGAAAATAGCCAGGAATAATATTTAACATTCTGTGACGAACGTAATTGTGATTGAATTTTGAATATGCAGAGAGTTTTTAATTACTCGTTATAATTAAAAAATATACTAAAAAAATTATTGATTATGTATATTAATAAGCAAATAACAAGAGAAAGGAAAAATTTTAAATTAATAAATATAATTTAATATTATTCTAATTATTTAAAAGTAAAAAATGGAAATATAAAAAAATATCTAAATTGGATTCAAACACATAACAAATTCTCTTAATAATTTTTTCGTAAAAAAAATGTTCGATTAAAACACTGAAAATATATTTATATAACTTTCCACTTTATTATAATTCTTGCTCAAAATCTTAATCCTTAATTGTTAATTTAAATAAAGATGGATACATCTGTGAGTTACATTCTAATAAAACTATATAGCGAAAAATATAAAAAATAGTAAGCGAAACTAATATAGCTGAAAGAGAAAAAAGTATATGCTTGAATAAGTCGGCTAAAAGATTAGAATTCAAATTTATAATTTTTAAATATTCTTAGTGATGCTCTGATACACAATCAATTTCATTGATTAATAGAGATTACATATATACCATAAAATTTATGCAATTCCTTCATTTAAATTATGTTAAAGTAAAACAAGGAATCATTTTATTTTCTCAGATTACGCTATTAACAAGAAAGGCAAAATTCAATACACATTTCATGACAAAAACACTTTATTATCACAGTTTCAGATTTTTTTTCCGAGCAAGTACAAATAAGGAAGTAATAAATAGGAACATAATTCCAGTTATATATTTCATTTCTTTCACTTTATTCATACATAAGTTGTTTGGGAAAATCAATTATTCATACATCAATGGTTATACTAATAGAAAAAAATTTCATGTTGCGCAATTTTATATATATACTATATACTTGTGTATCCTTTATACATAACTCTATTAATTATAATAAAAACCAATACGTCGCTATCTCATAACAGTATTAAAATGATAAATAATATAAACATCTGCAGCTTGAATGAGTCATGATCTAATCATTGCAATCGCTGTCATTCATTGTCAGCGTTTTCGCTTTCTATCAGATTTTCCTTTTTCTTAGTATCATCTTAATCCTTCTAATCGAGTTTGATAGGAAACAGTAATTATACGACATAAGGAAAGGACTTTTTTAATAGATCGAATGTTCTGCCTCGTCTTGTACCTCATAAGATTTGTCCAAGGGACAAATATTTTGATTGAAACAGAAAGATTTTATTATTTCTATCGGCACGGATTTTTTCATAGTATACGAGGATCTTTAATGGCTACCGGAACTGGTTTCTCTATTAGATACGGTTTGTTTACAGATATTTTGATTTTTATCGGATATGGTTTAGACACTTTTATCGAATACGGTCTAGTTATTTCTATAGGATACAGTTTCGACACTGTGGTACCGGATATAGTCAGTCAAGGATGACCTTCATCGGTAGCACTACTTTCTTCTTGATCTTGTACACGATCTACACCTTGATCGACGCTTTAATCTTGTAAGGTATCGATTTGTTGACAATACATAGCTACAGTAACCGGTACTTCAACTTTATACGATACGGGATTGTTGAGCTTCACTATAAAGAACTTGTCTTGACGTAATAAGGCTCTTTTGGTACTTCGACAGGTATTTATATAGACTTTCATCCGATAGAGCACCTTTTCCTCTATTGCATAAGGCTGTGACATGGGTATTTTAATCTCGTGCGAAACATGTTTATAGATCGGATACGGAATCTTCTTTACGTCACAGGTACTGATAATTTTTTCTTCACAATTACAATTTTTTTGTACAACTTTTACGATTATCTCAATTAATATTCTCAAGGAACTATATGTTTCTCGGAAATCTTCTTCTAATTTCTGAAATTGATCTACTAGACCATGACGAAAGCTTCTATTTCTCATATTTTTAGGGGTAAATCTTGAATATGTACTCCAATCGCTCACATCTTTCTCTGATTCTTCTTCATCATTCATTGGATTGTATCTGTCATAATCATCATACTCTTTTTCTTTTCGCGGGTCTTTCCTGATATTGAAATAGAACTCACGGATAATCTTGGATTCTGTAGTGATATTTCCATTATTGAAGGCCTTTTCCATTGCTCTTTCGGCTGCTTTTTCGGCTGCTTTTTCCACAGCAAGTTTCCCGGCTCTTTCAAGTTTCTCTCTGCCAGCCGATGATATAACGATAGCAAGACTTAGAAATAGTATAAAACACTGCCGCTGTTTAAAAAAAATATGTTATATGGAATTATAAAAATATTTAGATATTAGAAATTTTCAATATAATAATCATTGATCAAATTATCATGGAGGGCATCAAATAATACTGTTTTTATTAATTTTTAAATAAATGTTAAATTTATTCTTATCCTTTATTGAATAAAGTTCTTCACTTTTTTTAAAAAAAAGAAATATTTTTAGTCAAAAATTTCTAAATATTTAAATTCGATATGAAATAATTAAATTTATCTTACGAACTTAGACAGAATAAAGTTGACAGTTATTACAAGGAAAATTAATAATTATATCAAGCTACCTGATATCCCATGATGGCGTTTTTACAATAGATCAATTTGTATTAAATTCAAACAGAAAGATATCTTATTATTATTTACATATCATAGACTACTTTCTCTAGTTGAACATTTATAGCTTTGCAGAACCTATTCGTGATAATTATCTACGCTTAAACGATCATCATTATTTTATAGGCTGTAAATGCTGCAAATTTATTCGCAAAGAATGAATCGTGCTATCTATTTTAAAGTTGGAATGAAACGCGAAATGCGTAAATAGCTTGAATCACGAGAACTGTCGCTTCTAAAAGAAAGATAAAAAAACCTGTATGAAAAAAATTTTAATTGAACTAAATTTTTAGCTTATATCAAGTTTTATTGCTATCAAAATTAATACCTATTTTATAAAATTTATAATAATAGATTACAATAAATTTATTAGTTTAAAAGAAATGATAATAATAGTTCCTATGTAGAATCAAATGCTCAAAGAAAATTTCTATACTGTTTTATATTATAATATAAATATTTTATATTATAATATAAGAATAAAGATTTCAAAGATTTCTACAGAGACAAATTATTTGATCTATGATAAAGAAACGCATTTATTCATGTTCTAATTCATTAATCTATACAAAAAAAAATCTAGATTAAAGTTATTTACGATTGATTTATGAAAGCGATTGATTTATGAATAGAGTACTTTCTATATTATTGAATCATAAAACTAACTAATCTTTGTATATACGGAGTTTTATCTTTCCAGATCATTCGATCATATTTTTTAACAAATACTAATTTATTAATTTTTTCTTTTTTTATCGATTAAATTTTCGATAATAGTTTTCCTAATCTTTCGCTAAATCTCGATACATAAAATTCTGCAAGTGATATGTGAATAGTGATAAAAATAAATAAATAAATTTATAAGAAAGAAATAAAATTAGAAAAATATTATAATTCATCATATTTAAAATTAGAAAAATTAATAAATTAGATAAACAATTTATGTATTAAGTCTTTCATACTCTATATATTAAATAATCACTTATAGTCAAGTGGTTAGATAACCCGTAGAACATTTGTATTAACGCACTGATATGTATAGGAAATGTGCATAGGTCTTTTCTGTTACAAACAATGTATCGCATATGTATCGCTCGACACTTTCTTTTGTAACAAATTGAATAATTCGATCAAATTTCTCGGATCAGTAACACTAGTGAAACCGAAACCGGTGTAAATGCGCTCTCCACATATCTTACCTTCTCGTAGGTGCACAAAACTTTCCCGCTTTGGCAGCGGTTGTACACCACTTAACTTATACGCTTCTCGAAACTTTCTTCTCTGATACTTCCCGGAGGTATAATCGAAGAAAAAAAATACTTTCGTCATTCGGACAATGACAGCTTCAGCTAAGCGCTTTATCTTATTGCTTTCATTTTTTCTATATTAACAATATAGTAAAAAGGCGTGTCGCTTATTTACTCATCATAATCTTGATATATAATTACAATATCTCGAATATTATATACATAAATTACGCCTATCCTATCTTTGCAACACGGAAGAACCTAATATAAGTGAAATCGTAACACGAGTCGCTTTGGATACTTATTACATGAACTATATAATCATTTATTTCGTAAATTTTACAGTCGCTATAAAGAAAATCATGATATGATATAAGAGCGATATGTTTATAATTGTTTCACGTATAAGTACATTAACTGGATTCTATTCCACACCTGTTTTACAAAAAATTGTAAAGTATATATACGGATTTATGAATATAAATGTATTTCGAAATTAAGTTAAAAGTATAAAAAATTATATATAATCGATTATAAAAATTTACATCTAGTATTTAAATAATTAAAATTTTAAGGAAAAAAACGGTACTTTTTTTTTAGTAAACATATAACATATGTCATATATACTTATAATTCTTGAAAGTTTAGATTCGTACTAGTACGAATACCTCTCGTACGAAAGGTTAGATTCGTAACTAGTTTGTATTATAAATCTAAGCAATCTATGTATTATCATAACTTCTTTACTTTGAGATTATTACGAATTAAAAAGAAAGTTGTATTATTTATAATACATGCGCATATATTTGGTATATTTTTACGAAGTACTAATTTCAGATCAGATATTACATATTTTCATATTTATATTATAATTTATACGCGATATGCCTTTTATATTTATAATTTATAAAATAGGAAAAAAAGTGTTATTAATTATTAATATCTTACTAAAGAATTAGATCAATTCATGATTTTATAAATTTTAATTATATATATTATATATATTTATATATATATAAATTTTAATTATATATATATATATATATATATATATATATACTTACATTATATGAAATCTTATGGTAATGCGGAACATTCCGTAATCAGATTCAGGGTCAATGTCGAAAGACTGTTGTTTTGCAGAAATCAATTACATTCCATCGATCCTCGTCTCGCTATAATTACGCGGTGAAAGTGACTGGAATTAAACCGATGACAAGAAGAGACTTTAATGATTGACTTGGGAAAGCTTTAATGATTAAACAAATATCTTAAGAAGTTAATTATCTATATATTATTAATTAATTTAATTTAATATATATTGATTCAATTAGATTTTAGTACCAGTTCCTATTTTTAATTACCTTCATTTTTATGAGTTAATTGTTTATAATAATATGTTATAAAACTGTTTTATAATAGTGACAGCGATAAAAAAAACATTAATTTAATTACATTAAATTTTTTTTAACTGAATCATTTTGCATCTGGAATATTATACTATAGCATCTAGAATCTATATAGTAATTACATTTCCTTAAAAGAATAATATTACATAATATTTTATAATATTTTCAACAACAATCATTTATTTTCATAGTTTACAATATTTGGAAAAAATATGTATAAATATGTATAATCAGAATAATTCCATTAGTAACTATATAAATAAAATGTATTATAACAACAATACGGAAAATAATATTTTAAAAGATAATGTATAAGATAATTTTATTATCTTATGTAGTTATATACACATACATTCAAGTAAAGAAAAATCCGTATAAAGTAAATAAATTTCTTTTCAAGAAATCAATAATAAATACTGACTTCTATATTCTGGTTCTATATTATGTATATTTTATATAGTTCTACATTTTGTATTAAAAATTTGGCAGTTATATATCCTCAATCTTCAAAATTATATATTCAGGATTTGATGAAAATTAATTAATTAATCAACAAAGCCTCTAGCAGCTATAATTCTATTAACATCTTCTATTGAAATCTTCTATTGACATCTATTTAATTTATTTTCAAGAATGACTACATTCTTTAAGTTTAGTATTTCATGTATAATTTCTGTGCTCTACCTGTTCATTTATTGGCACCTCGACTGGTATATTAACCGGATAAGGAATAGGTCTTTCGATGTGATGAACCACTTTGTTTACGTCAATCGGTATAGGCCTGTGCACTGGTATCTTCACCGGTACTGGTACGAATTTGTCTACAAAATATGGTACTTCTTTTTCGACCGGATATGGTGCTGGTACGGGAACATTTACCTTGACCAACACTGGCTTGTCCACCGTGACTGGTATCGGCCTTTCTACATGAACTTTGACTGGTACAGGAATCGGTTTCTCAACAGGATACGGAACTGGCTTCACGATCGGGACCGGATATGGCTTTGGTACTCGAACCGGTATCGGTTTATCCACCGCGATTTTCACAGGATAATGAACGACTTTCTCGACTGGATACGGTTGAGGTACATGTACCGGTATCTTCACCGGTACTGGTATCTTCCGTTCTATGGGAAATGGATCTGGTACCGGAATCTTTACTTCATAATGTATTTTCTTCTCGATGGGATATGGTTTTGGTACATATATCTTAACTGGGACGGGATGATCTACTGGTACCTTAATCGGATACGGAATCTTTTTGATGACCGGTACTGGTTGCGGAATTTTAACGGGAACTTTAACGAGGACCTTTACGGGATAAAGTATTTTTTTTTCAATCGCGTACGGCTGCGGGACAGGCACTTTAACTGGATACGATATTTTCTTAATCACGGGATATCGGATAGTTTTTTCTACGGGGTACGGCACTGCGATTTTCTTTATAATCGTTATGGTTTTATGCTTCTCGTGTACATGATGATCTAGTGCTTTATTATTGTGTATATTTTGTTCATCTCCTCCACCATTCGATTCATGACCATAATTGTTTGGCAATTCATACTCATTTTTAGGTCCATTTTCAAAATATACAATATGAGATTCTGAAACTGAAATTAACCTTTTTTATAAATTGTATTTAATAGTTTTCTTTAAAATTAATTATGCCATTTATCAAGATATTGAATAAATTCAATAAAAAAATTATAAGATAATTATAATAATAATATTTTATAAATACATTAAAACTTTTTCACTTTTTTTAATATTCTGTATTTATCATCTTTATGTGTATCGAAATTTAATTACTAAATATTAAATCACATCTAAAAGATATGTAATGTAAATAAACAAATATATCAGTTCTTACATTATTAACTTTATCAAAAACGCGTATTAGAATACTTACGTTCATTATCTTTTGACTGATCTAGTTTGATCTTATGTATATCGTTTGTATGAATGTTTCCTTCTGCAATATTAATTCTATTATGCCTTATGTGATAAGGCATAATTTGATACTTTTGTTGTGCTTTAGGAAGATGATCGTACTTATATACGTATTTATTAAGGTTGTCATGAAATGGAAAAGTTGACACCATAGCCACAAAGAGTGATAATAAAAGTATCCCATATTCCTGCAACTAGCAAAACCCATATAATGTCATCTATTGCATGTTTTGGTGCAGAATAAATAAAACTATTTAAAAATATTTTTATAACTTACATCCTATTTCTTTTTCTAAGAGTAAAAAAATTTCATTTGCGTAAAAATAAAAATAATATTTTTCTAAAATATATTTTATGTTAATTATTTAAATAAAATATAAATCAAATTGATATATTTATTTTTAAAAAAAAGAGAAGATATGGATCTCATTTACGTAAATAAAAAAAAATATTTTTTTCAAAGAAATTATTGTATCAAGTTTGAAAAGACAAAATTAAATTGTAATCAAAACATCTACTTTATTAATAAAATGTTTGTAAAATAAAAAAAATTGATAGAAACAAACATTTTCATTTAATTTTAAAAAGCTTTTTTTCCTGACATATGCTCTTTTTAATAAAATAGCAAATTCTGTTATTTTAATACATCACAAAAACAATATCATAAAAAGAATAAAATAGATTTATGAAAGAATTTCTATCACACTTTAACAACACATTATGATTTTATTTTAAAAAGAATTTGACACACAAACACTATTTGAAAAAAAAATTCTGCACAATGTGACATAATTTCAACACTTATTCACAAAAAACTAATGTTTCCAATGGTATAAGAACATACTGTATGTCTCATCCTGAACAAGATAATAGAACAATCTCTTGGAAAAAATCTTCAATCTCCTTGCTCGAGTAAAGAGTAAATAGATCAGTTGTATACTTTTACCATCTTATATATATGGTTGCTACGAATACGTTGTAGTTATTAATCTAGAGACGCACGCAATATCTTCTTCAAGAGGGGATAATCACTTTCGCGTTATTACTCGCGTGAGTGAAATTGTCTTTTCTGAAACAGTAAAAATGGGAAAACACTAGCATGCGCTGATTTTAATAGATTTACTTGTGAAGGGAGTAATATTTATTGTTTCAAGGTAATAAAAATCGTTCACTTCTTTTATAGAATCTTGACATTCTCTCGGATCGATTCTCTTAATCATGATCTTGAAACAATAGTAAACATTGTTGTGTAAAATAATAGAAATAATAGAAAATTATTACTATTTAAAAAGAAATCAAAATAATAACAACAAAATATAAAAATAAGACTCACAGAGAAAATTTTTGTGAAATCGTCGAATGTCATAGAAGCAATTTTCTGAAAATTTAATAAGAATAGCTCGATTACTTTTTACTCATATTTCAATTATCTTTATTTTTATCGCTAAAGTCCATATAATACTCTTACTATAACGCATGGCGGAGCCTATTACCGGAAACATAATCGGTCACTTGGAAATAAACCTAAATCCAGTAAACTAGAATTTGCAGTTACGCATCGCTGCTTCGCCAAGATAACGTCCTGAACAGAAAGAGAAAAATGTCAAAGACCTTTTCATATCGATGCGGAAACTTGTATGGGAAAACCAGTTACAGCTATCGTTAAAAAATGACCGCTTGACATTTTGCCATAAATCATGATTACATATTACTTCGCAGAGATTAATTATTAGAGATAATTCAGATAGCAAAGTAAACGCATTACAATGCACGTGCAATTAGCATTACAATGAACGTGCATTAATTAATTTTAAATTACATAAACATTTTCATCGATATTGAGTTATATAATTACGAATTAATATTTAATTTTTTAACACTTAAGAATAATAAAAAAAAGTTTATACATAATATTGGCATTAATTAAATTACAAACCATTTATTAATTGTTGTTTATTATTAATTTGCTTATTGGATTCTTAAGCCACGCCATTGTAGTAAAAGTAGACATATTATTTAGGACGATCTCTTATCTGGATTCATTCAAGATGATATCGTAAATCAAATGTTTTCATGAAAGATATTAAAGGAGCAATAATGATATGTTGTGAAGCATTTAAATGTATTTACATTTTAAATGTATTTTGAAATGTGCGATTTTATAAATGTAAGACAAATTTTCCAATTTTTTCACCATCTCAAGGAGAAAATAATGATCGCATTGCTTCACATCCTTTTGCATGAATTTTGCGATCTGCACGCGATCCTAATCGTGGATCACTGATTTTCATTATTATTTTTCAATGTGTTTGCATGTCAAATATTTAACGCTCGACAGCAACCACATGGCTGTAATTAGCTGTACAATCTAGACGTCGTTACTCAGAGAAAAAATGATTCGTGCCTTTTCAAGATAGATCGCGAACATGGAGAGAGTTTATCGTTTGATAGGACGAGTCTTCGAAGATGCATAGACTGCAGAGAAACGCAACGTGATGTGAAAAAAGCTGCACTAATAAATGACTTGTTAACATTGTAATGCGAGAATGCAGTTGGTTTCTTGCAGTGACGATGGTATTAAGGTTCTTTTAAATGAATATTCACGGGAATTCGTTGTACGTATGTTGAAGGAGGAAGTCGAGAGCGGAAGCGCGAGCGATACGCTTTGAAGCTGCTTCACGCTTCCGGATATCTAGATTATGACATAAATGGGAGATTTATTGAGCGATAAACATGAGGAGATGGTACATTCTCTGTGCATAATTTATTAAATAAATAAAAATAAATAGAAATATCTATTTAGAATATAAATTTTAAATTACACAGCAAATGCTACGATAATAATAATAATTTTTCAAACATGCGATGGCTGGCTAATTAAAAAATTAGTCTTGCGTAATTAATTACGCGTAACTTTTTTCAATATACCTCTTTAATTATAATTGTTTGATATACTATGATTAAATTCTTAAACCTATGTAAATTTATGCTTATAAACACCACTAGCAAGTTAGCAATTTATTTTCAAAAATGAGAGGAAGATTTGTGAATCAAATGTTTAAACGTATTAATAAGCTCGATATCTGTAGATTAATACTAATAGACTTCGTTCATAAACTTGTTTTCACAATTAATGTCATCTTAATAATAACGAAATTTATGTGTTTTTTATGCTCATAAACTTTCTTACATCTTTAATATATAGGTTTTACCTTCACTCTCTCGAAATCGCTATGTTGATATACATGCTTTCTGCGCACATAAGATAGGAAAGACGATGTGTCTAGTAATAGGAAGCGACACTATTTTGAAAGATTGTATCTGTTATTTAATCTTCTAATTATGTCGCTGCGACCTGCTTAGTTCTCGGATACTAACACGACTCCACGTATATAATGACCAATTATAAATGTATATAATTTTTATATCGCAAAAATAAAAAACACATTATATTCAATAATCAAAACAATCTACAATAATAACAATAATAACAATGTACAATAATAACAATCAATAATCAAAATAATGTACAATAATAACAACCAATGAGTAAAAATTAGTAAAATGCAATCATTCATGATTATATTATAAATCTATATATAACAATATATGTTGCATGTTTTTCATAAAGTTAAATTTTTTTCAAATTCATTTAAAAGAATTTCTCAATTTAAAAGAAAGATATGCGGTATCTTGCAAGCAATATTGATGTATTTTAAATTGTGCTCTCTGATAGAGTCCTACTTTATATATTCTAGGCTTAAAATTACAGCAAATTATCATTCACGATAGCAATTGCAATAAATTACCCCTCTGCAAATATCAAATGCATAATCACCAAGAGCGCAAAGTGGATGCGTTTGCGTCATTACTTTCACTTATCATGCGTTCACACAATGCAATTTAATGTCTATTAATTTTGAACATAGATTGCTGCTTAAATAATAACGATCTGCAGTAACTACGGTTGATAGAGAGTGTTTCTCTCACGATATATACCTTAGGTGAATTTTACAAACTGCAATAATTTAAATTATATATCAACAGATGATAGAATCACAAGGTGATAGAAATGTATAGATATTAAAATATTTTAATAAATTAAAAATATTTTAATGAATCATATTTCAATGAGTGCATATGGTAAATTTCAGGATTATAATAATGAATAAAAATATTATATTTTTTGATATTAATTTTTACTATTAATAAGCAATGTATTTATAATCATTAGCTTATTTTTAAAAAATTGATCTCATAAAATGCTCGGAGAAAATATAATCGAAGATATTGTAATATTTAGTAACTTAATGAAATTGTTTCATTTAGACAGAATATCCTTTGCTAGAACATCTTTATTATAGCAGCAAATGTAAAAGTATCAAACTATCTTACCGGTTACTGTCGTTGAAAATAATTGAGAAAAGTACCGTTTCTTTTCCTTTTCAAAAAACAAAGTTACGTTTTCTTTCTAAATAATCCTTTCGAATCAATTACTAGATAATATAAATTCAATTACTAGATAATTAATTAAATTACTAGATAATTAATTCAATTACTAGATAATATAAAAATACCCCCTTATAATAATAAGATATACTCTTAAAAAAATTTAAATTAGGTATTGATATTTATTTGTTAAGAGAGACTATTAGATATATATTATATTTCAATTATACATGTATATATAAATTTTCCTTATTCTAATTAAAAACTTTCTTCATTTCTAATTGTATCATTTAACACTGTAAATATGCATTGACAACTCGCTTAAAAATTAAAGTGAATATTATATTAAATATCAAATAACTAATTTGCTCCTCTCACCAATGCAATTAAGTAATAGAAGATTTCATAACAAAATTATTAAATATATGAATGGATAAACATAATGTCGACAATCGCAAAAATTATTAGTTTCATTAAAATGATACGTGATACTATTAAAAAAGCAAAATTTCTAATTTAAAATAATAAATTAAATTTCATAATTTCTTATTGAATATATTTAGATATAATTAAATGAAATTTGACTTATTTTCTTCAATCTTAAATATCATAATATTCATAACAGAATTAACAATCTAATTTTCTATCATTAATTAAATGTCAAGTTAAATATCTATTAAAATTAAAAGAGAGAGAGATGTTCCATAATTTATCTCCAAAAAAGCAAGATTTTTCAATCTCGAATAATTGAAAATCTATCGAAGCTATGACATTTTAGTAACTATCAGCCTTCCCACGTTACGCTCTGATGTTCGTGATCTTAAGATCTTTATAGTGCAATATTTTTTAACGGAGGATGCAAAACATCGTGTTCGTTCCGCGTAATTGTCTTAAAAGGAATAGTTTCGCGAGTCAAGGCGAAGAGGTGCGGCGGGATAAATAAAGGAAGCGAAAGGACAGACCCGCTCCGGGTCTGTGGAAAACGGACGAAAGGGGAAGTGGATTTTACGGCAGCACGATCTTTCTCGGCGAGGCGAAGGGGAGACTCTTACTTTCAGCCTCGACGTCGCGTGCGCTAATGGCACGATTGCATAATCGTTCCCGTGATCCGGACGAGCACGTAAGTCGCCGTTCGTGAGTCAAGTGGCAAAGCCGCTTCGGCCGAAGTGGGTCGTGCAAGAAATTAGTCGCGGATGCACTTTACCTCTGCAGATATCAGGGGACCCCCGACAAAACTGAATCACGAACAACGGAATAATGAAGTTGATCAAAGCTCAATTTCGCGCGCGAATTTTTTATCTTATTGCAACCCCCAAGACAGTTTAGCATAAATCGATGTAACGATATGAAGATCCATTGCTTCTTTTGCATCATGCAAGCCACAGAAAGTTTTTCTCAAATTTCTATATAAATTTCTATATAAAATCTTCGTCTTTCTTTTTCTTTCCAAAATGAGATACAAATACATAATATAAATATATATAAACAAATATAATAATTAAGTAAATATAAATTTGTTAGTTGTTTCTATCATTTATTCGTACATATTTAACCTATACTTTGTAATATTTTCGACATTGAGAAAATACGAAAATTTCATCCAAAAGATCATGTAATCGATATTAATTAAAATCGTGGAAATTTGCATACACACGTGTGTAACATCTTACTTTATCTTATTATATCATAAATTTCCGTTGAACGCTAACTTTGTGAGAACTCTTACCTACTTATTGTTAGCTTCGTTATATTAATTTAATTAATGTATTTGGTATGGATTAAATTACATAACTTTTCTATGAAGATCACTATGGGAATTTAATCAAATTTTGATGTTTCCTGAGGGAATGTAAATATAGGATAATGAAGGTCAAAGTAATAAACTTAATTACATGTATATTGAATGTATCATATTACATCAATATATGTTTGCTTCAGAATTTCATGATGCACGGATCAATACTTAATTTTCTTGCATTTATACGCGTATACATGTGTACATACATACATACATACACAATTTAATTGCTAATAATTTACGTAAGAAAATTTAGGTGCTTAATAATATAAAGAATTTTAAGAGATGTGGAAAAGTAAGAAATTTGAGAAAAATATTATATATTATAATGGAAGAAATAAATCGTCATACATATTTTTAAAAAAAGGATAGATCTTTGATAAAATATCATTTTTATAAATATTAGAAAAATTTATCATTTTTAAATAGATCATTTCTAAATAATTTTCGATTATATCTATTAAAAATTAAAATTGTAAGGAAATAATAATGATATAAGTATAATTAGATTATATTAATTTGATAATATCGCGGAATTGACGGCGGAAACTGAATTGTTGATTTAAATATTTAACCTGCAATTTCATATTATTAATAGAATACAAAGACATTTATCGACGAATATAGAATCGTTATAGAAGAATATAACTTAAGATAATTTAAAAAGAATTGATATTAGTTTCTCAACAATGTGTAAAGCTTTTTCTGATTTGTCGCAAATTTTTAGTATAAAATATATATATATATATATATTTTTTTTTCAGTATAAAAGAATGTTTTAATATATATATTCATTAAACATCATTTTATATATTATTTAATATTATTTATATAAAATATATATTAAGTCACACTTATTTTCTCACTGTTGCTTTTGCTAATTTTGTAATATTTTTTATTTAAAAACTTCTCTTATTATATCTATATGATATATTACTTTATATACTATGCTTTCTTGTAGCATTAGAATATGTTTTATCATTTTTCTATTTGATAGTCATAAATTTAGCAATCATTGAACACATTTTGGACATGTTCATTTTCATGAATTTTTTATTTCTTTTAACATCTTTACTAATCTTTTTTAAAAAAAGGATATTATATGGGAATTAGGGTAAATAAATAAATCAGTTACAGAAGTTATATAGTCTTATATATAACTACTTTACAATAATATTTATTTGATTTTCTGTAAAAAAATACATATTTTGCTATTATCGGTACAAAAGTAAGACAAGCGAGCTCTCGAGCGAAGATCGCTAAAGAGTACATTCCTATTAATCATTCGTTCTTTCTAACTGGCACACGTTGCCGTGCCGCGCTTTCGTTGCGATTATCATGGGAATCGGAGTACGCGATCGTCTACCGGAGATCGTCTCCGATCCGATCCAGGTACAAAGTGGCGGATTTCGCTGCGCCGCACGGCAACGTTTCGAATCGGTTCTTCATATTCTAAGACAAGATCCTCGCGGTTATCCGTCATCGTGCGCGGTGGAGAGTTTCTTGTGCAACGACGACAGATGACCAACCGGGAATTGTGACATTAGTGATGACCGTATCCACCGTAGCCACCGTAGCTTATATCGCCACCCTCGTATCCACCGGAGATGTAGCCCTCGTGTCCGTGGTGTCCGTGGTGTTCGTGGTGCACCGGTACAGCTACCGGCACTTTAACCGGGTAAGGCACGGGCTTCTCTACCGGATAAGGTACGTGCTTCTCGACATGAACGGGATACGGTCTGTCGACCGGGACCTTGACTGCTACCGGCACAGGTCTCTCGACCGGATAAGGCACTGGTTTTTCGACTGGATACGGATGCGGTACTGGCACCTTAACAGCGACTGGCACGGGTTTCTCGACCGGGACGGGGTACGGCCTGTCAACTGGGACCTTCACGGGGTAAGGTACTGGCTTTTCGACTGGATAAGGCACATGCTTTTCGATGTGCACGGGGTAAGGCTTGAAAACTGGGATGTGAACGGGACGATCGACTGGGACTTTGACTGGATAAGGTACGAGCTTCTCGACCGG
The DNA here is from genome assembly GCF_003227725.1 of Camponotus floridanus. Classification (NCBI taxonomy): domain Eukaryota; kingdom Metazoa; phylum Arthropoda; class Insecta; order Hymenoptera; family Formicidae; genus Camponotus; species Camponotus floridanus. The sequence continues at coordinate 1,404,142 of NW_020229636.1, forward strand.
GTAAGGTTGAGGTATGTGAACCGGAACTTTCACTGGTACCGGGATTTGTTTCTCGACGGGATACGGCTGCGGTACTGGTACTTTTACCGGGACATGAATGTGTTTCTCTACGGGATAAGGCTGCGGTACCAAAACCTTGACCGGGACAGGACGATCGACCGGTACATGAACTGGGTAGGGAACCTTCTTCTCTACCGGATACGGCTGGGGTATGTGAACGGGCACCTTCACGAAGACCTTGACGGGATAAGGCACGTGTTTCTCGACTGGGTACGGTTGCGGTACGGGCACTTTGACGGGGACCGGTACGGGCTTCTCTACCGGATAGGGTACATGTTTCTCTACGGGATATGGCACGGCGACGTTCTTCACTACAGTCACGGTCTTTACGTGATCGTGACCATATCCACCGCCGTATCCACCGCTGTATCCACCGCCGTATCCACCGCCATATCCTCCGCTGATATATCCACCGCTGTATCCACCATATCCACCGCCGTATCCACCATGTCCACCGCCTATATCGAGGCCGATGTGTCCACCAGATCCAATATCGTATCCACCATCATAGCTGTAACCATAACCAAGACCTAACAGCCCGCGCTTCTCTTGCTTCTTCTCGCCTACGGACTTCGCTTCCACTGACTTCTCGACTTTCGCGGTCTCCTCCGACAATACTGTCGTGACCACGAGGGCGGCAACTGCCACGCAAATCTAGAAAATATGCATTATATTTTGATTAAGTGATATCTCAATTGCTATATTACCATATATATATATATATATATATATATATATATATATATATATATATATATATTACTCTCTGATATCAACCCGATACGTAAAGATTTGTAGCGAGATGTATTAATTTTGTTTATGTTTAAAAATCTATTCTAATTTAAGATTAAATACACATATATCACTACACGATGTAATAAAAATTCTTTAGAATTTTAGCAAAAATTCAGAATCAAAATGTCGTGATCAAGAAAGCGCAATAGATACGATCGTTCATTCTGCGATAAAGTAAAACTATTCAAATTGCGTAATTATCCGATATTACTATGCGGAATGCTCGTTAGAAATACACTCCGCGTACAACTTGTTCTCATAATCGGGATTCTTTAATGCATGATTTACGAGCCGAATTTATGCACGTGTTTAATCTCTCTTGAACGATCCACAACCCCGGTTATTTTCACTTGTCGTAGATATTATTATCTATCTGAGCCTCCTCGATACACGATTCACCGACGTTTCTCGCTTTCCGATAATGCAACACTAGGACGAAAAGTTGCAAACGAATCAGTTACGATGGAGGACGTACCAGGATTCTCATTTTTGCTCTCGCGATGTTCCGGGTGCGTCCAGGAGTGAACTGGATGCTGATTGCCGTCGGTTCTTGGCCTTATATACGCAGCACACTTTCGCCTTCGCCACCCGGGGCCCGTCGGGTCCGGGGCCCCAAGTCATGTACCCCCACGTTATACCTCTTTGTTCAACTATGACGATGACAGTCCTACCGTGCGAGCGACCACCACTCCCCTTTGGGACAGACACCTTACTCCCCCTCTTCAACTTCCCTATACTTACATACGCACGTACGCACGTGCGGCTACGCGCGTCGTGAAAAACAAACTCTCTTTTTTCAACAAACGGATCTCGTTTTCTTTCCTCTTCATCAAATGCTTGTGCTCGCGATGCCTGATTTTTTTTCTCACATGTCTTTGCAGGTATCTCGACTGCGCTTTAGTTTTATATGATACTTTCTCTGAGAAACGATGACATACCGATTGGCCATCGTAACGTTCCTTATATTAGTATCGGAAGCCGTCGACGAGACATCGATCGTATCCGCGTGCCTTTCCAGTTTAGGTGAACTTAGATTGACAGTATGTTAAAAAAACCTGCCTCTTCGTACGTAACGTCTCACGAGAGTTTGCATCGGACAGATTCGCCTGCCGGCAAATCTGTCAGCCGATGCGGATATCGTTAGTAATAGTGCGATTAAAACGTGACATATATCACTCGCGGTGACTGTTGTCGGCTGTCACCGTGCTATTCGGCGCGTGTCAGTTCCCCACCTCGGGAAAGATTTATAACTTAATATGCAAGTTAAATGAAATTTTACGAAATTATTGAAAGTTAAATTTTTAGTGTTCTGTCGAATGTGTGCTCTCTGACGACATTTCGCAAACATCATTGTTCGCCATTACTCCGTTATTCGAAATGTAGTTAAAATGTGTTTAAACTTTTACTGCACGTCCCGCAGGTATTTCCTTGAAGAAGTAGAAATGCTTCGCCAACGGAAGTCGGGAAAACCCTACCTACAGAGGGATTGACTTGCAATCGAATTGACTTGCAATCGTTGAAATGCAATCGTTGAAATGCAATCGAAGAAGTGTCTTATGAAATTTGATATTTTAACATACATTACACGCATCGTCAATTCCGGGAATTATTACATATTACAGAACTATATATTTTCACAGAATTATATATTTTCATTAAATTTCAATAACGACACTTTTTTTCTAATACTAATCTATAATAAATTATATGTCATGTTTATGCGTGTATATGCATCTAGGTAGAACATTGACATGTCAATCTAGTTTCTCCATCAGTAAATTACACCAATTTCTCTTACCTTTCCCTACAATTTTGTGTTCTCTTACAAGAATGCATATTTCAACATTCAATGCATATTCTAACATTACCTTCTCCATGTCCTTAAATTATAAATTTTTCACTTTCCATCTTAGCAGAAACGTAGCTTCCCCTTAATTTTAAATTTTCGTGAAATATAATTTCTCAGATGCTAAATAATTTTGATTTATTGTATATTGTTATTCACAATTCTCGAAATAAAAAATGTTTAATTAATTGTAGAATTGGAACTAGAAAAGCCAAGAAACCCGCTTTGATAATGTAAAAAGAAATAAAGATTTTTTAGAAAGAGATTTTAAATTATACAGACTAGGCAAATGATTACAAAAAACTTAAGATTAACTTAGAAAATTAAATTCGAAAATTAAAATTCCTTTCGTTTTCTATTTTTCCCTGACTAAAAACTATTGTATAGTCCGCCCGATCATGACGCAACGTGTAACATGTTTCAGCTTTAATACATTATTTTTCGTAGCAATCGACTGCAACGGTCACGCGAATCGCGCGCGATCAACGTCATCATCTATCCTCTCCCTTTCGCTGTTACTGTTCCGTTTTCGTCCTCACCTCCAACCAACGTCTCCTGTGCCACGTAATGGATATATATATGTACGTACACATACTATACATCACAGACAGCGCAAGACAACGCCATTAGAATTTATCTCTCGTCGATCTCGTGGGTGTAGCATTGCTCCGTTTCGAGGGACATGCGGTCCCACATCACAATCTCGCTCTAGAGTCGGTAAAGTACCGCTTTCCACCTCCGCTCCCATGTGGCCAAGTATGTCGATGTTTACCATCGCATTATATATGGAACATGATCACCTACGTGACGGTGCTGTCTAGTATTATATCACTTTACTCAGCAAATATATATTAGAGAAAGAATTGTATTCGCAGAAATCCACAGCATGCACAATTTGTTTTTTATGGGCGAAAGTACACCATTATGTTTCGCAATACGAGATAAAAAGAAAAAGAAAAACAATTATTACTTTAATCGAAAGATATAATTGTTCGTTTTAATTTATATAATAATGACAAAATAGTTTTTGAAAGCTGAATTAAATGAAAATAAAAAATTTTCATGTTCGGAAATATATTTAATAATTTGACATAAAAGCATGATTGATAATTAATAATTAGAAATTATAAATTGATATCAATAGAAAAAATCAATGATGAGAGAGAGTTAAATAACTTGCGTATCTAAAATGTAGAAAAATTAATGGAATCTATATATTTAATTAAGGTATTAAAAAAATATATATAAAATATTATAAGATTTAATAAAAAATATAAAATATATAAATAATATATAAATGATAATATAAAGCATAATTATATATATATATAAGGGAGTCACTAGGTATAAAAATGTAATAAAAATTATCTTTTCGCATATCTATCTTTTTTCCCTTAATTTTTCATCAAATTTTATTTAAACTTCAAACTCGTATTTGTTTGTACTTTATGATATGAATAATACTTTATGATATTAATGAATGATTTAACAATCATTTTTAATAAAATCTTTACTTATAAGCTATTGTCTTCCCTTTCTAACTGAAAAAGTACATCAAAATAGTCGGAGCTATCACAATATCTGTCATTCAAGGCGAAGGTCTCACCTCGACTCTATTCAACCGTATAACCTGATTCAACCGTTTTCTCGCGATATGATTATTTCCCCTTGAATACCAATATGACAACTTGATTTCACTCTCCTACTACGTCATTTGGATGCGTTCGTCCACCCGTTAAAAGCAAGAAAGGTTAATCGATAATATTTGCCAGCAAAAACGCTTGTAATTGCGAAATCAGATAATTATTTTACTATGTCAAATTTCGCAATGCGACAAAAATTGATGTTAAATTTTATGTTCCAATCCCTCGTCAGATTATCCGTATCTTGAATTCAGTTTTTTACAAAAACCTATTTATAATTTTGGAATGATGTTTTGTGAGATTCCTCAATTAACGCGTAATAATAATTACTATCAGAAGTATTATAATTAATATAGCTATTTATATGTCGGCTATAAAATCGATTATAAAACTGCTACAGTGATGAATCCGGGATGGCTTGCGTACTTTTAGATTCTTTCTTGAAACGTGTTTAAATTGGGAAATCGTGGATTTTATTAATTTCGTCGATGATCTCATGACTAATGCTCGCTAGTAACGCAAGTCGTAATATATATTCAGATGTCATGCGTGTTACGACACTTTCGTATATATTTTCAAACGACTGGTCCGCGCGAGGAGACCGTCCGTGGAAAGTAGAAGTGTCGGGAGACCAAGCGTAATACCATGATTTCCGGGAGGATCGCCTGGATGATATTACGTAAAGGTCGTTGTCGAAGAGTCTCACTCAGTGAAACAGCAACATACTTACCTGTATATTGCCGAGCGTTCTCTCTTTCTAGCCACCTGACGCTAATATTATTCTACGCGAAAAAAGTGAGAGATTTTATCTTCCATCATGTTTTTTATCCCATAAAGATCGAGATTCTCCGTAACTTCACTGACCCTGTTAACATTAGCCTTGCAGGTGGCTCGTCAAGACTCACGAAAATTGACATTTTAAATGTGACCTAGATACATCAACTACTTTTAAAATTATTCTGCGTTAAATCTAGAGCTATTACGAATTTAATAAAAAAATATAACTGAATTATATTAGAAGTAATTATGCTCTTTACAAATAACAAAAAATTCAAGTCTTATAAATTTATATAAATTTATAAATTTATATAAATTTATAAATTTATAAATTATATAATTGTTATCAAAATTGCAAATTTGATTTTTATGGATATTTTTTGCTATATTTTCTCTTATTTTATTAGTGTATTATTTAACGCGTTAATGCTTCGAAATTATGTATTTTAAAATTAATTGGCTAAATAAACTGTCAGATGCAACAAGCTTATCGGTTTAATAAATGACCGCTAAATTTTTGCATTATGGATGCATTTCATTTTTCGAAATTACCTCTACACTGTAATATTTCTTTCCACATATGGTTGATCCAACGCTTATTAAATATTTCGAGAGTAAGAGGCATGATATAAGCTAATTAGCTTTCTCTCATATTTTACAGGAATTTCGTGGCTGGCGTCCTTCAATTCCAACTGTATCGTGCTCTCTGCCAAGCTGCGGGACAGAGATACCCTGACAATCCAAGAAGACCGCTGCACAGATGCGATTTTTACAGAAGCCCCGAGGCCGGCGGAATCTTGGGGTGAGTATTGAAAAATCTAATAAATCGCCGTTCTCTTAAGTCGGATAAGCAGAAAGTTTCTGCGTCATCTTTTACGCCACGTCTTGCGCAAAATCCGCCGTACACGCCCGTTCAGAAGCGGAAATGCAGGCGTAAAAGCAGCCTTTTAATAATCAGTTTTTAATCTACGTGTACTATGTGTACTTTCGCAATAGCACATTTCTTACAAACGTCGAGATCGATCGCAGCCAATACAGACGGCTCTATTGAAGATCATTCGAGCAAAATGAAAACGCGAAAAGCATACGTTTCATATATCATGCTTGCAAATCGCGTCACATTTTTATGGTTGAAAAAGCTGCGCCACATTTTGCATTCATATTTCAACATTCAACACGTCATACGAAGGTGTGCGATGTAGAAGCAAAAAAACACAAGTATCGTTTTACGGCTGAACAGTGCATTAAAGTTCGTATAGTGCAGGTGAATACATAATTGTAAAGTACTTGATAACATCAAGGATATTAATTAAAAAAATATTGACGCAGTTTTTTCCCTATTTTTTGCATGAAACATATCTGAAATATCGCGTATCTAAAATAATAATATTCACAAAATGTTAGTCATTTAAATACTTTTATACATTTTAACAAAGATAAAAACGCGCGTACTTCGAGAAACTATTGTGTATACAGTTATAAATAAAAAAATGTAGATCATGGAGAACGAGTAGAGAGAAGAAACAGGATAAAGGAAAAACTGTTCAATGATATTACGACGTTGTCATTACAACTTTATACACACTTCTTCTCCTCGATATATAGAGAGAATATTGTACAAAAATGTTGTTAAAAAAGTTAAATTTAATAAGAAATATTTTTCTAAAAAAATTGTAAAACACATGCATATATATATATATATATATATATATATATATATATATATATCGATAAACAATATTTGGAATTATATTACATAAATGTTTTAATTTAAATTTATTTTGCTAATTTTGCAAAGTCTAGCATCAGAAAGTTTATTATTTAATTCCATTTCAATATTTTCAAGTTTACAATTCCAAGAATAAAAGCTAATTATTGCCGAAAATGTTTCTAAATGAACATAAACTCGTTTATTGCCTGCTTCGTTTTCTAAAATTGTTAATTATGACGAGGAATGACTACTTTCATAAGAAGATTTTTTCGTTTGATTTAACTTGGCCGATACGCAATTATAGAAAACCAGTCTAAAATGTCAAAAATTCGTAAAATTCCACAGCAAGGTAGAGCCGCGAACTCGACCGATACTTCATTCCAGGTCTTGACATTTTGGCCCCGAACTTTTTTACGATTCAAGGTTAAAATTTATATAAAAATTAATGCATGCGTCATGGTCACCTATACAGAAATTGGAATTTCCTGAAAACAAAAAGAAGATCGTCGCGTCTTATTATTTTGCTGATCGTTAATTCCACTATAAAAAATTATGCAAAACGTTTTTATTCTTAATACTTTGACATCGCAAACTTTACTCGTGCGCACTGAATTATTCAAAAAAATTCAAATCCGCGAATTTATTATATAGATGTAAAAATATATAATACTATTTGCATATTTTCATAAATATACGTAAACTGTGTAAATTAAATCGTCACATTTATTCTCTCTCTCTCTCTCTCTCTCTCTCTCTTTCTCTCTCTTTGTCTCTCTTTCTTTCTGTTGTGCATATTTGAAATTAAATTACAGTTTATTTCAGACTATAACGCGCTTATAAAGTTTTATATCACTATTACAAATATCTAGTAAAAAGCAACTAGTTTGCACATTTATTTATTGTTACATAATCTCATAATATTTCCATTCATTACAAAGCTTCTAATATAGCTCTATTTGGAATACGGAGCCACAGACTTAGGTATAATACTTCTATATATTATACCTATCTAATCTATCTAATCTGTTTTGAAACATACCTAGACTACTATATAACATTAACAGGTAATCATTTACAATTGTGTGTGGGTGGAATATATAAATACTAATTTATATTTTGATACAGAGTCATATTTCAATTTATTAACAGTTATTAAAATATAATCTGTTTTCATGTATAAATAAGTATTGATTGATATTATAAATTGATATTCTGTCTGCAGTAATTATATTGTGCTCAATTGTAAATGACTATTCTAGCTTCATGAGTAACATCATTGTTAGATTTAATATAAGATATAAAAGTCTTTATATGAAGTATAAAGTGACGATCTCTATGATGATTTCGACATTCATAATTACATATCTTTATGTTTCTTCTTATATGGATATCTTGCGAATAATCGCTCGTTTCGGTATAGACTTACTGCTGAATGTAACTTGTGTAATATTGACAATTGTTGTACTGAAGAAAAAATAACAATTCTAAATTAGTAAAGTCTTAATCTGTTTTGAAACATATCTTAAATAATTATTTCCGTTAACAATCTATAACATTTTTATATATTATTGATTTTTATAATATATATTTTAATATTTTTTATTTATATTTATGGAATATCAATCTTTATTAAATCTTAATATATATATATATATATATATATATATATATATATACACGATGTAATATATAATATTAAAATTTTATATTAAAATTTTATATTAAAATTATTTTTATATTAAAATTATGTAATATATAATATTAAAATTTAAATGTAATGAAAAAAATTATTTCAATTACACAATTATTTTAAATTACTAAACAATCGTCCTTTTTGAAAAACCATAATGCCGTACAACTCTCTGTTAGAAACTGCGCTCGTTAAAATTGCTAGCGGTTAATAAAATCGTTAAATTCAAGTACACGTGATATAATGCACGGGATATGTAATAATACAGTGAGCTACTTTATAAAGGGTGGCTAAGCGATCACCTTTGCGGCATTAAAGTAGCACTATGTTTACATGGTCTTGACGCGAGAATGGTCGACGCCTGGATTGCGGTTTTGCGTCGTTGATTACGGAACGCATTATGCACACGCGAGCATGATCGTGATCCTCTCGTAAGTATTGCAAAATGCGTACGCCGCGGTAATGACGCGTATTGTTAGATCGCATCGGTCTATCGCAAGAGGCCGGATGGATTTTGACGGCACCTTCACTTTAGCGGTGAATTGCGGCTTGCATCTACTCGAAAATTAAGTTAATTTTTATCCTTATTTATACACACATATACGCATACGTACAAATAATGTCTGCATATCGATTGAGCATTCGAATAAATTCAGTTAAGTATCGTATCACCGATCACTTCTCGATCGAATCGAGCCTTCCCATCAAGCGGCAATCCTTCTGGCGAACGTTATCTGGGTTAACGAGAGGGAAATCTCTTTATTCGGTTCCGCAATTCAGTCGGCCGTCAATCCAGTATTTGTCTCTCGATGTTATTACGATGCTTCGTGTCGCTCCAATAACTTCATTCAACCCAGATAAATATCTCAATAATTATAAAATAATAATTGTTGGTCGCGTAAGGAGAATAAAGCGTTAATCTTAGCTTGCGGAATAACAAACACACGTAATCCAGCTGATGCAAAGAAATCCATTAAAAATGGACGTAATATTGATATTATACACACACATTGGTATTTATATAATCTCTACTGAGATTACATGTACTAAAAGATTTTTACAGTAAGATATAAAATACATGTGATGTAATATAATTTCAATACGTGTTAAATAAGATGTTTCTTACGTTGACGTAGTATCGATCGCGCGGTGTAGAATTAACTATTATAAAAAGATTTAAAAAATCCGATCGACTTTCACATATGACTCGCGAAGTATTTCGAATAATTAAATTCTGGCGTGTCTACTGAGCTGATATAAGATGCTACAATAAAATTAATGTTTGCCATAAAATTTCACGGGACGTGCGAGAAAAGGGATTCTATTGCGATTACCGTATGTGTTTACTATAAAAGGGGAGAAAATAAGACACATAGATTTAGTTGAAACGTCTGTGTTTTCCTTGCAATTACGAAATTACATTCGCTGAAGAATTGTAAAAAACATTAGATGGTAAACAATGTTATTCAAACGACGTGATAATTTATAGAAACGTTCTCGCGCCTGTTTTCTTCATTTTTTACGATATACTTGCGAGCTCTGAATTCGCGTACTTGCTCATGTGTATTTGCAGACATAACATCAATAAAGTTTTATAGAGACGATGCATATATATATGTACACATACATATATATATATATATATATATATATATATATATATATATAAAATTCTCTTGCAAACGGAAACTCGATAATGATTGTTCCGCGTATAAAGATAATCGGGGGCTTCATAGATCAAAATCTCTTGGCCACCGACCAAGTTGCTAAAGCTTCCTGCAATATATGTACGTAGTTTCCGCATAGAAGCCTAAGTAAGCTCGGTAGAATAGAATTTCATTATATGTATATATCTATGTATGTAGGAGTATCAGTAAGGCAGTAAAACTTTTGTAAAAATTGAATAAGGATTTATACAGTTTTATGCAATCAAAATTATAATTCAATTTAATTATCACTAAATCATTAAATACATAAAGAATGGTATTTTAACAATTATCAATGGCAATTGCAATATGATTAAATTTTACTTATTATTGGAATCTATCTGTATATCCAACATTTTTTATTAATTAAAATCCAATCTACTTATTATTCAGACTTTTATATAACATATGAGCCGTGGTAAGTGCATTATAAATTACATGGATGCCGAAACGGAAATTCAATCGGAGATCATTCATGATATGAAAATCGAGATCCCGCTGAATGCATGGGCTGACTTCCTGTAATCGAAGGACGATCTCGAGCTCTCGCTTTATGACGCTTTATAACGACGACGATGACGATTACGAAAGCAGTATACGCGGTAAAAACGTGCGTGCATCGTGTAAAGGAACGGTTACCATCATACCACGAGAGAGTTCGCAGTTAATACACCAAAGAAACTCGACGCTCGGGAGAGCGCGGCTGTTACGCGTTACACTTCCGTTTTCGCTACGCAAGATTCGAGGGCGTCGCACACGCACGACTGGAGAATTACTCGTAAATCACTGTCAATAGTCACGTAATATATATATCGCATTTCCGCAAGCATAAGCAAATAATTGTATTTTGCAAATATTTTGAGTAGAAGGTGGAAAGCTTTGCGATCCTTCTGTCGTCTACTAATATCTTTTTGTGCCAATTTCCTATGCACATATACAGTTCTTTTTTCAAGAATGTCACAGAAATCATATTACTTATCAATTTCATTCTTGTATAAATTTGAAATCTATCTTTTTTAACGACAACGTTAAAAGATATTTCAACAAATCTTTTATTAACAAATCTTTCTGATTAGCAATCTTAGATTGTGACATACATATCGTAATCAAAGTTTAAATTAAAATTCCACGTGAAATTAATTAAAATATTATATTGGTTTACGTTACCATATACATTAGATATTTATTTACATTACTATATTCGCAAATTTATATTCATTCATGTTATTTGATCAGTGTTGATTTTCTGAATTGCAAAAGAGATATACAACATTATGGTTGATTTATTCCATTTGCTAACTATCGACACTGTGATTTAAACGCAAATGCAAATTGGTACTTCGTCCTTGGTTGTCACGGACGATCGTAGAGAATCGGAAAGGAATCATTTGAAAGTGTTGCTTCGATCAAGAAATGGCAGAAAGATTTTGCGGTGGATACTGTACATTTATATTTCAAATTTATATTTCAAAATATTTATATTTCAAAATGATTGAACGTAATTATCATTAAAATATTCTAAAGATCATCTCTATCCACAATCATGAAAAGAAACACGATTTACTTTTTAAAGCATTTTATAGAAAAATTTTTGTTGTGGTAACAAATTAAAATCTATGATTATTTTATAGATAATATAATAATAATATGATAAACAATTTTATTTATGTATTATATTCCTAGATTCAATAATTTTGTCACAAGTTCGCTATTTTTTTTTACACTTGATAAACACAATATATGCCTGTTGATATTAAATCGGAAACACTCTCGCCCACAGCATCTCTCATTGTGGAATGTATCACTGCATTGTCAGCAAAAAAAAATATTATTTTTCGCCTACGAATCAAGCATTGAAAATTACGCGATCAATATAAATTAAATTAAAAGAAAAAAAACAAGAGAAATGAAAAAGGGAGAAATCGAACCTCTCTCCCGGAATCATATCGAAATATCTTTGCCAATCGTTTCTCACGAAAGGCACGGCGGATGTATGAAGGTTTTTTATTTCGAGAGCGAGATCTCTCGAAGGAACCGGAAGCGATAGGCGGGATTGATTTCTGCGAAATCTCGCGTGGCGAAAGGGCTCGTAACGTCGGTGTCACGATTACAGCTACGTCGGTCGCACAATCTCTGATAACATGAAATTACTACAGTTAGATAGCCACTGCTATTGATGTAACCGATGCACGGCCCTGAGACGATTTATTGCGAATGTGATATATGAATAATAATATTGTTCCGATTGATCGTTCGTACTCGACCTAGTTTCATTAATTGTATCGGATGTACAAATGAAGGCTTTTTATTAAAAAATCTGAGTATAAAGTGGTAAAGCAATTAGATAATTCAAGGAAAATTAAATAACATAAATAATTTCTCTAAATTTCATATGTATATATGTTTCTCATTTTACTTTATATGAACAGAAAAATATGCAAAATTCAACGATTGCTATAAATATATATATGCAAGGATAAAAAGTTATAAAAAATTTTATAAAAGTGCAAAAATTCTTCTAAAAATCTTGTAAATCGAACATGAAATCGCAATCACTCATTAAGAAAAAATTTACGCAGTGTAACATTTTATGCTCACGAAATGTTTTTAAATAAACCAATTAAGAGTACGCTATTACTATAATAAGCGTTACGCTATAATATCGTCCCAATTCCGTGATTATGCACAGAGGAAAAGTTGCAAGAGTTCAACGTTGATTCAGCGATCGACTTGAGAGGCGCGGGATACTGCCACTGTTGCATAACAGCATAGATCTCGTATCTAAACAGTCACCTCCTCGGCACGATGCACCAGTTCTCAGACCGTAGCATCGCCTTTAAATCATTTAATCTTAGATCGCACGGCGTTACAGGCGCATGATGATCGTCGACAGTATTGACGACTTGATTGAAATTCATTTTGCGTTTCATCATTTAGCTCTTTTTAAGATTAAATCATTATCATCTCGCTTCTTTGATTAAATTTGCATTTTATAGCTATGCATTTTATATTGGAAATGCAGCGAAGGGAAAGAGCAGAAATATAACAGATTTTTTGCATTTCTTTATTATTCCGAAGAATTATATTCTTATTTCACAGAAATAATAAGAAATATGAAAGCAAAAATAAAAAATATTTGAATTTTTAATCTGCAAGTATCGTGTTATTTTTAAACATGATCTACATTTAAAATTGAAATGTTAGGAGCATATACCTAACGATTTTTTATTCATATTTATCGTAACTCATATATTACAAATGAAAACAAAGGATACTAATTATTAAAAATTTTTGACATATTTCTGATTTTTGTATTATTTCCAAAAATAAAGTAAGAATAAAAAATATTGCTGAAAAAAGTTCAGGTGTGCAAAATAAAGGAAAATATAAATCTTACTTATGATAATAACTAAGTCAATTAAGCAGCTCGTAATTGTTAAAGATATGACGTGGATGTTGACATAAATTCTTTCCTAGAATTTTAAATAGCGATGTAATAATAATGTAATAAATTCTTCGGTAACATTCCGTTGTCATAACGCGAAATAAATCGTCTGTGCAGATTGAAATCTCAGTGGAAACGATTTACCGAAGAAATGGATTATAGCGTGTCAGAGTAGGAGTCTCCATACAGCAAACACAGATTACTAGAGATAAATATCTTGGTTGGAAAATCGTGGAATTGACGGCGGAATTATAAAATCGCGCGCCATTACACTTCTCATTATGTATCACGTGCTACGTTACCTTGCTATCACGATTCCGTAAATTCGCAATTCTTTCCTATACTATTTCTTTCTCCTTCTCTTTCTCTCGATATGTTCGCGAGAAGCATTCTATGCGAGAAGCACGTTCAACACACAAGGAAGAATGCCGAGCCATAAATACATAACTCGTAGCGCCACACTATGCGCGCATTACTGAATAATATCTACCTGCAAATCACATTGAGATTAGCCTTTATGTAATCATGTTTTACTGGATTATATGACGTCTTTCTCTCAATGACGTGACATACACATTCCCTTTGCTTAATGTTCCAGATATTTTCATTAAAATATAATCTAGCAAAAATTACTAACAATTAACCATTATTTTTTAATTACTTCCATTTAAATATAATATTTTACATTTTTTTAAAATTATTTAATTATATATTTTTTCTACAAGAAAATTGTTCAAGATCTTTAATAACTTAATAATTTCATTATAACAAAGGGATTGTTACATATTTTATTGTTAATATTCAATTATATTAAAAACTTGAGTAACTAATGAAGCAATAAAAATATATTGTTATAGGAGATTGATGGAAAAGGGTTCGTCCATTCCATGGCAGGAAACGCTCCGGGAAGCCACTGGTGAGGCCAGATTAGACGGATCCGCTCTTAGGGAATACTTCCGGCCGTTGGAGGATTGGCTGAGGACCGAGAATTTGAGGACGGGTGAAATTGTCGGCTGGTCATACGGTGAGAAACGCATTACATGTTTAAATTTATATGATAATTGGACCGCTGCAATACTCTCCATATTATGATTTACAGCGATATTCCACGTGCATTTTCAGTTATAATTAGTAATTATTTATATTTATAACCCGATCACGGGGGCAGAAATCGATTGACGTGTCGTTATAGAACCGTGCCTTTCGATGTAACTTGCTACAAATTATGCAATTTCCTACCGTAACAGATTGAAGGTTGCAGTTCCCACGTACTACTTAGCGGTAAGCGCTACAAATGTTCATTGTATGACGACATTCGACTGCGAATTACGATCTGATGTACGGCGAAATTATTGAGATTAACGACTTGCACCTAGCAGAGCATACATCTTGCCAAATTTTTCACGCCGGTCGCCGGCGAACGTTATATAAAAAACGGTTACATAGGAAAGAACTCGGATATGTACATATACGAGCACATCGCGCTGCGCTTATCCCATAAATTATGTCGATGCATTTCGAAAGCACATAACGGAGCACTTCGAGCGGAATAAATTATGAATTCTCGCAAATAAAATAAAACGCATATAACACGTATTAAACGTTACGTATTAAACGTTATAAATTATTTAAGAATGTCTCCAGGAAACGGGAAGAGAGACAAGCAAAGGAATTTCGATAAAACCAAAGCTCGACCATAATGAAAACGACATTATATATCGCCAAGCGAGGAATTTAACTCTCCTCGAAAAAGAAAAAAATGTAATTACAGAGACACATTGATGGAAGACGAGCAATGCAAATTATTCAATCAGAAAGTTTTCTAGTTCGAGACGATTTCTTTTCTCGATATATATAACGCTAGGAAATATTGGCGCTATTTCCGCAAATCTATGAAACAAAAGCAGCGCAGTTCGAAGTCAGGGGACCCGATTGTAAAGTTCTGGCCCCGTGGGACTAGCAATATTACGAAAGCGAAATGCGAAATGAGGAGAGGGTGCTGGAGCAGAAGAGAGCTAGGAAAGAATATA
Source organism: Camponotus floridanus (assembly GCF_003227725.1). Classification (NCBI taxonomy): domain Eukaryota; kingdom Metazoa; phylum Arthropoda; class Insecta; order Hymenoptera; family Formicidae; genus Camponotus; species Camponotus floridanus. The sequence goes on from NW_020229636.1 coordinate 1,419,845, forward strand.
AACATGGAGGCGGGGGTGGAGACGCGAGGGGAAGACAGGAGAGGGCTAAACGAGAGTCGTGAGACATTCACGTTCGACGACTGACTCTGGCAGTCTGGTCTCCATCGAGAGAGTACAAGTTGCGCCGATATTACAGACGTAGTCTCTCTCTCGTAATAGTTCCCCGATGCATCCGTCCGCTCGCGAATGGAAGCCGAGATTTGCACGTGCACATGCTCGCCGATATTATGAACGCGGGTCTGTCTCTTTCCCTTCGCTCCTCCATCACACATGCACCGCCGTCTCTTCTCGCGTGAGAGCGAATATCGCGTTCACGCGGTCAATCAGGAACTGGCACGCGTGATTGAACCGGATCGAGAAATCATTCGAGTTTATGGCGTACGTAATATTATGTAATGAGAACACTAGTCACATGGTTGATCTACTTGGACAGGGTTAGTCTCCAACAGGAAATAATTATACTTTTGGCGATAGATATGGAAGATGGGAGTTGTCTTGAAATTGAGATGCGTTAAATGTACGTTTAAAAGGTTGAAAATTGTTAACTTCTTTTTTATGCACAACGTTAAGAAAATGCGAATCACGAAATGACAAGACGGATTAGTCATGGTAAATATATTCGTCATGTCCAGTCGCAGCAGGTGAAAAGACACAACGTAATGTTAGAGAGTTGTTTGAGAATAACCAATTTGCATTGCAGAAGTTCGTTTTACCTGATTGCAGCGGTTATGCAGGCAACGTTAGTATCGTTAGTTTAACCTGAATTTGAGAGTAACTTGGACACTTGCAGCTCTTCTTACATAATTTGTCCGTGCGCGTCCTATTAATATTTTTAACAAAAATAACCGATGAAATGAATGGGAGAAATGACGCATAAATTTAATTTAGCAACAAACACTTAGTCATGCTAAGCAAGAAGAGCTTTCTTCTCAAAAATGATTTTGATAGAAAGAGATGTACATGCAAAATTCATAATTCATGTAACAACACGCTAAGAAATCAATATAATTTGAATTTAATTCGATCTTTGTTTCTTTTTGTTCAACTTTTTCGTGTTATATGTAATTGATGTAACAGAAAAGTAAAAAATAAGAGTATTTCGAGCTCAATTTTTCATAAAATTAAATTCAAATAATTCAAAGATTGAAAGTTGAATACTATTATTTAATTTATAAAAAGAATAAAAAAATATACAAACTATAATTTATCTTAAATAATTCGCTATCTCTTTCTTTCTCTGTACACGTGCTGCAAAAGTAATTTTATCTAATTAAAAGTTAGATTATTCTATCTCTTCAAAGGAATCAATATTCTGTATAGTCATGTACTATCAATTATCCTATCATATTTCATTCGAGGAGATTGATGTTATTTTTCCAATGATACTTATAATCACAAGAAAGATCGCTAATTTCTCAAGCGCAGCCATGACATTTATTTAAAAAATCGCATTAATACGTCATACTATCTAAATGAAGCAATGTCTTATTGTGCATGATGCAAGATAACAAAAGGAACGTGTTACTATTAAGTAGCCTTACGTTTCCACTTCGTACCTTCTGCTGTAACAACTGAGATTAAACTGTATAGCAGGAGCACCTTTAGTGAGATGTAAGATCGCGATATGAGCGCTTTTAATGTATGAACGAATCAAGCGGAACGGTACATGATTCAATCGATGAATTTGACGAATATCCGCAAAACCGGAGAAACAAAAGTCACGAAAGGAAAGGGAGATTGATTGCCTCTCTCTTTACTCGCCGCAAGGTTCCGTTTTTGTTCCTGTCGATCTCGATTACGGAATTTTATAAAGCGGTTTATTTTTTTCTTTTCTATCTCCAACAAACAGTCATCCAATTTCTACAACAAATTCCTTGCCCAAGGATAATCACAACTATCATTTAAATATGTTTGTACCGTAAACACATCTTGTTGTGCTTTACCAATTAATAGAAAAGCAGTCTTGTCTAATCAATGAAACAAAAATACATGCAAGGTATTTGTTGTTTGCAAAGAACCAGTCTTGATTCATAAGTCTGAAAGCTATTATACAATTCAAAGTGATGTTAATCTATTACAGATGGAGATTTTTGCAAAAGGAGCATAGAAACTGCAGGGCTGCAGGTCTACGGTAGCGGTTTTTACAATGGCGGTTCTGCATCGAGCTATGTGTCTTGGATCGCAACAGGAATCATAATGACATTTTGGACAGTATCGATGCTTTATTAAGTGCAATGATTCAGTCAATATATTATCGGGCATTGATGATGATAAAAATAAGGAAAAGCTCGCTACACACCGTTAATCTGCCAAAATATACCAAATCGCATAATCATATTGCTATAAGATTGCCGCCGAAGAATCCTGAACAAAAATAATTAAATTATCCACTCAAATATTATTTATTTTAAGTCGATTAATAAAAAAAAAATAATTATTACTACTGCCAACAAATGCGCTAAAGTGCATAGTGCACAAACTGAATTTTTTTTGCAAGATAAAAAGTATTTCAGGTATGCAAGATAAAACGTATTTCATCCTAAATATAACGCACTATATTAGTTATGAGGTATTTTACGTAGAGACAGAAATTTTTTTTTTTTACAATTAAGAATATATATATAATACAATCTATAAAGCGTGCATGGAAAAAAATGTTGTATGTGTCGTGCGTGAATGTAAGTGTATAAATTATTTTATACACTTGAACAATTCATGATTCGTATCTTGTAACTATTAACTATTGATAAGTAAAATAAATTGTCCCTTTGTTGTAAATGTTTGTATTGCAACATTTTTACGAACAATTTCATTTTCTAAACATTTGTGAAATGTGAATGCTCTAATTTTTCCAATATTCTTACAAATATACCTTATATCCTTATTAATATCCTTACACTTATATTATAAATAAAACATCTTAATATCATCAGATATCCAAATATTTTTTCTTAACGATCGAATTTTTTTATCGAACTCTCCTCAAGAGAGAAGTCTCGTTAACCGAAACCTTTACTTTCGCGTTCATCAGAGAAAAAGATTTTTTATTCGATAAGCAGAAGATATTCTCCTCAATGGATGCATAAGAGACGTTTAACAACAAAGGATGGGATATATTGGAAGAGGAAGGGGAGGAGAGGCAGGTCCCTTATCTTGCGTAATTGAAAGTCGGCGAAATCGTACCAAGTGAAATCGCGCTTCTGCTGTCAAATTACCTGTAAACTCAATCGAGCTGCTTCATCCTTCGTCACCTTATTGTACATGTCTTTTATCGCCACCATTAGATTACTCCTACTCTTTTTAATAAAATTGTTAATCCGAATAACAATTTTTCATTAATTTTGCTTTAATTTATAAATGTATGTAATTATATATTACGGTCAATTTATTATTTGATGTATACTGTTACAATAAATGATATGCCGGAATAATAAACATTTTAACATTAAGTATGTTAAAATCATGCCAATTAATTACAAAAATTTCATTAATAAATTTAGAAAAAATTGTTAGCAATATAATTAAATTAATAAACTGCGCATGAAAAATTTTTAGGTTTTTAATATAACATCTTTGCAAAAATAATATCTATTTTTCCAAGAAATGTAAAATTAGATAAACATTAGATATAAATATTATTCGAGAAATTGTATAACAATAGGTTCGGCGCTTCTACTGAATATTTTCATTTTACGGTCATTCCCATCCCATTTTTCATTGCAATGTATGCCAACGCGTAGGACGACAGCTTTCACGAGTAGTGACAAGAGATGCCATTATTGTTTGCAAAGGCACGTCACTAAAACGTAATTGTACAAAGGTGGTCTCTGTCCAGAAAGTGGTCCGCCCGCTTTGCGTAAGAAGAAGACGCGGAAATCGACCGCGAAGAAAAAAGAAATGCTTACATCATCGAACGTGCAATGTGGCATTTTATCGAGCACGACCGGAAATATTCCTGATCTTATCACTTCTCGACGTAATGCATATACTTATCGTGACGACGAAAGCGGAATATTTCATTTCAATACCGATTCACTACATAACTGCAAACTTGACAATGTAACTTATAAGCTACTTTTTTCTGCTTTTCATATTATGTAAATTTCCCTTCTCCTAATTATAATTAAACTGTATTTACGAATTCATAGGATTTATGTAAATTTTATTTGCAACTTTTATAACTAATTAATATTTTGATATTTTACAAATGTAATGTGAAAAAGTTATATTAATTTTTCTTTTATTTTTCTATATTTTATTATATATTTTATATTTTTATATATTTATATTTTATATTTTATATTTTATTTTTCTGTTTTGTTATATATGTTTTATTATATATTTTATATTCTTTATTATTAAAAAAATGTTAATATGAAGAGAAGGTGAGAAAGCTTGTCAATCTCAATATATTTGACACAGCAAGATAAAGTTCTCATGTTTTCTTAACAACCGATTAAATTGCCAAATTACATAGTGTACGGTAATTCTTTATGTAATCCAGAAATACTTGCGCCCGGAGTCATTTTGCTTCCTGTCAAAAAGACATGCGATTCCATTAATACCGTAACAAAGCGTATCGATCCGCAATTTTAATTCCCTCCTGTCAATAGCTTAAATATGGAAATTGTCGAAAGTATTGTAGCAAAAAAATAGTAAAATCCGTGGAATCTAGCTATTCCGAATTGATCTATCTGTTGTTATGAAATCGCAGATTGCCTCACAATTAAGTATCGTGTTATTTTAAGTTTCTATCCTGAAATTGTTTTGAAATTCTTACTTAATATGAGTAAAGTATTACTTCAGAGATGCGCATTAAACATTACCTCGATAATATTGCGTTTAAAAACGATTCGTATTCCATTTGATACATATCTACCAGTATTAATCTGAAAATGAGAAATCGAGTAGATTGTAAGGAATATATAACATTACGCCAGGCATAGGCGTCAGTTATTAAAATATTAAATTTTATAATTCGTATTTCGATTTTGTTTTCGATTCGATTGGATATTAAACGAATATTACAATAGTGTGACTTTTGTTGAAAAGATCTAGTGATAATTTTGAAAACTGGAAACGAGAAAGAAAATAAATAGAATAATTTGTATCAATTATTTTTTTCTATTTTTTCTATTTTATTATATTTTCAGATACTAATTGTTAGTTTTATAATTTTAGTTATCGATCAGCATGTTATATAACATGGAGAAAGATGCTGTTAATTAATTAAATTATCTTCCTTTTCCTTTTTTCTAATTTTTACTTTCGTAACAGAGTAGTGAAATAATGATAGGTGAAGGATAAATTTGATGAAAGAAGACACTGACGAAGAAAGTTTCTCTCCGGGTGATAATGCTAGGATTAAGCAATATTGATGGATAAAGCTTAAGGCTGAGAGATGCTTCTGGTGACTGATCATAAATCGTTTCGAGATGAAAACCGGTCCGAGATAGATGGTTGGTCGACGCCCATGGGGATGGACGCTTTGGCGATCTGCCCCAAAACTGGTCCGACCGGTTGCATAATCGGAAGACTGGGAAGTTGTGCCTTTCCGCGAAATGTCTGCGAGACGCACAATGTAAGTCGGCTGACTGGACGCCACTCTCGTCCACTTTCACTGTCGGTTGCACGCACAGTTTTACGTTGGTTTTGCTGGCGCGATACGAGCGTCGATTATGTATATCGGTGATCAACCAAAATCGGCGAGAGAAGGAGAAAAAGAAAGAAAGAGAGAGAAAAGAAGCGCGCAATTTCGCCGGCCAACCGGAATCGGATGTAATCGTTTTAATTGTATCTCCTGGAAAGAAGGTACCTCTCGACCAGATCCTCTCGACGAAATCGTCCGTTTCGAAATTGTGTGTGAAAGTGATCCCGAAAGTGGTTCGATATCCCCTTTCCCTTCTTTCTGTCGATACGACGACATTGATACAGATGCATGTTTTATAGATAGCAAAAAATGAATGTTTCGTATTTGCGTTCACTGCATTGAGCAATCCGCGAGCTAAAATATACGCTGACGGGCTGAGGAATCAGTTACGTCATGGAATATAGAATTATATATGCAATCGTTTCAAGCAAGATAGATGACACGAGATGGACGAATATCGAAGGAGATCGATCATGCATTAAGTATTTATGGGCACGTGCTTGGCGACGTTGTTAGGCATTTCGAAACTATCGGTGAAAGTGATCAAGCTTAAAGAGATTAAATGATAAGTATAAATTAAAAGAAAGGTACTGTTTCGCCTAATTTGCAAATATGTGTGTGTTGATGTGTTAGCATATAAAGTAGATCTAATTAGCATAAAGTATAACTGGTTAGGTTAATCTTTTCGATAAAAATATGCTGCCTAAATTGGCTTTGCTTTTTAACTTTCTATTAGATATTTTTTAGCAAATCTGCTGCTGTTTTTACACGTAATAAAAATCAGTCAAAACATGGTTGATTTTAATATCTTTTAGAATTTTTTATGCTTTAGAATTTTGAACACAGAAAAAAATAAATAATGTAGCATTGGCGAAAAAAATAAATAGTGTAGCATCATTATGTTATTATCGAAAGATCATCTATTCAAAAAAATTGTTTTAATAGATTTATAAAATTACAGCACATAATTCTATGGCGAAATGTACAAATTTTTTCGTTGTACTAATATTATATAATTTCTTCCTTTATAGTATCACATCATTATTGTTAGATCAAATAAGCATCAAAAGATTTTGACGTTGCAAACGATTATCTTTCATGATTATCTTTATTTAGCCGGTTCTACTTGAGAAAACATCGCATTACAATTAACATCGTGACAAATAGCGAAAGATAATGAAGGTTTTCTGTCTTTTAAAAGGTGAGCTTTTGAGAAATGGGCTGCACCGAGATCGTTATGGTGATCGTAAAGACTATTACGTCTGCGAAACAAACTCGGGATCAACGATATTCCAGAATAATATCTGGCATTAGTCGGCTGGTAATGAGGGTAATTATGATTAGTCCTATTTCAACGAAACAATACTTGGTCTTACGCAATGCGAGACATAGAGCGGCACCAATGTCACTGCCTCGCACGATTGAGTCGCTGATTAATGCAGCAAGTTATATTTTAATGCCGAAAGTCAATTTCATTTAAAAATTTTTTTTCTTTAAGTATATTAACTTCTTTCAATATAATTAAAAAATTTATCAATTTTTTTAAAGAATTTCTCAATTTTACATATATATTTTATGTGATTTTTTAAAGTATTTTTTAAATAAAAATTATATACAATGTAAAGAAATTAAATAAATGTTTACATAATTTCTTGTATAATTAATAAGATTACCATAAACATAGTAAAATTATGAGATAAAATTTTCATAATTTATTTACATGTTGTTATAATAATCATAAAAACCTGAAGTTAAATTAAATAATGTAACAAGGTTATAATTCTGTGTGTGAGTTTTTTCTCTGCCGAATATATTTTCCAGATATTGCTTTATCAAATATTTTACAGCCTCGTTATAGGGGAAATTCCATTTCTTCTTTTAATACAACATGGTAGTTAGAAAAAAAGAAAGTCGAATTTAATATATTCAAATGGAACAGGAATCGCGAAATCGCGTTTCAAGTACATGTTTACTATTAAAAACGTGGTTTTCAAAACGCACTTTCTTTCACTAAAAATAGAATGTATTCCATTAAAAATTTATAACAAAAAGCTGCATACAAATATTATTTTCAATATTAAAATAATCATTATTATACTATACTTTTGCATTATATATATGTAGTATAATTCCTATTGTTCGTTTTAAAATTAACATGGCGAAAACACCACGTTGCAACTTTTTTTAAAACAATATTTTAATATATATTCAAGAATCTTCTTTCATATATCTATATTGAAAAAAAATTATCTACATTATTATCGTTTATTTCCATCATTTATTTTCAATTGGGAATTTTTTTATTTGAAATAATAAATATTAATGTAAATAAGTTAATTAATTAATCAATACATGGAATAACTTATAGACACTAGAAATAAAGTTATTTTATCTATTTATAATGTTCTTAAATATTGCACACATTGCAGCAAATATCGATAAAAAATATTTTTCGATCTTTATCATTAAGATCAATTTACCTGTATAATTTACTATAACACATAATCGTGATTTTATTACTTGAAACAAAATTTTGACACCTTTGACAACTCGTTAAAAGCATAAGTATCATTGCAAGAGAGTCTAATAATAAGAGCGTTATGATTCTCTTTCTGTCTAATAATAAGAGCGTTATGATTTTCTTTAGTATCTTGTTTTCCTTATATTAATATTATTCTTTACGAACAAAATTTCTGCAAATCGACTACTTTCTATTTCCTGTGTCCAAATCACGTATCTCGCAATGTACGATGCATGAACGTTTTCCGATCAACGTTCAGTCGGGCACATTAGACAACACGACATATTAGCGTAATCGTTACGCAATTCCGTTGTTCCGCAAATCCGTTCTGTCAATTCGCAATCGAAATCTCATAGAGGCGGTTCCCAATACGAATGCAGAATTGCATAAATCCATTGAAGCGAATGTCGGAGTCTTTTCCGTAGCTTTTTTATCATTTGTAAAATCAATTATATTAGTACTCACTTTTTTTAGATATACATCCGTGAACACTGTCAATGCTTATGAAGAATTTTTCTCGATGTAATTATTTTTAAATAATCCTCGGTTAATGATAATTGATAATATTGTTGATATATTCGGCGCAAACAAATGTGCCGTTTATACATAACGCATAAAACGAGAAATCGAATAAAAACAGCAAAGATGTTATTTATAACAATTACTCCTTGTCTCGGTAAGAACTTGCTTATTCACTTTAACAAGGACGAAAAGAAGTTAAGTCGATCTAAATGCCACGAGCAAATCCACATTTCTGGAGCGGCCTCGTTTTTCTTCTTTCATTACTCATTGCTGGCAAATTGCTGCGCTTAATTATAATATCGTGAAAAGAGGCTCGACAATTTCGTTTACTAATAATAGCCGATAAAACGAATCCTCGTCAATATACATAATCACCAGTTATGCATTCGTTAAAGCAATCAATTGCCACAATTTAAAGAAAACATAAGTAATCGATACGAAATTAATAAAAGCACTAACATTTCGTTACATTTTTTACAGGATTATATTTATACATAGTTTTATTCAATAAACTAAAAAGTTTATAGAAATTCCGTTTTATTTATCGCAAAAGAAGTTAGAATGTATGATGTTTTAGTTTGTATTGTATATTCATATGTTCGCAGTCTCTCGTTGCATTTCCACAAATGAAAAATATTCTCAACACAGCTGACTGATCCTCCCTGTATTATTAAGCATCGGTGCACATGATTTTATACAATACACATATTGCGAAATTAATTAATCGACATGCTGTTAGTACGTGCGACACTGTCATTAAAATATTGTATTTTTATTAATTAACTTTGTTATGTTGCTACGACTGTGCGACAGATTCAATCATAAATTTTACGCAAAAACAAAAATTGTTGGAAAAATAATTGATATTTTGTAATGTATATTTATATGCTATTTCCACTGTTATAAAAAACAGAAATAATTGCTAAATGTATCGTATAACTTGCATATGCAAGATACAATATGGTTTAATAAAACTTACAAAAATTGATGATTATTTCTCTTAGATAAACAAGCATAAAAGCATAGCGTGTTTATTATGTGGAAAACTTACGCCGAGGCGGAAATGCATAATTTCTACGTTAGTCAAAGAATCGATTATAATTGATAGGCAATTACTCGGCACAAAAAAATTCTTTTTTTAACTAGTGGTGAGCTTTTACCACGCATGATAAATAATATAAAATAAAGATATGATATGATATATAATACATTATATTTAATAATTAATAATTATAGTACGTTGCACACTTTTTATTTCTATCGATATTCAAATTTTATTCAGAAATAATCTTTTCGTATGTCTATGTTTCTCATAACATCTACATTTTATTATTTTAGTAAATTAAAACTATAAATTAAAACTATAAATCATAAATAAAATATGATGTAAATTATATTGACAAAATTTATTTAAAAATGTAAATTATATTGAAAAAATTTATTTAATTTATTATTAATTTATTTATTTAGTTTATAAAATTTTTTAAATTTATTTATTATAAATTATATAGTTATTTATTTATAATATTTATCAAATTGTATAAAATTAAATAAAAATTTACTTAAATTTATTAATTTTTAGATATAAAAAAATAATTAATAATAATTCTTACAATCTTTATAACGTGCTTCGAAATTAATAAATAGTTTTAATTTTATTTATATTGTTAAATTGCACTCTTTTGTACTTTTTTTGTGCATCAAATAATTTTCACAATGCATCGCGCAAATAAACGATATATAACAATGTACTCGGAAATAGAATTTATGTCGCATATGTGGCTATCTTGTGATTATAAAATGTTTGTTTAATTATTTGCAATTGCACGATAAAATATGTAAACAGAATATAAATGAAAATAACAAAAAGATAAGCAAAAAAATTAAAACAAATGTCTACTATATTTATTCTGTAATATATTTTCAGCGGAAGACAATATTATATAAAATATATATATATTATATTAATTTATAAACAAAATTTTTTTTATTAAATGCATATTACTTAAAAGACCAGTCTAAAAGTGCATTAAATTTAACCCTTTAACTACAGCTGTCGTCAATAAACGACGAGTATAAATACATACCTGCAATTAAAGGATTAAATATAGTATCTATATTCTCAATATATGTATATTAATAATATTAGCAAGAAAAATTATATCAAGACTATACAAGGTTTTTTTTTACTATAATTGACTAATTTTCGAAATACACAAGCGACAAAGGGAACGTTTCTTCTAATTATTAATTACTCTATTTAGCGAGATGTTGTTCAGCATTATGAGATTAAACGGTCGATGCTTCGAGCGAGTATCCAACGATCTATTGCGTGTTGCGAGAACAAGAGGGAACATAGTGAATTGCTCTTCCAATCATCTCATTATATGAGGAGTCTGCCTGCTCTCGGCTATTCCAACAGACAATTCTAAACTCTGGCTTTCGCATATCTATTCCAACTCGTTTTTTAACGTGAGAGCAATTACATCTGTATCCGAGACATCAAGCTACAAATGAAAATAAAGCTATTGCAAGAAAAAAAATATTATTCGTTTGCAAATTATACAAACGAATATATATAATGTATAATATAATAATAGAGTTGACTGTGAAATAAATACAGACTATAAATTGCAAATAACGCAAAGTAATGTATAATAAAGTGTTTTGATTTTATCCAATTATTGCGAAAGTTAGATTATGTTATGATACATGTTTATAACGTATTTAATAATAAATTCACACATTATGGAATAACACAAGTTTTCTCATATTCCGTTTATTGCTCGTGTTTCGTGATAGATGAAAAAATCTCTTTTTGCTAAGATGAATATGGCGTAAGAAAAGTCGATTTCTGTTTCAGTAGCCTTTTTCAAGAACACAACTTGAATAAACTTTTTGTTATTTATCGATTCACATCTTCATTTACTCTTTCTTCTTGTCGCTTGATTAACCAATACGTCTCTTTACATACAATATTGATCTCGTCTTCTTCTATTGTCATGCTCTAGTACCTCGCAATAGTACTTTGCAATGTCAATGTCTCCGCAGGATATCCTCGTCGCTTTGTTAACTAAAGTACCAGCATGATGATATCACACTTTCTCTCTCCCTTGCTTTGGGAACGAGGGCCCATACGACCTCCGCGCCTCTGAACATGCCCGTCTCTCAACTCTTTGTCAACGTGATCGTTGTCGTAGTCATCGTGATCGTCGTTGTCAGAGGGTTGGAGTTCATTGTGCCACAAGTGCATTCCGAGTGTCGGCGACGCCAATTGCTCGTTACGAACCTGGGACCAGTTGTGAATCGCTCTGTGAAAGCGACAGTGACATTTCCCGGAGTGAAGGCTTGGCCATTGCAATAGTAAAAACATCATAGAAATACACGTCTGTGTGTGTTCGCGAAATGATACGGCATTTTCGTGAGATAAAGGATAGTCTGTAGTTTCACATTCGCGTCACGAATTTTACTTGAATTCACATTTTTGAATTTTACAAAAGATACATGACGTAAAAACAGAAGTATGCAAATATCTCTTGTAAATTTTAAAGTATAAGCGACATGGCGTTCTATCTACTTTAATATGTTATTTTGTGTGAGAAAAAAGTATAGAAAAAATAATTTAATTTTTATTTTAAATGTCATTAATGAGAATTGCGGAGAACATAATGAGCTAAAACTATAATATAAAAGTGATACAACGTTAAGGATTTACTCGGATTAAATAAAAAACTGCAGTACTCAAAGTAAGTAAGAAATAAAAACAATTATGTTTTATGTTTCTCATGTGAGTTATATTATAATACGCGTTATTTTATATAATATATTTTCTAATAACTTCAATCACATTAATTTTAATGAAGAAAAATTTTAAAGTACGTAAACACTATTATATTGCTATGGTCAAGAATAACAAAAAAAATTATTTCACTAGAGAAAAGAATAGTGTAAAAATAAATATGATTTTCACACACTGATATTGACCCGCATACTGACGATGCATGCCAAAATAATGACGCATATTTTTTTCCCTTTTACAAGCAAAATGTATTGATTCACCTCTTTTATTCTGTAAGCTATTATAAAAATATTTTTAAAAAAATCAGAGTATTGTCTAATTAATACATAATCTAGTACTAATTTTAATTATATAAACGTACTCATAAAAGAAATACATAATAAGATAACATTAATAAAATTTGCATCTATATTTTGCCTAAATTAGTCTTATTAGATATAAGATGCACTCTTGATGCATTTTTAATTTAGATATTTCGATAATTGCAAATTATATAATCACGGTCGAAGTTCTTATTATCATTAACAAGGCTCTTACAAACCTTATAATTGATGATATTTAGAATAGAATATTTAAAGTGACTTTCAAAAAAGAATTGACTATCTTCAAATTAATAAAGAAATCAATATGCTTGAATTTTATATCTTAATTAAATCGGTTATTAATATTTTCCGTAATAATTACAAAACAAATCTGTTATTCACCTTGTCTTGGCAATTCTAATACATATAATAAGACACAGGTACATATTATAAAATAATAAAATGAGATACATATTATAAAATATGAAGACAATTATAAATATTCTGAAAGATATAAATCATTTAATTTATATATCTAGAACGATTAATCTTTCAAAATTTATAAAACGGAGAAAGTATTTTTTTCAACATTTAATATAATTATGTATAAGCTATCACCAAAATGTTTGTTTTTAGGAGAAATAGAGAAATTTAATTTGAATTAATGATTAACTTTGAATAACATTACATAGATAATAAATTAATATATTCGGCTATTAACTATCTATCAGCTTTCACGCATATATTTCATGAACAATGTTAGAAAACGTGCATCTTGATCGAGATACTTTCTTTAAATTACTAAAACTGGTTGTCGTAACAGTTCTAAATAAGAAACGAAATTCTCACGACTAAAACAGCTGGTGAACGCGTTTGAATAAACGACGAGATATCGTCAACTTCTTGTCCACCTCGCGTCAAGTGAAAAAAGATATAACAGCAGAAAAAAGTTGTGCTATATGTCACGTGTGAAATTTCAAATGTCAGCTATAATATTAATCGAAATTAGTTGATTGAACTAACATATCGCAGTTATTCTAATCAATTAATTAGCAATATTTTTATTTCTTTCGCAATATTTTTACAAATAAATACGTCTCTAAAATTAGCAATTAGATAGTACAAAACAACATTATTATTATTTATATTTTTTATCAAAAATAATTGATTTAAATTGATACAATATTAGAAAAATATTCACAATATATATAATAATATAATATAATTATATAAAATAATTATATAATATATTCTATTTTTATTATATTCTATTATTATTATATTTTATTATATTTAATATATTCTATTTTCTGCGAATGTCGTATATTAGATCAATTACTTTTTGCAATAAAATATAAATAATAATCGTATAAATAATAATCGTACAAAACATTGGCATAAGTTATAATAATATCAAAGATAATAAGTAAATAACTATTGAGAAAATTATATCACGAAATTCACTATTCGAAATGTGCTCTCTCATGGAGAATATCGATTTTGCCTATTTAGTGGTTTATTCTGTCATGTATTCTGTTTTACATTATCCTTGTTACGGTTTGACATTCACACGTGACGCATATTCAATATTGAATGTCACACTTCTACCAAACCATGATCAACCAATTTCACAGTTAATGCTTCCTTTCATTGAGGATCTTTTTAAAGGGGATATTTGTCATTTCCGCCCATTATCCTGTACGAATGTCTAATAGTTATTACTATAATAAATCACTCTTTTCCTCAATAATTATTAAAATTATTATAATTTTTAAAATTTATATATATATATATATATATATATATATATATAAATTTTATATAGTTATATATTATAATACGTATAACACAAATATATATATATATATATATATATATATATATATTTATATTTATATTATTGCGTAGAAATTAATTTACATGACGTATTCTTATTCTTGTCTTACATTATTAATAGTAAGAAGATATTTTCTGTTCGATAACAGTTTTTTTTCTGCCTAGTGATATACGAGAAGATGAAAGTGTCATTTTTATTCAAACAAAATCAACAACTATTAGATTTCATTCGATGTAGATTATTGTGAAGAAATTGTGGGAAACACGAAGCTCAAATATTTTTTATATTAACAGTAGTAAGTATGTTATAAAAACACTTAAAAAATTGCTTAAAATATATTCATATAAAATATATAAAAAAATATTTAAAAAGTGCATTTTCTAGATCTTGTAATTGTATTGAAATGAATTTCTCGGAGATTTCGTGGATTTTCTTTTTGACCATGGTCTTTGAGACAGTATTCCTTTCCAGCTCGTTGACCGGGGATCACGTGTGTTCAAGAGTAGAAAAGTTAGTGTCTCAAAAATATGGCAAATAATATAATAATATAATAAACATAAGTATGATAATTTTTATTTTCGATGATATCATAGAATAAATCTATTTATATGTATTTATGTATATTTTCTAAGAGAGACCTTCACCTAAAAGCCTTGACAATGTAGCTGGCATGCGTAATACGCCACATATCATTATTATGTGCGTACCTTGCTGCCACTGCATACCGCTATAAGCTCGATAAGGGTATCGCGGAACTAGTCAATAACTAATTGATTGTACATTACAGTTACACAATTACGTCGTACGAGACTTACACCGAGCCGGTCGTAGTCAATACATTCACCTGGTGCCTAGCAATTCCCCCAAGATGCCCCAAGACGCGGATCGAGCTACGAAAACGATATCGTATCAAGGTGAGTCTTAATTTTATTATTAATCTTATTATATTTATTATTAATTTTATTGCTAATTTTAATTTTGTGATTTAAGAAATACCAATTGTATCATTTATTTTTCAAAATCATTTTTTTCTCTTCAATTTATTTATTTATATTTAAATAAAATATATTAAAAAATTTAGAAGATAATCAATTAAAAGTTTCTTTAATAAGTAAATTAGTAACAGAGAAGCTGTTATTTATATCAAGATAACGCCTAGTTTTATCGATAAAAATGCATGAATTCGCGTCTAATGCAAATATCTATGCAGACAAAGGCTTGCTATTTTTATCCTTCATGAGTGAGATCTACTATGATGATAGTGTAAGTTTTGCAAGCTCTCGCTACGCTAAAGGGTCGTGGAAAAGAGTTATTTTCCCAGGCTGTGCAAAGGAAAATATATCAAACTTACATAACAATAGAATTTGTTGGTATATAATAAGATCGGTGTTGCAAAAATTTGTAGCATACAATAGGCGAGAAAGTACTCCATTAAAAATTACGTTATTTTTATATTTAATTTAATCAATATAAAATTGACAACTAAAATTCCTATGCATCAGATATAACAACGTGACGTATAATAATGAAATAGCGTCGCCGCGAATCGACGAAATTAAAATTATCGAAAGAAAAGATACACTTGCTAAACAATAGATCTATAATTTATTCTAATGACAGCGATTGCGTCGCAATAGGAGTTACATAAACTCTCATTTCCACTTCTCGTTACGGAAAAGTGTCATTCCTAAGCAGCGCGAATGGAAAACGATCGGCCTGCGGACACGGCGAAATACTTCGCGTGGCTGATACCTATGCGGTAAATCGTGTAACACACGCCCCATATATACACAATGCAACGAAACAACCTACCTATTCTCTTCCGCTTTTGCATTCTTATCCTGCGTCTTTCTTTCGTGACACGTACAACCTTCCATCTTTCCATCTTTCTTGCTCTTGGTGTCCGAATTTATCGCAGGGAAAGTCTGTATTAATCGGCAATCTGATTAAATAAATAAAAAAAAAATGTACGCACATGTGCGTGTTGGAACGAGAAGAGGACGACGAGTTGCAGCTGTAAACTCTGTGAAACGCGGAATTAACGAATCGCGCCGAAAGAAGGAGGAACCTGTCTTGTCTTGGAATTACGAAACGATCCAGAAGAAGGCCATTAGATGAAAAAGATTTCGCACGACTTTGTGCGGCACCTCGAAAAAGGAAATGCCGGAAGTCGACAATTTTAAACGAAACGTTTAACTCGACACATCGCAGGTAGATATATCTTCGATTTTTACGCGATAATAAGACAATTTCTCGAAAAGTGCATACAAAGAAGAAAAGGATGTATATATTTCTCATGTGCAATTTTTTTCCAAAGAATACGTATATAATCACGTAAATAGGAAGATACAAACAAAACGGACTCCGAGAATTATATTTACACGATTGATTGTATCTTGCAGGGGATACACTACAAGTATGTATTCAATGATTACAGGCCTGCTTATAATTTAACGAAAGATCGATATCAAACCCCAATATCGCTTCAATTAAGGAATAAATTACTGAGGCGCAGACATAATAATAAAGTTGATGTGAAATCTCTTGTTAATTTACTCTGCTTGCGCACTCGATAATATATCGCATGAAAGTGAATGTAACGTTTAACGACGATGAGATGTGACGTGTATCGAGTTGTAACGAAAATGAACGTAATTGATGTGTAAAAAATATCATATATCATCGCAGACTGATCATGTTCCAAAATTAATAGCGGATAAGATTCTTATAAAAATATAATTTTAGTGAGTTTAACTGTTTGAAAAAATCATACACATTTGATATGTAATATCTGTTTCTCTTTAAAAAAAGAAATATATAATATTATAACTTTTTTTTGCTATCTACAGAATAAAAATATTCATATTTAAGAAACAAAAAAATATAAAAGCAAAAAATTTATTTTCAAGGAGAAGCTTGCAAAATACAGAATCATAAATCCATAATAAATTTTTATATAAATTAAATAAATAAATATACATAAATGTATTCAATTTATTGAATATTCAATTCATTCAATTTAATTGAATATTTATGTATATTTATTCATTTATTTTTATTTATGTTATATATTATCATTAATTAAATCACAAATTAAAAATTTTATGTGAAGTAATATAAGTGAGAGAGAGAGAGAGAGAGAGGAGAGAGAGAGAGAGAGAGAGAGAGAGAGAGAGAGAGAGAGAGAGAGAGAGAGAGAGAGAGAGAAGAGAGAGAATTCTGGAATTTATCTTTGAAAGAATATTTAAAACTTATTTAAACAGAGATTTTTATTGTAATGTAATTAATTATATAAATATTAATTAATTATATATATAAATTCGATTTACTTCAATATAATTCAAACAATCAAATTTAAAAATACTAGTTAAATCTAATTTATATGTAACTTAGAATTGCAATACGTAAAATTATACGAGAGAAACTCGCACTTTCTCATATGATTCTGGGAATCGAACAAATTTGCCCATTTGCCAATTAGATTAACAAGGCCCAGCCCTGCTTTAAAATGTGCGTGTTCAAGGATTCGCGGTTTGAAAAATGGACCGGAAGTGAAATGATCTCGCTCATAAGATGTTTCGTAATTGGCATGTGATACCACTGTGTATTATATCAAAGCCGAAAGAGAACGATCAAAACGGAAAACACCGTGCGAGACATTCTCGCGGAATGAGAACTCGCGCATACAAAATGTAAGTTAATGCAAAGTAGGGTTCACGTATATGTACGTGAGATATTTTCGCGCTGCTTATTACGTGGACAATGGACTTATTTCATGTAGTTTATGAGAAAAAAAATTATTTCGCCGTTATGTGTCGATAATATATTATTATGCACATGTTGTTATAATTAGCATGTTGTTTTGAAAAAAAAGTATCGAACCTTTTTTTTCTTGAATTATGATGCTTATTTCTATATAATAAATTTGTCATCAAAAAATTTTATTTGATATCTATATTTTAGTTCCATTTAATAAAATTAAAAAGAAATATAAATGTGATGTTATAAAAACCATTACAATTGGGCAATCAAAATTTTTTCTTAATTATTTTCGCTTTTATACAAGAAATGTTTAAAAATTTATTTGCATAATGGTCATATAATTAGCAAAACATGTTAATATCAATAACGATTTGTTTCATTTATTGAGTCTGAAAATAGTATCAATTGTTTATTGCCTATTTGAGAATTTTACAGAGAGCACTTATTTCGTTATTATCTTAATTATTTATATTATTTATTATTATTTATCATTTATATACATTTATTATTATATATGATAGAATTACATATACAAAGAATTATACGCAACAGCTTTCATTGGAGCTTTGCCAATCCGAAATTTGTCGTAACTGTAAATTGACTTATTGAATCGCATGTTCTTTTCTGATTTCGTCATTCAATAGAAGGTTTTGGTTTATTAGCATACCATCGAAACGGACGACCAGGTGTTATGCCGTCATCGTGTAACACATAGATTATGTATGAGGAGCAATGTAATTGATAACGCAATGCTTATGTAAACAAAAACGGGACTACACGATGGCGCGAATACGAACAGATGCATTGTGTGAAAACAATGTTTGTCGTCATTTCGCTAATTACCGGCTACAATAACCGGCTACATTCTTGGAAATTAATAAATGTGCGAGCTTTGTAAGATGAAATATCATTGTGAAGATTCTGGGGCAAAATCGTGAGCACGAAGAATCGCGAGAATTCTTTTTGTTTTATTTCCGCCATTGAAAAAAAAAATCAACAGTCGTTTCGTACGAATTACAGATAGAGATTATTAATCGGGAATTTAAAAAAAGGAGTCGTAAAAATAATGCGCTATTAACGATTATAAGAACTTAGAGATAAGTAGTGCAATTACGAAATATGAAGCAAAATCTCCCAAGTTTTTGTAAAAAAAATAACATACAAAGTTGTTTTTGAAGTTTTGTGAAAAAGAACATATCAAAGTTATCACAAATAAAATCGTGATAAAGAAACGCAAACAAGATAAAAAGAATCATTATTAACAGTAATCTGTAATATACATATATTGACATGCATGTCATAATTGACATTTATCATTGCAATGTCACCTAACAGTTGAATTAAAACAAGAATGTTCGATAAAAAAACATGAGCAGAGATAATGAACGAGAATTACTGTTGGACAAGTCGAGGTCATTTGGCGTTTTCTAACATTCTAGAAAACATCTGAATTGCACAACTTTTGAGTAATATCGCACAAGCATTAGACACATAGTTAAATTTCTCAAATCTTCTATATAAATATTTATATAAATCAGAATATATATTATCAAGGATTTTACTTCTTAATACAAATTATCTATAATGTTAAATATTTTCAAAATTTTGATTTCTTCTTTATAAGTTACATAATATTTAATATATAATTTAATTATATAAATATTTATATATAATTTATATAAATTATATAATTATATAATTTATATAAATTTATATATAATTCGTAATACAATTACAATGTATAATTGGTTCAATACATATTTACATTATATAAACCAAGGCATACTTTCATTTTTTTAAATTATATATATAAAATAATTAAAATAACGTATATCATAAGTAAAAGTGAGAAAAGATATTATTGAATAGTACAAACATTATCGAGATGATGCTTATATTGAGCTGGATTAAATAATGACATAATAATTAAATAATACAGTTTACTACATTATGCATACTTTCTATCGACTTTAATGACTTCACCAGATTTCCTAAATCGATGTAATTAATAATTTTAATTAATAACTATCTCTTTTTATCGAAAGAGAGTCATGTTATATAATCGAAAGATTTGATCTGCGAATTAATCATGTCAGTCATGTTATTAATGAGAACAACTTTTACCTTAGTTTTCAATGCATCTAATAACTTGCTCCAAAGATTTGTGATTTTAAATGATTTATGAAAATAGATAAAATATTCATTGATTAATCTAATAGATACAACTCAAATTTTATATAAAAATTTTATACAACAATTATTTATTGTTAGGTAAATATTAAATTTTAAAGTTTAAAAATAAAAAAACACATTTTGGTATTAGTTTTTTTTAATAAGAAATTATTTATAAGCATTATTTTACACATTTTCACACATTCCAAATTTTTGAAATTTCTAGACAATTAAAGTTTCTAGACAATGACATTTAAGAATTATATTAAAATCAGAAATCTACTAAAAATAAAATAATTAAAAAGAAAATAAATATAGCTAATAAAATTATAATTTTTATTTTTATTCAATATTTGATGAATTAATTTTTTAAGCTTACATCATTTTATAATAATTTATATGTGATAAATCGTGTATTATGTAAATTATATATTTCTTATTTCAATTTTACATATTTCTAGAAAAACCTCTAATTATTCGAAAAATCCGATAAATGAAAAGTATAACAATAATTATGCAACATCACGTATGTCAAGATAATAAAATCTCTTGATAATATATCGTAGTGAAAGCGAAAGAAAGCGTTCAAACTTTATGACACACATATATTAATCAATTTACATATAATTCAGTTTATATCAGAGATCTTGTTTATGTTTCTAAAAGTATGCTATGAAGTCATTATCTCCATGACGGCGTATCCAGTTGAGAAATTAGATCGTGTAAAATCTGCATAATAATACGTATTAAAGGTGCGTTGCTCGTTTTATGAACGAAACATCCGTAATTAAGTAAAAGAGAAGAATGTAACGCGTCGTTTGGCATTGGTTTGCTGCAATGTTTCAAGTGAATTTCACATAACGCGATCACTTCTCGATCGCAAAAGCGGTGAACGGCGGCGAAATATAATATTTGTATATATAGAAATGAAAAATGGACGGTCTTAATTTATGAACGCTTGTTTTCACGCGCGTATCCTTTTATGTCAGAGAGAATTTTTTTCGAGTCTTCGGTATTTAATTCTCAATGTGTATATGTGTGTGTGTGTGTGAGCACATATTACGTAATAGTATTCTTGGGAAATAATGACAAATTATTACACATAAGGATCTGTCAAAATAAAAGTTCGAGACTTGTGAAAAATAGTTGACAATAAAATATATTATTATATAAAAACTTAAAAGAGTGTCACATAAATGTAAATAAAGTGATTTATCATTCATAAGTAATTAAAACTGAACAAATCGAAATCAAGAGTGAGCATTATCTTTTTAATCTATATTCGAATACGTTTTATCGTTCTATTATTTATTTACTATCATACTTTTTTTGTATTTTTACATATGATTTGATCACAAATAAATTTGTTATGCAAAGAGGAACTTGTTACGTTCACGTATTCTTCATCTTGTTCCTTGTGATTCCTTTTCATTTCTCATCACGTGTGCTCTCTGCATTCTCACTTTTACTCTCATTAATGGTTGGAATCTTATACTTTAAGGAGTGAAATAATCATCTTATCCCCGAAATTCTTTCTTGAAATTGGAATTATCGGAGAAATCGTACGTGTTCTCGAAGCAAAAAAAGATAAAATGAGATATCATTTATATGTTTAAATATTATCTCATACTAATAATATAAATATTAAACTTTCAAATCAATGAACTATTAATATGCTACAAAAATATACCAAAAATTATTAATAATTGCCGAAATCATAAACGCATTTTAAAATACAATTGAATTTTAAAATATTCTTTTGACATTGTATTTACTTTAATTTACTTTATTTTTACTTTTATTTATTTTTATTTACTTTAATTATTATTTATTTTTTTTATTTACTTTAATTAATTAATTAATTTATTTTTATTTACTTTAAATATAATCATGAAATATATGCAAACATATATTATATGCGAAATATGCATTACAGACGAAATATGTATTATGCGAAATATGTATTACAGACAGAACAGAAATCGAAAATTGTAAAAGAATGTTGCGAAGGATACAAAATGCCGATAATTTACAATGGTACAGAGATGGATGCGAGGTGTTCACCGCTATGCGTCAAATGTCTGGCGGGTGTATGTATTGCACCAAATAAATGTCAATGTGATCCTGGATATCACGGAGATGATTGCGCCCATGGTGAGTTGATATTAAAATTAATTCATCAATGTCCTTATGAAATTTAATTTTGAATTTAGTGATATATTATTGATCATTTAAATTTATAATTTTTGTATTTATAATTAAAGTATATTTTAAGGTTTTCATGTAATTTATAATATAAATATCACATATAACATGTGCTTATTATCAAAATTTTTGCTTTCTGTGATGATGCAAAAAAATTACATTAAAAAAATAAAAGAATGAAATTCTTTCTTTCTATTATATTTACAAGTCTTATTGTATCTCTCCTTTACATGTTTCTTATTTAGCAATGTTAAATTTATTAATTTAATTTCTACTGTTCGACATATATGATTACTTAAGACATTAGATTCATGATAATGAAACGTAACATCATTCGCAACATGAATATGAAAGTGGGCTATTTAGATATCTAAAAAAAAACGAAGATGTTTTAGAAGGTCCTTGAAGCAAGCTTCTTAGTCGATACTTGCAACATCTATTTATTGAAACAGAATAATATTTGCAGTGCTAATTAAATGCTAATGAATCACTGACCTTTAAAAAAATATGTAAACCAAGGCAATAAACAGTAATAAATATACATATAAAGTCGCGCGCAGTAAACCTTCAAAGAATTTTGAACATCCGTATAATTAATAAATTCACTGCTAACATTCAAGGTCTGTGTGATTTATAAATTCAGTGACAGTTTTAAAATAATTTCCATTCGAAAAATACGAGCGACTAAATAAATTAGTGATGCATTATGAATTATGAAAAACAGAATTGAGAGCGAATAAATCTGAAACAAACTACAAATGCATACAGCGAGAATAATTTCACGCTCTATAAAACAAACCGACTTTCCATGATCAAAAGAATGCATATAAAGTGATTATTTTCAAAGACAAATAATATTTCCATGTAAATCATAATGAGTAGGATAAATAAGGGATCATTCTCACATTTTGCTAAAACTAACATCATATTAACATCGTTACAAAATAATACAAGCAAAATTACTATAAAAAGACGACAATATATATTAATTATTCTAGATTAAAGAAATATTAATTATTCTAAAATAATAGAATGCATAATTAGAGAAATTTTTAAAGCAATATTTGTTTTTTTATACTATTAACTTCAATCAATTCTCTTTTTGTGCTATTTATATAATATTAATCTTGCTTTTTCCAATTTGAATTTACTAAAGTTATTTTACTTTTTAAAATTATTTTAATTTACTAAATTATTAATAATTTCTTTATTGTAAGACCATGAGTATTAGGTTAATAAAATTACAAATTTATCGCGTTATCAAACAAGCAAAAGTTACATGCAACTGTTGCATCAATACAATCGGGGGCTTCGAAAGTTATGGAAGCCCGGAAGTTACGAAGCCGTTACTTTCTCATGAACATTCAAGAAGGTCGTGGGCGGCATGGATCAGATACAATGGTTGATATCATTACACATAACATAATCGTGACGTTAATGCTTTATAAAAGATATTCGCACAATGATAATCTCATTCTTAAAAATGTATCTTAAAAATATATCTCCTAGATACATTTTACAGGCTATTTCAAGGTGTTACTTTTGGCAATTACATTTAATTATCTGCGTTACATCAGTATAATTTTCGTGTAATATTTTAATACATTACATGTATATCAAATCATAGTCTAATCTAAAATATCACATAAAATACATATATGATATGGTTCAAAATGTAAGTTTTTTTGAAGAGAAAATAATAGAAATGTTAGTGGAATAAATATATCAGACATTATTTCTTATAAATATTAAAACGTTATATATTATATTTATAAAATCGAATATTAATTTCATTTAATAGGATGCCCGCCAAATACCTGGGGTCTTTACTGTATGGAAGTGTGCAATTGCAATGAAAATAGCATCTGCGATCCTATAAATGGCGCTTGTCAATGTTCTCCAGGACTACAAGGGCCACAGTAAGCAGTTAAAAAATCTTACATGAAAGCTTCTACCAAGAAATGAAGGCAGCAAAATATTTAATAAGTTAAAATCAAAATATAAATTATGCCGAAAATGATTATGATTTCTTTTTCAGATGCCAAGAGCATTGTGCAATCGGTCAATGGGGTCCGGATTGCGCAAACAAATGCACATGTCAAAACCGGGACAATAACTGCGATGCCGTAACCGGAAGATGTACAAAGGATGACGCTTTTTTAGCCGAACAAACGTCACCTGCT
This sequence comes from Camponotus floridanus, assembly GCF_003227725.1. NCBI lineage: Eukaryota > Metazoa > Arthropoda > Insecta > Hymenoptera > Formicidae > Camponotus > Camponotus floridanus. The sequence goes on from NW_020229636.1 coordinate 1,444,798, forward strand.
TATTTGCGGAGCTCTACTACTAAAACACCCAGAATTAACAACATGGAGTATACAGAAGATGTCTCAGCCCCGCGTGAGACTACTGAGCGCCAGACAGAAGGTGAAATAACGCATTTACCGAAGAAAGTGTTTGTGTGCGCATTGCACAATTGTTTTCTTCATAAATATAGAAATGGCTCTTCAAGTGTTTAAACCTGTAGAAGAAGTGCACAGAAGTGTCAAGAAAAATTTATTAATTAAAATTTATTAAAAAGAGTTTCTAATATTAGAGTCTCTGATTAAAGAACTTTAATATCAATCAAATTATATGTTTTACTCTCCTTACGCGTGTATAATAATATTTACATTTTTTACTTAACACTCTGCCATGATCGATGGTATACGGTACTTTCTATTCTGACATAAACGATAGATTGTCTTTTAATTTAATATAATTTAATAATTAACTAATAATGTAGATTAATGATATTGTAAGATATTATAATAGTTTATTTTACCTGTAGATATGAATGACAAATGGAATGATACAAATTATATTTCGGAAACGACAAGCCCGGCAACAGCTTCGATCGCGATCCCTCCTCAAAAAGCAACAAACGAAACACGACAGAATCTTTCGACCACTGCTCGACCAGTAATTGTATTAGTCTCTGTTCCCGAACGCAGAAGAGACGTCGAGAAAGATAAGCAAAAATTTGCAACGAGGAATGCGTTTCTCAGACACGTAGAAAACGAAAGTATTGATGTGCCAAATATCGATTATGTAAAAACCGTTCATAAAGGTATTATTTTTAGAAATATTTTGGAAATATATATAAATATTTTTACATTTCATATATGCATATCTACTGAAACAAAGTATTTTCATCGCCAGACGACATTCAGACATCTACATCGATTCCACTGGACATCGCTCTAATCGTCGTGGCTGCGATCGTCTCTCTCGGTCTGACCTCGCTCGCGGTGGTTATGGTCCTTCACATGCGTTCCAAACTATTCGAGACCGTTCGACTTGCTATCTACGACGACAAGAAAACCAAAAATCAAGAATGTGTAAGCGTGAGCAGCAAAAGATTGTCCACAGTGGTAAACACTAGCTTGCCTCGTAAGTACCGAGCATTACACTCGCTTGATGCAACATTCTCTTCTTAGTTCTGAATTGTTAGTGAAATCCATATATCCTTGACCCTGATGCAATCTAGCCACGTAACGACCGCGACGATGGTTCTTGACCGTCATAACTAGCGAAGAAGTTATAATCGTGCGATATCATCTAGTCCTTTGTATGATCGCTAATTAGCTTTGTTGAACCAACGCGCATATATACGTGTATATATATATATATATATATATATATATATATATATATATATATATATAAATTTCTATTTTAGCACCTCCGATTCGTGTGAATTCCATATTTGCTACTAATACAGAACCGGAAACGATATTAACTGTTGACGGCATTGAGTCCTTGAATACTTATGCTAATGGTGCTGCTACAATCGGTCTGCGAATTTCCGGTAATCTTCGTGGTAAGTTCCTATTTTTTTAGAAAATTCATCATACTCGCAAAAAACGCAGCAATATCATAATAGTTACAAAAAAAATATCTTCATTAGATTAATAAAAATTTAATAGGTAATAAATAATAAATGTAAATAGTTAATCTATATACAGATAATATTTATATATTAATATAATTATAATATTATGATATAATTGCTGCTTCAAACAGATTAAACTATAAAGCTCTTATTTATTGATATCATATTTTTAAAATATTTAATTTATATTACTGTGAATCATAGATCTGTTACAAGACGGCCATTACGATCGACCATCAGCAACTCTGATACGTTTGCAGACAAACTTCGATCATAATACGGAGCATACGGAGCATGTATACGATGAAATACCTTTACAAACCACTCCGCTATCCAATCGCAAGGATATGTGATAAAGATATTATTCATTAGATTCGTAATCAAATCTATCTATAGTTGATAATGCAATTTCGTCATTTAAAAAAATGAAATTTTAAGATGAAATACGGTCTATTAGGAATCGATGAAAAGTCAATCACTCGATTCTAAAAAAAATGCGCGAAACTGGTTTCCGATCTTATGTACAGCTGTTAAATGCACTTGAAGGCTGAACGTGACCATAATTAAATGGAATAAGCAGAAAAACAAGTTTAAGCTTTACTGTCAATGACTTTCTGAATCAACTATTTCAACGAAATGACGTCAAATCAACAAAAAGAGAGAGAGAGAGAGAGAATGCATTGAATTACGATTGCGCGTGAATGCACAATTAGGTGGAAAGCGCTAAATAATATTCTCGTGTAACAACCGGAAAATATAACTTCCTGACATACTATCATTATCCAGGTAATATTAAACATTTGTATAGTCGATGCGAAGCTATCTGTTTACGAATAAATAGATACGAAAATAAATTGCCTGATAAATGTGACAATTTTATTCAATATTAGTGTAATTTACGTATTAATTGCATTGTATAAATTAATAAATTAATTATTCACTCCACAATTAATATTACGGGCAATACGTTTAGATTAAATATTGTCATATTGCTCACGAAACAAATTATCAAGTATATAATATTCCTCTCTTAAATTTAAGAATCTTTTTACAAATTTTTTATAACATTATTATTCATTTTTAATATTATTATAGATTTTTTTATATAAATTAATAATTACTTTGTAATAATCTCATCTTAAAAATGTAGCATTTTTTGCTACATGTAAAAACATCCTCCGACACTTCATAATCATATGTGCATTGCGTTTCCGAGTTATATCAGTAGATATGATATGTAAGTAAGTGATAATTTATAATCAATGATGTAAATTCTTAATCGTAAAGACTATACTTAATAATTGTTGTTTTGTGTTAAAATGAAACCAAAGAATTATAAAACCAAAGAAAAAATCAAAGAATTATAAAATCCTATATTAAATCAATGCAATGTATATGCATTATAGAAAAATATACGTTATATATGTTAATATATTTCCATAAAAATGAAAAAAAAATCTTTTGATAATTATGTATAATAAATAAAATAAATTATGTACTGAAAATATATATGTTATATAAACTTAATATAATCTTTTAAATTTTTTATTCATTACTATTTTTATGTTATTACTTTAAAATATCGCATTATTTTAACGTTGTATGCTAGGATGCTTTTTTGTAAAAAAATAGGAAAGAATTAATTAATATCGTATATATATATTATTATCGTTGATAATACTTAGAAAAATTTTATTCTCGTTTATTCAAAGAAGAATAATTTTTGTGGAAAGAGAAAATGAGAAGAACTCATTCTTATAAAATAATAATATCATTCCTTTAATTAAGTACAAAAAAATAAATTCTGGAATAAATAGTTGCACACTCATTTCATGGAACTGTTATCTACAGTCAGCATTAGTTTATCATAATTAAATAAACATATGCCGTGTACACTTATCACATTTAACATATTCTTGCGCTGGCTTATTGCCCTGATTCGCTTATATATATTCATTCCCGGATGATATCGGAGGAATTGTATAAACAACGCCGATATGGAAAGCGAAATTCAAAATAAAGTACACATGCAGATTTAAAAAAACAAACATGTTTTGTGATATGATGATAGTTTAGTGTTTATTTTAAAATTACAATTTGATTATTCTTTTGAAAATTCAGAAATTAATTTTTCTCGAAACATTGTATTTATATAAACGTTAAATTCAATATAATCTTACCTTCGGATAACTTAAATAAAGTAAGTAAATATTGTAAATATTTTTTTTCTTAACTATTTACTTTCATTATATGTATTTCTTTATACTTTATCGCAATTATATCATATACCGTATTATAATTTAATATGTGTATAGCGTAAACGCGAAAAGAATTATTTTTCACTTAAAATTTAGAAGAATCTTGCAAAAGTGTAATTTTTATGATTTCCACCCAAAAAATATTCGATGATATTATTAGATTAAAATTTAATTATAATACATTATCCTCTTCTTTCATTTGATGTATAAAGTTATAAGTTGCAACAAATAATTTATTCACGCGATTAAAATCGTTGTCGAATGAGTCAATTATGTCCCAGTTAGTAATAACTCAATCAATAATTAAATAGAGAAAAAATCTAAAGAAGCAGGCACATGCATTTTATTGGCCCCATTAAGACTCTTTGACATATCGATATGTATAACTGATAACTGTTTCCTTGAACAAATGTTGCGCAGTTTAATCAGAAAGATGAAGAATCCTGGCCTCTTTGACATTCTTATCACGATGATGCCCGCTCTCTGACCGAAAATAAGCACCCAGTAGTAAATTTGCGATCGTCCATGCAACATGCAAAGATTATTGATCTGCTTAGTCGCTTTTACGTGTCTGGGTGTCAGCACCTGGGCCATAGATGGTGTAAAGGGTGGACATCGACCGCGTCATCCCATAAGTCATTATGGTAGCACAAATTCTTCGCAAAATAGTCTTTGTTATAAAACGGTTCCGTAAGTAATCAAATTTTCAATTCGAGACTAGCGTAATAAGCCCGACAATAATATTATTTTTTGCATAAATATTTTTTGTACTTTCTCGTTACTACGTTTAATATGCTCGCATTAAGAACAATATAAAATATGTATATATATCTGCTTATTATAGATACAGTCATGTTTTGGCTTTGAACTCTAGTGGGTCGCCTTATAATACCATCCCTCAGCCACCAGAAGGTCAATTTGTAAGTAACTCTCTCCTTTGATCGAAAATTTTCCTGCGTTAATTTTTGATAAATATAATTAATAAAGTTTATAAGATAAACACAAGATCTTAAAATGCAACATTTGTACATTCACTATTAAATTCGAAACAAATTATTCAAATAGCTCCTTTAAGATGATAGTTATAAAAATAGATAAATATCCTGTTTATCAGTACAATGGTGGTTGGATTACTATTTTGGACTGTTGCGACGGCTACGAACGCAATGTGACGAGCGGCTTGTGCGAACCGCGTTGTGATCGCGGCTGTTTCGGTGGTCGTTGTACAGGACCGAATATCTGCAGCTGTCAACCGGGATGGCGTTCCGAAGACGGCGTCTGTATGCCTGTCTGTACGTACCAGTGCCAAGAGAACGCTTATTGCTTCTCTCCGGAGGTTTGCATATGCAAATTAGGCTACGATGAGGTAAACGGTCAGTGTAAACCAATCTGTCCCGACGGATGCAGAAACGGCGAATGTGTGGCGCCGCGAGTTTGTCGATGCAGACCAGGATACGCTCTGAATGAACGTAAGGAGTGCGTAGCCGCATGCGAGGGAGGCTGCACGCATGGCACGTGTAGCGCGCCGGGTGTGTGCACCTGTCAAGAGGGGTAATTATCTTATCCTTTTAAATATCCTACGATCTCCGATGACTACACAATATTTCTAGTATAACTTTGCCTCATAATTATGGAGCTGTACATTATATATTAACTTTGTTCTTAACGGAGAGATATCTATGTATAATTGATAAATCAAAATTAATTGAATATGATATTACGCAGTCAATAGTTGCACACTGAGTAATTTTATGCAGGCATGTAAATAATTTATCTTTCAATTTTTATACGCATATCGACATTTGCGTGAGTAATATTATTTGTATTAGAAGAAGAAAAATACTAGAGAATTTGAGATATACATAATTGTTATAATATAATTATACTATATAGAACACTTCGCACTTGCTAATTTTGATATTTTCAACATATTATTTGACGAAACATTAACATAAATTATTTCACAGATACATTAATCCTTCTGGTGATCGCGAGTCCTGCATTCCTCACTGCTCAGACAACTGCAACGGCGGTGTATGTATAGCCCCGAACACTTGTAGATGCAGACCCGGTTTTACGCACAATCGCACCAGAGGTTGCGTGCCGGATTGTCCGGGTGGTTGCGACGATGGCTGCGATTGTATCGCGCCGAACACTTGTACGTGCAGACCCGGATGCACGCGGGATCATAGCGGTCGATGCGTCCCGACTAGTCCTGGTTCATCGCAGTGCGGATACGGATATAGCGTCGATCCCGATACCGGTAGATGCATCCCCGTATCGACACCCACCATCCCATCGCATTCCGCCGACTGTAGATACGATTGCGGTCCGCACGGCACCTGCATTGGACATAATCGATGCGCCTGCCAACCAGGATTCATACCCGATCCCGATACCGGTAGATGCGTTTCCCTGCCATCCTCCAACGCGACCAGCTCGCAATGCAGATACGGTTGCGGTCCAAACGCACGGTGTGTCGGCTCGAACGTGTGCATCTGCAATCCGGGATTCCATAACGATCCCGATACAGGTAGATGCGTATCTGAAGGGGATGATATGGATGTGAACATCTGTCACCCTCCGTGCTTGAACGGCCGATGTACAGGGCCGAGTCAGTGCACCTGCAATGACGGATATACTCACGATCCTCGTGATGTCACACGCTCAAGATGCATGCCGGTGTGCAAGGGCGGATGCTTGAACGGCGTATGCACCTTGCCGAATCGCTGTATTTGTAATCCCGGTTATCGGAAAGAGAGCGGTGTCAAGGGTCGGGAAAGATGTGTCCCGCAAGAATAAGCGTTGTTTCCGAGATGTACGGAAAAATTGATGACACAAAGCGTCTTAATACTTAGATTAATTTGACAAAGCGAGCATACATTCATTTCTGGATGATATGAGAGGGATTGTATAAACGTCAATATGTAAAATTTGTAATAAATATACATACAGATTCAGAAAACATATATTTTTATACGATAGTTTAATTTTTATCTTAAAATTTATTTTTTAAGAGAAAATTATTTTCTCTCAAACTATTATATGCATATAAACATTAAATTCAGCATGAACCTTCGGATAATCTAATTCAGAAAGTAAGGCGAAAACATATTTTTTAATTATAATAACTTTCACACATTATATATTTTCTCTTACACTTTATCATAATTTAATATGTGTGTATGACATAAATACATAATATAAAGAAAATTATGTTTTAATTTTTATTTAGAATGTAGAAAAATCTCGCAAAGCCTAATTTTTATGATTCATCTAAAATATCTGATGTTATTAAACTAAAATTTAATTGTGAGCTATTATTTTCTTTTTTCACTTTAAACACAAAGTTACAAGCCGCATAATTTATTAATTAAATCTATGTTAAATTAATTCATTATATTCCAGTTTATAGCAATAATTAAATCAATAATTAAGATAAAAGTATAAAAAAACAAATGCTTTATTGCTTTTTAGGGCTCCTTTAATGTTCTTTTATATATCAATATATATAACAACTATTCCCTTGAACAAATATTGCGCAGTTTAATCGAAAAGGTGAAAATTATTGACCTTTAAGGCAGTCTTATCGCGATGATGGTCGCTCTCTGAACGAAAATAAGTATTAACAGTAAATTTGCGATCGTTCATGCAACATGCAGAAATTATTGATTTGCCTAGTTTTTTTTACGTGCATATGTGTCAGCACCTGGACAACAAACGGTATAAAGGATGGACATCGACCGCGTTGTCGTACAAACAAACACTATCATCAACTTCTATGAACTTCTCGTAAAATGCTCTTTGTTACAAAATGATACCGTAAATAATTTTTCGAAACGAGCATAATACATTTCTGACAATAATACATTTCAATTTTCTATTTTCATATTTACTATTTTCTTATTTACTATGTGCGCGTAATAATAATATAGATATCTATTCTTATTATAGATACAGTCATGTTTTGAATTCTAGCGAATCGCCTTACATTGTCATTTCACAACTCTCTGAAGATAGCCAACAGGTGAATATCTGTTTCTTTGGACTCAGAATTTTTCTGTATGTTAATTTTTGTAGTAATAAATATAGTAAATTAAATTTCCAGGAAACATATAAAATGTAATCTTAAAATGTAACATTGTGCGTTATAAAATTCGATATAAATTATTTAAATAGTTTCTATAAAGATTATAAAAATAGATAAATTTTTTATCTCAGCATAATGATAGTTAATTCTGGTTGTTGCAACTATTCTGGATTGTTGCATCAGTTATAACGTGACAAATAATATTTGCATGCCTATCTGCACATATGAGTGCCAAGAAAACGCCTACTGTTTCTTCCCAGAAATATGCACGTCTATTAAGCCGGCACAGCCACTTTAGCACAATCGAATAAAACTTATATATAAATTTAGTGCTCTTTTGTTGCTCTATTCCCGATTTTGTTGCTCCTGTAGTTGAAGCTACGAGGAGGTAGGCGGCGTAGTGTAAACCTGTCTATCCCGATGGATGCAGAAATGGCGAATGCGTGGCGCCGGGTGTTTGTCGATGCAAGGTAGGAATCATCTTGAATAATAACAACGAGTGCGTAGGCGCTTGCAAAGAAGGTTGCTTGTACGGCACATGCAGAGCAGATGTATGTACTTGTCACAAGTAATTATCTTATCCTTTCGAATCTTATCCTATGATTTTCGATGATCACGGAATCTTTCTAGCATCGGTATAATATTCTACACGCTGATTAAACTTTGCCTCATAATTGTAAAATTATATTTTTAATCTTTTGAAGAGCGAGAAGATATATATAGTGGATAAAGAATATTAAATTTATCGGATACAATATTACGCTGCAGAGTAATTATAGATCTTGTAATTTTATATATATGTTTAGCATATATAAATAAGTTATTTTTTAACTTTCATAAATATACACTAACGTTTACGCAATTAATATTATTTATATTCGCGATATAAATAATTACGTGTGTGGTTTTACAAGCATAATAAATTTACAAATAAATATTACGAATATATACCGTCAATATTGTCTGTATTACATATTTTGTAATACTTTTACAAATATTTTGACAAAAGAAGATTAACATTAAGAAAACTGTTACAAGTATCCCAATATTTATAACGACTGTGAGTACTGCATCCCTTATTGTCCAGCTGCCTACAGCAGCGAATGCTTCGCGCTGAATATTTGTCAATGCAGGTCGGTTTTACAATCAGTAAATGCATTTCCCTGGCAGATCCTCTATATGATTCCGGCCTGAACGGACGCGTTGCTCCGAATTTGTGCGAGTGCGATTCGGGATTCAACAACGATCTTTTGACGGATAGATGTATCCGAGATGACGGAAATAATACGGCTATAAGTTTGTGCCAGCATCCATGCTTAAAACGGCTATTGCATAGGATCGGACTAATGCACTTGCAATCAAGGATACATTCACGATACCGATGATCTCACAAGTTGCGTGCCGGAATGCAAAGACGGATGCGCGAACGGCGTCTGAATGTCTGTATTTATAATTTCCGGTGAGGAAAATGGTCTATGTGACTCGCAAGAATAAACGCTATTTCCAAATTGTAAAAAAAATTTAATAACGTAACGTATTGATTAAAATTGCAATGAATATTCGGCTAACTATTCGATATTCTGTTTTATTTGGCAATATTTTTACTATTTGATATTCATTCGAATATTGAATATTTTTAAACGTCTAAATTGAAGTAAATAATAGTAGCATGAATCCATGAAGGAAATAGTAATAGTATGATTTGGTCTAATATTCGATATTCAATTAGGTGCCGAATATACTTTGTTGCAACTCTATAATTTTACTGTTTTCTTCAATTTAGACATTTAAAAATATTCGACAATCGAACAAATAGTGGATTAATATATTAATAATATTGCTGAATAGATAAATTGATAAAGAATTCGGCTCTATGTAATTAATAACACGATACTTAAGAAACGAGCGAATAAGAGCCAAACGCGGATGGTAGTAAATTTCTTAAACATTAATTGTTCGCGAAAAATTTTTAATGTGCACAAGGCATATTGCTGAATAGAATTGTAGGATACCGAAAAATATTGCAGAATACCGAATAGCCGAATATTCGTTGTAACTCTAGTATTGATATATTAGATTAATTTGAAAAATAATGTACAGATAGATTATTATTACATATTTATATGTAATTAAAATTTTTATATTGTAATAATTATTTTGATGGCTGATATTAAATTCTTGAATAACATTGTATAAATTAATCTAGATATAATTTTCTTATTGTGCCACTTTGCATATAACCGATATTGTTGCATCGTAAATGGATCATTGCAGACTGCATCCTTGACTTAGTATGTCATCTTAACTAAGTTTTCTCGAAAAAATGTACATTCCATTTATGCACTGTTAAGCATGCGGAATCGATTCGTTTACATCATAAAACAATTATGCGGTTTTTATAACTTAATGCAATATACATTTAAAAAAAAGTTCAGTAGGTATTCTACAATTATCACATAGTCAGTGTATTATATGTCATAATGTAAGTATATAATTTAACAAATTTTTAAAATTATTATATGGAGAATATTCCATATATAACATAATTTACAAAATATGAATAGACAAAATAATCTTTATCAAAAATTAAAATATATTATTTTTATTCAATGGGAAATCTAAATACTTTTTGAAACATTTTCTCATATATTAAAAATAAGTTAACAATTGCAATCTAAAACACAATACATGTATAAAAGAATTTTCAGTAATTATTTATTATATGAAATATAAAGATTACTTAACTTAAAAAGAGAGATTTATCATACATATATTGAGGATTCATAGTTTAATTTTAATTTGTTACTGCCTGACAACAGTTAACATCCTGTCAGATCCTGATAACGCGCTACATCATAACAGAGAGGAAGAAGCTTCTAGTCTAGTTTGCGACGTGATATAAAACTGACCATGTATTAATCGCACTTTCCTACTAATTATTTCCTCTCGAAAATAAATTTTTTATATCAAGCAATTATGAAATTTTTGTATGCCGTATTTATTCTTACTATTCTACAAAACGAACTGATCACTACAGTTACTCTATTTTATGAAGATTCGTCTGAAGATCTTTATATCTCTGCGTCAGAAGGAAGATGTACTACATTAGTTAGGTAAGATATAGTGGATATATTTTTTTTCTCTTTATATCAAATTTCTCTTTAAATCAAAATATAGGGTGTTAAAGAAAACCCTGAGATACTTTGCATGCGCGTAGCTCTCAAACGTTTTTAGCTAGCAGTTTCTCCTCTTACTGCTTTATTGCCAACGCCCTTGCATCTCTAAAATGTGTGTTTATTAGTGTTTACGCTGAATATTTTTATTTTTATGATGACTGACCTCACAAACGACCAAAAGGTGTGCCTTATCAAATCCTTTTATGAAAATGGCTCTAGTTATGCTGCGGCTATTCGCGCTCTAAGACACACAATATAAATCTGAAAAACTCCCGTGCGACAACGCTTTAACAGGATTAGAATTCGAATTTTTCTGATTGTGCTTTTGTGACGATTTTTAAAAAATCGCTGTTAAGTTTAATTTTCTTTGCAATTTCGCACCATCCAAGCTTGATTGTGTTGTTTTCAGCTTAATAAAAAAGTTTCAACAACATGTATCGTGTTTTTTTTTTATTTTTTTAATGGGGCTTTCTCTAAAGGACCGAATATATTCTAAGATACCAACAAAGCTCCAAACCGCCATAAAAAACGAAATTAAAACCATTGATAGCGAGATGCTTGGCAGGGTATTTACAGCCTTTCAAAGACGATTCGAGTTCTGCTTAAACTCAAATGGAAGTCACATTGAACATATAATTTATTAAAAGTCAATGTCTTAGGATTATTTTGATGTCCTGTAACTTTTTCATATTATTAAGTTTTTTATATACAGGTTTAAAAACTCATGTTATTTTTTAACACCCTGTATATGTAAATAATGCTCATCAGACATATTTAATATGATTAGTACAGTGCATAAACTAGTTAATGTAATTAAAATTGCATATTTTTTATAGTTATCGAACCTCTAAGTTATTGCCATACTCAGAAACATATAAAGAAAAGACGTGGGGTATTTTTTATAAGACTCGAACTCGATGGAATTATAGGACACAGGTAAGATTTATTAAAAAATTGTAATAAAAAATTATAATATAAAAATTAAATTTAAAAAAAAATTTTAATTTTTGATAAAGATTATTATCTTCCGTTAACCAACTGCTCATAATTTTACCCAAATAATTCTATATTTATATTTCCTAAAAAATTTTATGCATCTTTTCATGTAGCATCTTTTCATTTATCTTTTCATAAATATCGCAATGACATGAAATATTGCTAATGAATGTGAAACTCTGTTTCTATTTTTAGTATTATACATCATGGCGCAGACAATATGTGTGTTGCAGTGGATATAAGCTTGGATATAAGACTTTATCTGTTTTGCCTGTATGTCAACCAATTTGTGAACCTGAATGTGGAAACGGCATTTGTATTAAACCAAATGTATGTATATGCAATTATGGATATGAAGAAAAGCATACATTTTCCTATCCTGTTTGTGTCCCTGTATGCACTCACAATTGCATGCATGGCAAATGCACCGCACCTGACGTTTGTACGTGCGATCATGGATACTCATTGAGCATAAATAATTATACTTGTGAACCTGTTTGCGATTTATTATGTCTCACAGGATCGTATTGCTCCGAACCGAATCACTGTGCTTGTCTAGATGGATACACCGATATAATTGTTCAACAAGATCTCAGAATACTTAACGTAGGTAAACAATGTGATTTATTTTGTTTCGTTAAATTTAAATTTTGTTTATTTAACACGATGATCACGATTACTGTAAACGTAAAATCGAAAAAATTGATTATATTCATTGTTATATGCGTCGTGAAAATAAATACTCTCTTAATTAAAAAGAATATTAATATTAAAAGAAATATTAAAAGAAATATTTAAAAAAATATTAATATTAAAAGAAAAAAATATAGACTGAAAAAGAAAGCAATACATACATCCGCATCTCTTTGTTCACAGAAATGCCGACCTATTTGCAAAAACCCATGCATTCACGGTGAATGCACAGCTCCTGATACCTGTACTTGCCATGATGGTTATGAGCTTGATTCAGATAATATATTCGTTTGTAAACCCATATGCGAACATGGTTGTCTTTATGGCACATGTACGGCACCTTACGTGTGCACTTGCGACAAAGGTTATTCCTTAAAAACTCCGAGTACGTGCGAACCAATTTGCAGTGAAGCTTGCATCATGGGTATCTGCGTGGCTCCTGAAAGCTGCAGCTGTTTCGAAGGCTATGGATTACTTGAAAATTCAAAGCATATTTGTGAGCCGGTCTGTGAAAAAGCTTGCATCAATGGGAGATGCACTGCGCCTGGGATATGCACATGCAACGAAGGATTTCAATTGAGCGGCGATGAATCAATGAAACACGCTTGTGAACCTTATTGCGAAATTTCTTGCGAACCGTTTGGCATGTGCGCTGCACCGAATGTTTGCATTTGTTTTGAAGGATATCGTCTAATTAACAGGACTCAAGCCAAGAAAGTTAGTTGTTAGTTTTAGAGAAAAGAAAAAGAAATTTGAAAATAAGATTTCTTATAGTTACTTCATTTTGTGAGAAATGTTGCATATACTTCACGTTCACACAATTTTTTTATATTCACATAGATAATATTTATTTTCAGAGTATATCATATTTTGCTGATAATTCAATGTGCGAGCCGATCTGCGACACAGAATGCATCAATGGATTTTGCAGCGCTCCTGAAACGTGTATCTGTGATATCGGTTATCAACCGTCAGGCGGCATCTTTACCAATATCTGCGAACCTATCTGTAGCCAAAATTGCATAAACGGCGTTTGCAGCGCACCCGAAATTTGTACATGCAACGAAGGCTATCGTCCTGCCAAAAACAATTCTTCGAACATATGCGAACCTTTCTGCGAAACTGACTGCATCAATGGATATTGCAGCGCGCCAAATGAATGCACCTGTAACTTCGGCTACCAGCCTATCGAGAACAATCGTACGAACCTTTGCGAACCGATATGTAATCCAAGCTGCAAGAATAGTATCTGTGTCCAACCTGACGTATGCAATTGCAAACCAGGCTATCGTCAATCGACGCATTCTACGAACGTGTGCGATCCTATCTGTCATCCAGCCTGCGAAACAAATGGAATCTGCGAGGCGCCTGACTTATGCGTTTGCGAGGATAACTATCGCATGATTTATTATAATGAAAAAGATGTTCCGTTTAAATGCGAGCCGATCTGCAGCGTTGACTGCGGAAATGGCACATGTACAGCGCCAGATCGCTGCACGTGCTTCGATGGTTATCGAAATGCGGAAACGGGCTGGTGCGAGCCTTTTTGTTCAACGTGCAACAATGGCACGTGCGTAGCACCTGAAGTTTGCGAATGCGACGATGGATTTATCTTCGAAGATTCGGGAATCAGATCCGAGGGAAATTTAAGTTCGTTTTCTGAGGATGAGCTCGGAAATGCAAGTAGATGCGTGCCACGTTGCGAAAATTGCGATAACGGTGATTGCGTGGCACCGAATGAATGTCAATGTCATGTCGGTTTCGTGAAAATCAAAGATATCTGCGAGCACGCGTGCCAAGGTGGCTGCGGCTCTCACGGCGAATGCATCGATGAACGCAGGGTTTGCGAATGCAATTACGGATGGACCGGTCCGCATTGTGATGAACCAACCTTGTGTATCTCGATTTTGGATGATGAAGATAATCGTACTGAGTCGTAAGTATCTAATATAGCACTTTATAAATTTACACTTTTTTATTAAATTAATATAATAGCAATTGATCTAACAGTAATGAGTATATTTAATCATTTGCATGTAATGAGATATCTAAATAGATATCTCGTTACATACAAATAGTTAAATATACTCGTTGTTATTATGAATAAGTTATTATCGAATATATAAATAAATAGGATAAATACCTTTCCTCTCTCCGCCCGTATAAATATATATCTATAAAACATCTATAATTCATTTATTTTCTTGCAGATTAACAGTCACAGAGGAACAAAATAATACTATCAAGCATGTACTTGTAAATAATCCAGAATGTCCCGAGTGTATTAATAAAATAAACAATGAAACTTTGTGCTTTAAGATGTATACTAATGCCACAGAGGAAAAAACACAAATTGGTTGTTTAATGAATCAAGGTTTGTTATGAATATAAATCTACTTGAAAAGCATTTTTTTTTATTTTTGAGAAAAAAGAGCAAAAAGCATAAAAATTTCAAGATCTTTCCTGGTTACATATACAACGATATATAAATATATCGAAATTAATTCTAATACTTTTTTTTCTTCATATTCATATATCCGTATAACACAGTTCTATCATATAAGTTATTACATATTAATATTAATTTTTTAATAATACTACATATTAATTTATTAATAATAATATACACTACATACTCTTAATAATAATTTATTAATAATAATAATAATAATATATACATATATCTATCTTTCTTTCTTTTGTTATGTCAAATTTAATTCTTTTTACAATATAATATTACGCAATGAATAAACAAAAACTTGTCATTTTTTGCAACAGAATGCCTTGAATTAAGCAGTTACAGAAAGGAAAAAGAAATTATCAAACTAAGTGGAATCGCAGGTGGTTTCGGAATATTACTTCTGATAATAGTAATAACAGCTTATATAGTACTACGAAAACGTCGAAACAGACAAACTGGTTCAGGTATTATTATCAAATTTCATTACATATTCAATAAGATAATTACAACAATAATTTTTGAAATTGTATATGTTTATTTTTTTAAAAAAGTGCTGAGGAAAAATAGAATATAAGTTATAAATATTAATTTTAAAAAAGAAATATATAAATGAATCAAATATGTAAATATTATTGCAACTAAAAAATAAAATAAAATTTCCACTATATATGCTTGAACAAAAAAAAATATTTTTTATATTTTTTAAATTATATTAATGATGAAACTATAATATAGGAACTTGCTTTATTAATAAATTAATATATATATATATATATATATATATATATATATATATAACTTATATTCTTTTCCCGAATGTTCTTGAAAGAAACATGACTATTTAAGGCAATTATATAACAAACTAAATAGTATATTAATATACTCATCAAAATATTTTCCTTAATAGATGATGAGCAAGTAGTTTGCACAGACGGTACATTAACGCAAGGGCTACTTGAACAAAGTATTATTAATTCTTAATATGAAAAATGCTGTGGACAACTTAGTATGAAATTTTTAAAATTTCTGTAATAATGATAAATGTAAAGAAACAATGATTATCGATAATTTAATTAATATTTGTTAATTGAAGTTAAAAATGGATATATTTATTAATATAAGATATTAATGTAAGATTTATTAATGTAAGATTCAATAAACTATAATTAAGAATATAAATTGTGTGACGTATTTCGAATTCTTATGTTGTAATGTTTAATTTCATTGCACGTTAACAATTTTTTTGTCATAAAATTAAAATTTGACAAAATATTAATTAGAAAGTAACGCGATTGCATCTACAAAGAATTTTTCTCTCTTTATTGTTAAAGTTTTCATATATTAATTAATTTTATGTTTTTATACAACTCGATGCTATATTAAACGATCAGTTTTGTAGACATTATTGTTTTCATTGTACAATACTTTATCATTGGAGCATATGATAATTTAATAGAAGTGGACCATGATAGAAGAAAGGCGGATGCTTCAATTCAGGATTTTGATTACTGAGATTTTTGATAAAAAATAATTCATAGGTTGTTCACTACTATTTGCTTTAAAATAATCGTGTTTATGGCAGAAAATATAAAATGTTTGTATATGTTTCGGATTTTAAACTTTCTTTAGATGATCTGAAATTAATACTAGACATACTACATGTCCAGTTTTTGAAATTCTCACATATTTATTTGCTGCGGAATTTTACACAATATTTTTTTCCATACTTTTTTCGATGTTTTTTTCCTTTTTTCCTTTGTGAAGAAAAAAGAAATGAAATATGTATACATGACCATCTTTTTATGTGTAAAAAACATTACATACAAAAATTTATTTTTGACTCATTTAGTAAAAAGTGTTTTTTGAAAATAAATCTTACTTTACTCTATATTATTTCGACATAAATGATATTAATATTGAAATGAACTTTATACTACAAATACACATACACATTTTAGTAAACTCTTTGATAACACAGCACATCTTATCTCATTAAAACCATACAACCCATATAAAGGCAGGAGATAAAAGATATAATATATGGAAAGAAAACGTTACAATAGTCAGTTCAAGTTTCACGGAATAAGTGTCAATACAGCAAGTATTCATAATAACAACGCTATGGGATTATTTAAAAGTTTGATCACTTTATTGATTGCCAGGATGTTATTTTTACAAATAAGCAACTTGTACACAAATGGTGAAATTTCCGTAATGTCTGTATCAGATTATAATAAGCCATCTGCGCACCATATACCACTTGAAGATTCACTGTGTGTTAAAGTAATCAGGTATTTTTATATTTTTATATTTTTTACAATCTTTTTTTCCCTTTATGTCGAAATTATATTTTAATTATATCTATTAAGTATTTATTAATTCTTAATTATTAATTCTTAATTATTAATTCTTTATTAATTAATTGTTTTTGCAGCCATGAGTTCCCCCTATATGCAAATCATATAGAAGCAAATAACCTTCCACTAAATTCACTAAACGAATTTATCGAACAATTGAGAACAAGGACTAATAAGAGAGTAATAAAATCTAATTAATAATACATAATAAGAAATATGAAATAACACAAAATTAAGAAATAAAAAATTAATTAATTAAAAAATTAATTTCGAAAAAATTAAAAAACAGTAAAAGAAATTATTTATATATATATATATATATATATATATATATATATATATCAAATGCATTTTTTGTTGTTATTACTTTGCTTCGCAATCATAAATTTTCGTTCTCAAAATTAAAAATTCTCGAAATTAATTAAAACAAGATTTTATCTATTTCGTAGATATTGAATTAATAAAAAATGTTCAAAAACTAGATATTGAATTGTTTGTACGTTACATCAAATTTATGTGATCTGATCAAATATTGTGCTTTATAGCAAACTTAATAAAAAAAACTTAATAAAACGCATCAGTAAACAAGTGTTTCTAAATAATGTAAAATTAGTATTACATTCTCTGTAAATAGATAATAAAAAGATGCAAAATTTTATTTCTTGTTTTCTTGTTTCTTATATAAATGCTATTCAACGTCTCTTTCTTTCTTTTCTTCTTACTTGCTTATACTATAAGTCTTTAATTCTATTTTATCTCTCTTTTCTCTTTTTTTTCTTATTTATTTATACTATATGTCTCTAATTTTAATTTGTTTTACAAATTCATAAGATACTAACGACACAAGCTGCATGCTGCGAAGGCTATGTTCAAATCATTTCATTCTGTGAACCGTTTTGTCGATCTTGTAAGAAGGGATACTGCACTGGACCGAACGTTTGCACATGTCACGCAGGATATCGAGCTTCGAATGACACGAACGACGAAGAGATGTGCGTGCCCGTGTGCACGAATGGTTGCATCAACGGCACGTGCATCGAACCTGATATATGTAGCTGCAACAAGGATTACTGGTTGGATTCAGACGGATTCACTTGTCGTCCCGTCTGTGACGAGGAATGCGAAAGTAACAACGGATATTGCAACGAACCGCATGTCTGCTCGTGTCTTCGTGGTTACAAGAAAACTGGAAACAACTTCACTTCGTCCATGTGCGAGCCTGTTTGCGATCGCGAATGCATAAACGGTTATTGCAGGGCACCTAATGTCTGCAAATGCCTGGATGATTACGAGCACGAGGACAACCCTTTCACCTGCTCGCCTAAGTGCAACAAAACCTGCGTTTTTGGCACGTGCGTAGCGCCACAGACTTGCCAGTGTGACTACGGTTACAGATACCGTGACGAAAGTACGAAATACATATGCGAACCGATCTGTGAGATGGATTGTAGCAACGGCACGTGTGTCACGCCTGGAGTATGCGTCTGTGACGAGGGTTTTGTTTATGACAATCAGATGGATCCAGTTTGCAAGCCGCATTGCACAGTACCTTGTGGACCACATGGGAAATGTACGTCGCCCAATACATGCACTTGCTCCGAGGGATATCGCTACAGTAATGCAAGCTTCCCCTTGAAAAACGAAAGCTTATGCGAGCCGATTTGCGAAAGAGGCTGTCAGAATGGCGATTGCGTCGGACCGAATTATTGCATTTGTCACAATCATTTTGTGCCAAATTTCGGGTCTAGCTTTGAGGTGGAATGCATTCCCAAGTGTTCTCGTAATTGCAGTGGCCACAGTGCGTGTATTATTGAAGACAACGAGCACAGATGTAAATGTCACTATGGTTGGACAGGATGGGATTGCGATCAACCGACTTTATGCATTACAACAATGGATTTTAATAGCAGCGATATCAATAGGTGAACACTGACCTACCGATTTTCCGCCTTTGATTGCGCGTGTAAATAGCATTAAATAATCAGTAATAAATAATAAATTGTTTAATGAATGACATAATGTGATTGCAGAATTACAATCCGTAACGATACAAATAGTACAATCATACAAGTCTACGAAAACGCGCCATATTGTCAATGCAATAATTTCCTTAACAAAGAATCACTCTGCTACATGATACATTCTGATAAAGGCAATACGACTCCAATCATCAGCTGTTTATTAAGTACAGGTATTTGAGAAGGAGAGAAATTACTTTTTATTTATAAGAACAAAAATTTTAATATATTTTATTTTTTAATGTGTAATTATTTTTATACCTTAAAAACATATTAATTATTTATATCTCATAAATTATAGAAAAAATTATATCTTTCATTATATCTTAATTATATCTTCTTTTTTAAACTCTTCTCTATTCTAAATGGTTATCTTCATCAATATAAAAGATGTAATTTCTTGTTTAACATAAAAAAATGTTAAACAAGAATTTAATATTTAATATAAAAATAGTTTTTATTTTTTTTATATAAAGCAGAAATGACTTTTGCTTTATATAATATAAATCGTTTCTATATTATTAATATTAATAAAAAAAAAGAAAAATGAAGATAAAGAATTGGGAGAGAATATTTACTTTATTTATTTTATTAATTTTTTTATGTAATTATTAAAGTAAATATTATTTTCAAATATCCGAATTTTTTACTTTTTTTATAAACCGTTTAAAAACAGAATAATACTTTTAATTAATTTATAAATATAAGAATTTATAAAAAAACTATAACATTAACATTAAAAACTATAACTATAACATTAACACAAAAAATTGGCTATGCAAATGCTTTTTACAAATTAATCAAAATAATAATAAATTAATATTGAGAAAATAGCGAATTTGCATTTTATTTATTAAAATAGTATTTGACAGTTTGTATATGTTTCATTTTTAATTTATTTTTATTTTTCAGATTTACCTTGTTATCTCACCTCGGTACCTCACAGCGCTTCGATTGGCGCCGCCAAAGAGTGGCCTCTCGTGGTTATTGCCATATTAATTGCGACAATTTTAATAACGGTAGCATATTTAATGTATCGCAGATACGAAAAGAAGAAATTGATTATAGGTATATATTTCAAAATATATAAATAGGATTACAATATATTTTTAGTCAGTTTCATCAAATAATTTAATCAAAAGATAATTGGGATATATTATTTCCGACAGCACGTATGAGATAAGTTCAGGCAATCATGCTGGTCATTTCATGTGAATGATGAGAGAAATACATAGTTTTTTCAATATTAAATCATTTAATAATATTTAATCATGTTTTTATGATAATTATGATAAATGTTAAAGTAGAAAGCTTTCATATTCACAATTAGTATTATTTATTCCATTGCTTAACAATAAGAATTATTATAAGAGATTTGTTTCATTGCAGGTATGCCGACAAATTTCTTAGTACGAAAATCTGTCGCCACCGAATCTTTATTAAATGAAATGTGATCAATCTTTGAAAGAAATAACATCGAAAATCATTGAAGAATTATAATAGAATCGTAATAAAGTAGTAATAAATATAGTAGTTATAATAATAATAATTCTTTTTTAGAAATCATATTTTATTATTAATAATTATTCTAAAAAATTCTAAAAAATATTCTAAAAAAAAGTTAAATAACGTAACATATTATTTGAGCAATTGCTTTTAATATAATAATAATATATATTTTAGTAATATTTTAATAATATTATATATAAGAGGGAAGAGAGTGATGGAATTAATTATTTCTTTAGATAAATATATCAAAATATTTTATATGTATAAGAATTATATAAAAAATAATAATTAAAATAAAGTTTATTTAGATATTTTCAGAGTGCAATTCACGCGATATATATCTCGTTAATATTGTCAATAAGAGAGAGACCCATGAATAGATGTAAATAGGCTATTTAAATACAAGATATGACCTAATTGAAGTTACTGAACAACATTCAACTATAATGAAATATTGTTGTTGCTTCGAAACAGTTTTTGACATGTACGATCAAAATATATCGGTCACCTCATTTAAACTATAATTACTGCCTCAGTTGCACCCTTACAATCGTGTCTACAGATGTCTGCCGACGATAAAACAGTGAAACGTCATTCAGCGATAAAACCTAGCTCCAACTTGAAGAGAAAGAGAGAGAGGCCTCCTATTGCCCCTTATTTTCACCCGGGTAAATCGATTATATTGCCGCAAATTAACGTCCGATATGCTGTTTCGTATCGTCAAATTCGTCTCGAAAAAATAAATCTTCTCGATATCTGTCGATTTATGAAAATCGTGACGAAGAGTCTCTACGGGAGAGAGAAGAAGAGAAAGCAAAAGCGAGGAACCACTAATGTCAAACCAATAAATCTAATAATACATGTATGCGTCATCTCCGCTCTCCGGAGAGGCAGACTCACGACGACTAACTCTGTCCTCTCGATCGACGTAGTACGACGAGGGCGAAACGAGACGACGCGAGGCGCCGCGACGCTCGTTGGCCACGTCGAAGTAGCGGCCGCGCGCAGCTGCAGCTGTGTCCTCGTTCTCCCTGCGAGGACTACGGCGTTCAGTGAACGAGACGGTGCGGTTTCGAACGGGACCGAATTATACATCCTCGCAGAGAGTGCTCGGTATCGCGAATGCGTGGAAGTTAAACCTCAAGAGGGTGCGGCGGACAGTTCCGTGTTACGTTTTATCTAACGCGACGCAGTAGATACGGACAGACGTGTACGAACGTTCGGCGAACGTGGTGTAAGACGCTTCTCTGGGGCATCGAAGGCGAGAGGGTGCGCCAGGGGGGTGATAGGAAGGGAGGGAGGGAGGGGAGAGGGGAAGGCGACGGGAAAGGATGTCGATGCGCCGTCGGTGGTCGGTTTCGGGGGTTGACTCGCGCCGCGGGGGCGATGAGCGCATTTCCCTCCGCCCTGAGATTGACCTGCTGCTGCTGCTGCTGCTGGCTTCTGCTGATCTGTCTTGTCGTCTTCCTGATACCTGCACCCTGTACCAGCGACACGCCACGACAAGTTGTACGTCGGACACGAGAACGACCAGGAGGTGATGATGATGC
The DNA here is from genome assembly GCF_003227725.1 of Camponotus floridanus. NCBI lineage: Eukaryota > Metazoa > Arthropoda > Insecta > Hymenoptera > Formicidae > Camponotus > Camponotus floridanus. The sequence continues at coordinate 1,467,513 of NW_020229636.1, forward strand.
GTTCGTGCACTCCAACTATCACGACGATACCGACGTCGTCTACGACGATGAGGAGATTGGTGACAATGGCGAAAATTGGTTCGATAAAAATATTACCGCCGGTGAGTATTATTGACTTGTTTAATACGACGATGGCAATGCTCCAAAGAATCATTGTATATTCGGAGGTGACTGATAAGTCGTGATTACATTTAACAAAATTCATTAATGATTAGAAAATGTTTAAATCACTAAAGATTATCTCAAGTATATTTCCATTAAAAAGTTAATCAATATTTCTTTGTCGATTATTGAAAGATGTTCGAAAATTTTAATTTTTAAAGTGATAAAGTTATCAATATTAATATAATTATTGAGATATTCTGAGAAAGCAAGATTTAAAAGTTAAGAATTTTGTTCAGATAGTTTGCTAGAATGCTAATATAATACATTAACTTAACAATATCGGTGAAGATGAAATTATTTAAAGTTTTTAAGGGATATTATTATTGAATAAATTTATTGTTTTTCTCAAAATTTAAGAAGAAAATCGCGCAGTTCAATGATTCATCAGTAAAAAAAATTAAATTAGAAATTAGAAGATAGATTAGAAATTAGAAAATTAAAGATTGTGTTACTAATATTCTTGTAATCCCTATTGCAAAATATTCGTGAAAGTAATGAAAAAATGAAATAATCCGGATATTTTAATAATATTGATTATTTCATAATACACTATAATATTCAAGATAAAAATAAAAAATAAAAAATAAAATATTTATGAGAGAGAGAGAGAGAGAGAATACAATGTCTAATTTTAATGCATAGATTTCAGTTCGCATTGATAACTTTTCAGTAATATTATTTTGTCTCCAGCAATTGAAGGCAATATTATAATATTACATTATTTTATTTAAAATAAAAAATTTTTTAGATATAAAATTTAGATATAAAATGTTTAATTTCTCTTAGATATATCTTTAAACAAAATCTATTTATAGCATATTGTTTCAAAATAGCATTATTGCTATAAAATAAAGTCAAACTATGTTTTTGTGATAAAAATTGAATGATATAAAAAATTAAATTGTGTAATTGTAATTGCAATGAAGATTGACATCGTATTTTTTATATTTTAAATTAAAATGTCCAGAATTAATAAAAAAGTTATGAATCTCTAATAAATTTTGATTTGCTTTGTATGTTATTTAAAATTTTTCATATACGAATATAAGTTATTTCTCTCTCTCTCTCTCTCTCTCTCTCTCTCTCTCTCTCTCTCTCTCTCTCTCTCTCTCTCTTCAGTTATTAAATATAAAATCTTAAAAATAAATATAAAATGTAAAGACTTTATTAAGTCTTTTTACAAATATTAGAATAAACAAATATTAAAATAAGCAAAAATGTATATTTTATTGAAAGTAAATTGTAAGTTAAATGTGTTTGAAAAAATATTTTGCAATACTACAATAAAATTATTTACTTTTTTTAAAAGAATAAAATGATAATAAAACAAGAGAAAAATCTAACCAAAGAAGATATCGTTGAAACAAGTACAAATAATATAATAGAACTTATATAAAGCATCTATTGTTATACGAAATTTTATTCAATAATTAATATAATTTGCAATCGAAATATGTACATGACAATGCTCTATTTTCACGTAAGACAAAAGCGATCGAAGGTAATGTATCTCAAGGTTCTTCTTGCTTGCGCTTGCTCCACAAATGTGCAAACACTCTCGAGAATGTTCATTAAAGTATATATATATGTAGCTTTGTCTTCGAAGTATTCTTGAATATGATTGACATTTCATGATTAGTTCAATATTCAGGTATTATATACTTTTATGGGAATATGTACATTATCTTTTTAATTAATTTAAATAAAATGTGTTTTTTATAAATATAATTTTTTAGACTTTTAAACAAAGTGATAACATAATTAAATTGTTCAAAAAATCTGTTGTCTGAAATGTAAATGTAACTACTTAAATTAATTATTTCTAATTATAGAACATTTTTTATTTAATTTAAAAAAATTATGTTAGTTATTATTTAATTTTAATGCTTCACTAAAGCGATGTAAAGTCGCTTTATTTAAATAAATATTACATATTGCATATATTTTTATTTGCTTTATTAAAGATTTTTAATTTTCTCGAGTAGTAAAACACATTTTATTTTATTGTTCTTATGTATATTTACTTTTCTTGATTTTATATGTATAATATTTTTGATATTATCAGACTAGTTCTAGAAGAGATTGAAAATATTTTTAATAGGTTTAGTGTAGCGCGCAACCGAGGAGAAAACGCGGTTTTCTTGATTTTCGCGCCAAACATACCACTAGTATTGATTTTAATGGATGCTGTCAAGCTTTGTCCTCTTCAGATCTGCATATGTGACTTAAACTGTATATTATGTCTATTTTGTTTCAAAAGTGGAGAATAAAATTTAATAAGAAAAAGATAAAACGCGCATTATTGATTGTATATTTTTGCTCTTATTAGAAAGACACTCAAACGGAACGGATTAACTAATAAATTTAGAGTTGTTTAGTTATAATATGAAAATTAATACAATAATAAAAAAAGAATAAGAAAAGTTTCAAGTTTATTGGTGCCTCAAATTCATTAATTGTCAAATTAAGAAATATAAAATAATAGTATTATACTATCATAATAATAAAAGTACACTATTATGCGATATTAATAATTTAGCGAGAGAGAGCAAAATATATTTATTCAATATTAAAAGAAAATATCTCTTTGCATATTTAATATATTTTTTAACTTTTAATGATTTGTATTTAATTAAAATAATTAGAGACTTTAATAATTCGAATATATTTTTTTTAACTATACTTTTTTAATTATACTTTATAAAACTGCATGGCATTAAAAACTTGCAGTGAACTCTCTATAAATCATGCTAATCTAAATTCTCCCTCGATGAAAATATGATAGAGTACACGCGAAGTAACCATAATGCGTACGTGCAATGAACTTTAAGTATGAAATTAAATACAGCCTGATAAAAAAAGTCCTGTCAAAAGACTACACACTTTTCTAATCGCAGAACATAAAACCGTATATACTCATCATAAATCGACATAAACTATGTCGCATGGACACTATTATTCACAAAACAATGAGTTCTGTAATATTGAAATCTCTGCATTTGCATAAGCATCTATGACGCCGTTAAATGACGCAAAACGTTTATCACTTACGACTATCGTTGTCATTAAGTAAACGATTTGCCCGAATAACATGAACAGTCCAAAAAGAAATAAATCGTAAGCAACTGATAAATAAAGATATTTATTTAAAATAGAAATGTCATTAAAATAATAAAATAAAAAGCGAAGAATAATATATAGCGTAGAATAATATATTAATAAATTAAAGATAATGAATTTTAAAGGATACGAGAAAGTCTTGTGATATTTTATTAGTTTAAACATATAAAAAAATATTTAATTAAATTTAAACATATTAAAAATATATTCTATAAAATATACATATTTTAGAAAATTAATTTTTACTCTAAGTTAATCATACAGAATATTTTATCGTAATATTATTGCTACATTGTTTCATATTGCAATTTGAAAATGTGCCGAAGAAAGTTAGCAATTATTGCTTGATTTATTAATGTGAAATGAATAGAAAATAGTGCTATACAGTGTTACAACAGTCTGGCAGTGAATTTGTAATAAATAAGTTGGCGTGCTGACAGTTAATTGTATTTAAATTTTGCAACTGTAATTAATAAATTGCAGAATTTAAAATTTTTTATTGTTTTAATATCTACGTTTTATCGATTATATTATTGAAGTAAAAATATTGAAATATAAAACAATACAACAAATATAACAATTTATTTTGCTATCGTCATTAAAAAACAAAAAGTTATTTACTTTTTCTGTTTTTTATTAATAGCAAACATCATAGAAAGATATACAAATATTTTCAAATTAAATTCCAAAAACAATTAAATTAATTATTCTTGTGATTTCTTTTTACAGAAAAAGGACGATATCTGGGTTCACCTTGCGACCTCATGTGCAATCCCGAGCTACAACACGTATTCTGTGATTCAATCACTGGCCTCTGCGAATGCGAAAAGTTCTACCCTGTTCGTCTTGGACCTGCTAAGGGATGTGCCAAACGTATGTATAAAAGCTAACAGCTCTAGTAACCCTCGCGCACCTAACAAGTAGGTCGTTCCGATATCATAACTTCCATGGTAACGGTCGGTGAAAATAAATATTCCCATGCTCCTGATGGCCTGAATGAATGACGTGATATGTGAAAAGACTTTGCGTACTCATTTATTTTTTACACCAAATCTCTAAATAAACTTTTAAAATTATTATAGTATTTTACACGAACTTCAATATATTAAAATATATTTAAAAGATAATATTATATATATTTGTTTTTTTGAATTAAAAATGTATTAAAATGATAAATTTAGAATTTGTAAATGTAATGATATAACAATAAAAATTTCGAGAAAATACAAAGTTCTATCAATAGTTTGGGAAAAGATTGAAGATATCATATATTCAAGTAGATGAAACTTTGATTAACTTTCTATTGAATAAAAGATACGTTTCTCAATAAGCGAAGTCGTTTCAAGTAATCGATTCTTACTTTCAGCTAAAAGACTCGGAGAACAGTGCTTTTATCGTGCGACGTGCACTTTTGCGGATCAGCATTCGACGTGCACCCAAGTTCAACACAATGCAGTATGCGATTGTGAGGAGGGTTATCACAGGGTTGCTCTTTCTAGGCCTAATAAGAAGGTTTTTTGCGCAGAGGGTATGTGCTCCATTTATAGTCAATGTATATTTAAAATTATATTATTTATTCAAAACATTTCCCGAAAAATTCCTATAATTTTATTAAAAAATCAGATTATAATTGAAAGTTTCCTTAATTTTTGCCTCTTGTCATTATTTATTTTATTATATAAATTAAAATTAAAATTAAAATTCTTTCTAACACCCAATATATAATTGATTGATTACCAACATTGAAATAAATTGTGTCATTGAACGAAAATTGAGAAGACTTATTTATTTCGATATCGATTCGCGACGAGTCATTGAGTTACATCATTTTTAATATGTCGTAATCCTCCGATAGATCTGGTGCTGATAACTACGGACCTGCCGACCCTACTTTGCATAGCATCGGGGATAGCCATCTTCACGGCAATGATATGCTTCGTACTCAAACTATTCAGCCGGGCGAGGTATTCAAGGCCGCGGCATTACGCCAACGCCAATCATGCACCAGCTATGCTGTTTTCTAGCGATACAGGTAAGTAATAATGACCAATTAATACAGGGAAATTTTGCAGAAAAGATATCATGAATTAAAGAAATTGTGTTTATTACAATTGCAGAAATATGGTAAAATAAAACGTTAATTATGACAGAAGTAGTGATACTATTTTCATTGATTTAATCTTTATAATCAAATATTTTTGCGCTCAAATTTAAAAAATATTCAAATAATGTAATTTTTATTTTTTTAAGACGGAAAAAGTTTAAAATTAATATATATCTCGATTAATGCAAACGGCACTCAATTCCCGTTTTTTAATATAATGAGTTTTCATGAATATGATTTTATATTATATAATTGGGTTTTGTATAATATTTCAATTTTATTTCAATTGAAAATGTTTGTGTCCAATTAAAAAAAATTAATGTTGTTTTATATAATAATTGAACATTATTGTAAGACTAATATCAAGTTAACAATTTAATATAATTAAGATTTATGTATGCATATATAAATGACATATTAAAAAACAAATTTATAATGTAATTATTTTTATCGACAAAATGCAAAATGAATTATTATATTTAATTTTCACTATTTAACTTTTAAAACTAAAACTGCTTAATTAGTATCCTTTTGTATTAAATACAACATATGATTAATACATAAAATTTCCATCTATAATATATTTTACAATAATTCTCGTTCCTTTCGTGGGAAACCTACTTTTGCTTCTACAAAATCAATAAAGGATATCTATACATCGATAAGAAATGCATAGTATATTCCAAAGAGAAATCTATTCTTACTTCGTCATTTACAACGTCACAGATCAAACTACTTCTTGAAATGCAGCAAGAAAAGAAAAATTAAATTTAAGAAATAATTTCAAAAATATAAAAAATACGATGCATACACACATCAAGAAATCAAATATATTTCTCTCAGCTAAAATAATCTGAGAGATGAATTATTTTGTTATTCATTGACAAGTTATCTCTCAGGAATGATCGATTCGCATGCAAAAAAAATAAATATTATTGCAAACATTTTTGTCTGTACAGCTTTTTAATTTTAATGAAATAATGATCATTTTTAATTTGTTTAATTTTTCTAATTTTAATTTTTTTATTAATTATATAAGTGACATTGAAAAATGTTATGCAATTATATCATATCTTCTGCTATCATATATATCCAACATATTAAATACACAGATAGCATCCAAAATATTTTTATTCAAAATGTTGAATCATTAATATGTTTAATTCCAAAGATTAAATGAGAGACATCCATTAAAAATTAAATGAAATCTATTAAAAATTAAATTTCGAGACGTTTTAAATGAGTGCGAAAGATTAACAGTCAAAATGATGCAGTTTATGATACATATCACACTATATGTGTGAAAATAATTGACCGAAAATATAAAAAAATAAAACAGTAGGCAAGTAAAGCAAAGTGTAGGAAATCGTGTTGCAAATGAATCTTTAAATTTTTAAAAGTAAATTTTTAAAAGAAAAATTTAATCAAATATTTCGATCTATTTTCAACAATTGCTAAACAAAAAAGAAGAAGAACTACCATATAAAATAAGATACATTAAAATATTATACAAAGTGAAATACATACATATCAGAAATACATAGCAACTTCCAAAGGCTCTCGAAAATACACAATCACATGAAATGCAATCAGACTCCTGGCTATTTTATTTTCTCTTTTTGCGAAGAGACTTAGAAAATTATTATTTTCCCTAAAAATAATTTTGTAGGCATACCGCTGACGTTACACGGGCGACCATCCTCCCGATCGAGTCAACGAAGTAATAGCGCCGGACCTCTTAGCTGCGCGTTCACCAGGAGGCCTAGCAGCGGTGGCAGCCGTGGACCATTGGTACCAGCATCCAGAGCAGGTGCGGCACGGGCCGCCGCTATCTTGCTTATATCGTGTCACCTTCAGGCGACCAAAGACAACAACAAGCATCGACGTACTCTTAGTGATGTAGCTGAAGGATCGTCCGACGGCCTCGGTAGACGATCAACGATCTCTTTCTATCTCTGTTGCTCTTTCTTTCTCTGTCTCTTGCTCTCTCTTTCTGAATATTTTATGTTCCATCGTATACATACGAATACGTCCCTTATTCCTGTTTGACATTCTCTCCGTCTTCCTATTTGCTTATCGATCCGTTCATATTACATCAAATATTGCGAATTCCATTTGTAATTACGCGATTCGAGAACGCGAAACGAGGTTGTAAGAATATTGCCTGCTCTTAGGAGGCCTGCGTTAGGAGATGTCGACATTACTATTATTGTGTTTATTCACACAAGTATTATCCTGACAATGACAGATTCATGTGTCCCCGTCGTGGCTATGTGTTTCTCAACTGTCTGTTTCTCTTTTCCCATACTTTTCCATTTATCTTTTCGTTTCTGTGCTCGTCAACGCAATTCGCTTCTTGTGCTAGCAACGATGCTAACTATCAAAAGAAGATTAATTATAACAATGACTGATGGTGTATCGCGGTAGCAATGATGCTTTATAGCAAATTCATATCGTTGTCGCTATTATATGGTCATGATAATTAGCTGTTGTCGATAGATGTTTTAGATATTCGCATTTCGTCGGAGATCTCAGTCCCTTTGGTAACTTTGTCCGTAACGCGTTTCATTCGCTGGACATATGTAAGAGTTATTCTATAAAATACATGTAATATATAACATTACTTGAATAGGTACAAGAGAAACTTTTCAATTCTGGATATAACTGTTCTCTTTTAATTATTTTCGCTAATTGTATTTAGTTGTATCATCGTAACACAATTGTTATTTTCTGTTTACATTGCTATTTTTACAAGTGACAATTATATGTACATATTATATATGTGCATATATAATTCATGACGATCTTTTCTCCTAAAAATAGAAAACATATGCTTCTTTAACGTTATCATAATGTCTTATATTAATTAATAAATAAGTAATTGTAACGAGATATATATATATGATATATTTCTCTCAAAACTGTATAAACAATAGATCTCGCGAAAAAATACATGAAATTAAAATGCAGCACAAGTGTGTTACGAGATAGCAAGATGGCAGCGGCCGATTTCGTTACTCGTTTATGAACGAATGTTTTCTGGTAAGACTTAGAAGAGATACGAAATCCTTATGCACTAGCTAGCTCGCTGCACACACATACACACGTATATACATACACAACACACACATACACACGTATATACATACACAACACACACACACACACACACACACACATATACAGTACCGGCAAAAAATGTATGTCACCTTCATGTTTTTTAAGAATAACTTAACTCAAAGTGAATAACTTAATTCAAAGTGTATATTTCTACCTAGTCGCATGTTTTAATAGTAGATACATAGATTACTGACCAATAGACTTTTCATTCAATAATGGACACAGCAACTTAAGAAATATTAATTAAATATATATATTTTGAATTAAATTATCCTTCAAAAAAATGATATATTTTTGACCGATACTATACATAAGTATATACAACCATTAATATACGAGATCAGTTTCTCGGTGTAGATGTGTGGAATTTATAAAATTATTATTGTTTATAAAATTAATGGAAACAAAAAAGTTTAATTTAAAAAATGTTTAATTACTTAATTTTTTATTTTCTTGCCGGAAAACTGAAGCTCTCACAGACACATATATGTACAAGACACGTATATATATGTGATACATACACACATAAATATACACGACACAACATACATATACATAACATATATATATTAAAATAATGAATACGATATTTTTTAGAATAGTTCGCTTTGCTAGCTTATGTATTTCCTCAAGTTTGTTTTTTTTTTTAGTATATTTATATGTATCTCATGTAATAATGTGCTTGCATATGAAGTGAAAATGTGCATTTTGATAATTTTACGAATATTACATACAAATTATATATTTATAGAAATTTTAACACCGTTTTTATTCATCAATATTGTACGCCTTAATAATCATTTCTTTAATTTAATATTTATTAATTTAATATTTATTAAATTTTAACAAATAGTTCTAACAAGAAAAGAGAATTTTATTCATAATATTATTTAATTTATAAATAATTCTGCAATTATTACAATCTACATATCACAATTTGCAATGCTATCAATTTTTCAATTATGAATTTATATCGTTTGTACAAATACAATATCACTTTCTTTTGTTTAATTCAATTTATCACATGCATGAATTATTTTATAGAATATCTGCAATTATATTGCAAAATATATACACTTATACCAAAAACATTTTGTAATAATGTTTTTTTTTTAATGAGCATGTTTACAATATCTAAGTCTTTTTTTTCAAGAAACATAAAAAAAGTAAACAAATACATATTTAATAATTCATTGCTATTTTTACTCTCATTCTCGTATGTTCATTCATATCCCTATTTGCTCAATTTATAGCACTACATTTCTTCGCAAGCTTCTACTCCCACCGCTTCATCGAATATTTATCGCGCCGATAAAGGTATCGCAAGAATATATATTACAATCTCGCACTTAGAAATTTACAGCCTTAGAAAATTCAGTTTACAAATTATCTACTATGATAGATTCTTTCTTCCTTTCAATATTACATTTTGTCTAACATAGAAAATAGAATTATCATATATGATATATTGTATCTCTATGTATGATTTTTCTCTTCGCGTAGGTTCCCGCCGTCCTAGTTTAGCGTCGGTTCATAGTTCGACCTCTTCGTCTCGTAGCTACAGCGCTCGTCGACTCGAGAAGGAGAGAAACGATAAGGAGCAGCGCCAAGCGCTTCAAGAACTCCGACTAGCAAAGCAGCGGGAGCAGCTGCAGCAACAGCAACAACCGGTGATACCGACGCCTAGTCCTAGGACACCTCACTCTACAGATGAATTGCTGCCTTCGGTCGAAGAGGGGAAAGAAGTTTTTTACAATGAGGTAAAGTTTATATCTCGCTCGAGATGTACATCGTAATTTGTTATCATCATGTCAATAGTTTAATTTTTTAATGGTAACTCTTGAAAAAATAAATTTTATTTCAGTAAATTATATCTATCGATTTCATACTTATAGTATAAACTGTAAAATTATAATCTCTGATTGTAATATCGGATCTTTCTTGCTGAAAGTCGATTGCTTTTGTAGCAGGTACCGACGACTTCAGATGTATCAGACATCATTTCCACGACGACAACCATTACGACGACGATGATAACAACTTCCAATGTAACAACAACCCGAATAGGCGAGACTGCATCTATGCCAACGCCAACGCCAACGCCAACAACATCCGTTTTCGGGACGAACATTGCGCCACGGGCTTCCCATGACATTTTTCAAGTGTAATCTTCGTCAAAATATGATGAAGTCAATGGACTTACAATTTATTAACAACCTTTTTATCATATTTGCAAGAACCAACCGCAACATACAGTACGAAGCTGGAACTGTATACGTAAAAAGAGCAATCACTCGCTCTTAATACAAGAAATACTCTAATATAAATAGGCATGCATAAATATTGAAAATAAGCTAAATCCATACTCTGTCTACATTAAGAAATTAGTTTTATATGTTTATAACATAGAATCCAACTACATGAATAATAATTTTTTCTTAAATAATGATTATACATATTGCGATATTTAATGCAATGATTAATTTTATTTTTAATTTTTTAGAGAGAATATAATATTCAAAATTATATATTTATATTACAATTAAATTGTAATGTAAATTATTATTTAAAATTATAATATATATAAGGTGCTCGATAAAGATTTGATCAATGCTCGTGGGCGAATAGAGTATGATAAATTGGACAGAAAAGTTTTTTACTATTTTGCAATTTTTGCAATAATTATTAAAATATTTATTAAAAAGAATAGGCAAATGAGCGTCCATCTCGCATAGCTAGATCATGGGATGTGTGGCATATCAACAGTGAATGTCGCACAGCAACAAAAAAAAACAAAAGTCGGATAAGGGCCTTCACACACGAAAATGCATAATTGCATATGCACAGCATAAGACCAATATGGACCAATGAGCATCAAGTATTAAGTCGCCATATTGATTTACATAACATAATTGTCGATGCTCATTGGTCCATATGGTCTTATGGTCATGCATATGCAGCTATGCAATTTTATGTGTGATGGCCCTAAAACGACCGAATTTTTCGTTGCCTGCGACACTCGTCGTTGACATATCTAGAGAACACATCTCATGATCTAACTATGCGAAACAGATGCTCATTTGCCAGTCCTTTTTAATTAATATTTCAATAATTATTGTAGAAATTGCAAAATGATAAAAGTATTTTCTATTCAGTTTACTGAGCTTTTTTACTCGCTTACGAACGTTGGTTCAATCTTTATCAAACACACTGTATATATATTATTTTCTTAAAGTAATGCATTTTACAATATTCTCAAAATAATATCATTGATATATTTATATTTAACTTGAATAATTTAATTTATGAAATTCTTTTTTAATGGCTTCTTTTTTCTACGAAATATGATTTTGAAAATAAAGATCTTAGTGCTGATTTCGTAACGTTAACAGAGTATGAATGCAAATGCACTTTCTAAGTGAATGTACTTGGGCACAAGTGTACTTAAACGAAGTTATAAAAGGTGAAGACATAACAAAACATATTTTTACTCGATACTTGCACAGACAGATAAATACTTACGAGAATGCAGCTATATATTCAAAAGAGAGCAAGAGTTAATGACACAAGCGAAGCAAATCAACATAACGATAGAAGTATATAGTTTCTTTTTGGACATGGCTTGATAGAAAGACAAACAAAAATATTGGAATTGTTTATAATGTCGGATTATGAAAAAAGTGCATTTACACTTAGGTATTTAATATATTATGCAAGGGTTCTTCAAATGGATGACAGGATATTCCGAATTAAGTAAAAAACGAGAAAAAAAGAACCAAAGCGTTTCAATGCTTTGAAATCATTGAGAATTACAGATACAGGATTACAGTATCGGATAAAAGTTTTACAAAAGAAAAATTTTGTTAATGATATGAAAATCGTATATTTGTACTGTATATTTGATATGTTTATTCTTTCTGTATCAAAATATTTTTGATTACACAGAAATTTATAGAACTCAACAAAAACTATTTTTACAAAAATCAATATCAGAAATAAATTATATCAAAAAATTTATAACAAGAATTCAATTAGTTATTTCGATTACGATTTTATATAATTTATATATGAAGACATATATATCACTATATAATTACATATCAAAAGTCATTTGAAAGCATTGATTCGCCTAAAAGCAACATTATATACATATATATATATATATATATATATATATATATATATAAAACAATGTTTCGTAACTTTTTTGATTCTCATATTAATATAATTGAACTCTTGATATACAATAACGATTCTCATGTTAACAAGATGAATTATATTATTATCTAAAAAGTTCGCGATTGAACTAGGAATCATTTTGGTGTCAATATATCCGTTCAATGCTTATATAAAAAGTATAATCATTACATAATCATTTATTTAAATCAAGTTACATAAAACTCGCATGTGAGCTTGTTTCAGAGTGTGACTATATTATCAACACGTCCTAAAGCACTATTCCATTCGGCCGAATGTGATCATTATCATGAACATCATATTAAATCTTTTATTATAAAGAATTATGATTTGATAAAGAAAGCTGTTAAAAGAGAACGATCTCTCAAGTGAACTAACTAATATATTTCTACTCTTATATAAGCGATAAAAATTTAAAAAATAGAGTATCCTACTTTGATTTAACAAATATTAATGTCATTGTAAAAATCATAAGATTCATATTGCATTACTGCTTTGTAGAATTTTTCCTTCCAATGCAAACATTTCATTGATTTGTTTTAAGCATTAAAAAACACTTTTGACTTATTTATTTATTAAATATACACGATATACGTAAATTTTATATCTATGTCTTTTAAAAAAAATTTCGATTATCCATAAATAGCCATTTGGTTTTAATCGTAATTTAAAAATTAATTCAGTCAATTATTTTACATCTTTATATATTACATTATATTTTTAAGTCAAAATGATAAAAAAACTTTGCTTTTAAGATACTCATATTTTAAGATATTCATTGATTTCATGTTTGAAGATTGAAATGATGACTCGGGAGAAAGCTGTGAGATCTTTTCTATGCAATTGCATAATTCATAATTTATATAATGACACAAACTAGCTTTAATTATTATAGTTAAAACATAATCGTAACATTTTAAGATCATTTCATAAGTCTTTAAAATATAATTTTTGGTCGTTGGAGTCACATGTAAAATATAAAACGTATAATATTACAAATCATTAGAAGAAATTATATATCATATGGCGCAATCATGTCCGTGATAAAGATTTACGGAATCAGGCGAATGTCAGAAACATTATTTATTAATTATAGCAAAGCATATATCGACATTCTCGTGTTCGGATGATTTACGCTGCCTTTTCCGAATAAATGAAAAAAAGACAAAGATTAAGAAAACAAAGAGCGTATCGCGTTAAACTCTAGAATGTTCATACATTCATACATGCTAGCGTGAACGCTGTATAAGCATATGTATTTACACGCAAATCTATGTACACTCGACACAAAGATAAAATTACGTATGTGTTCGGCAACGATCGTATCTGATTATTAGGCTCGTTCGTAGTCGATCGATCTATTATCATTAAGTAAGAGAATATAAAGTTATATCATGCACAGGCCGCATTTCTTCGAAATATTAAATATATAATCAATGACGCCTGATTTATAAAAATCGATGTACAACGTTATCGTTTTATCCCAATTTTAAGTGTTTACTGTATTATAAGATTGTAATATAGTCGTTGGGGTAAATAAAGCTCGTTTTTCGATATAAGCATACATATGATTCATTATTACGAATACGATTTATCATTATTTTTACATTTTTCGATTGATTATTTAGTATAATAATAATATATTATTTGTATAGTATTATATCAGTATAATACATACATACATACATACATATACATATATATATATATATATATATATATTTATATTTATATAGTATATAGTACATATTAGTATATTAGTATTATTTAGTATACTAGAAAGATATTATTAGAGTAAATTAATGATGAAGTCATTATTAAGTGATTCACTCTTTCTCATCTGCTTTAAGTTTCCTGAATAGTCATTGCAGTCATTAAAAATCGTAACATCAGAAGCGAGAAATAATACACTGAGAATTCTTGCGTACTATTTTTAAGTAAAAAGATATTTTGAAAAAATAACATTACAGATCACTTTAGCACACTTGTAAAGTATAAAACTAAGTTTTTTCTTTGATAAATAGTCTTAAAATGAGTATCAAGTAAACGAGAAAACACATGGTTCGATAACTGTTGAAAAGAATGGAAAATGTTTTTTGTACAATATATTTCTTGCTAAACTTAGTTTTCGGGACATTTGATGAGTTTCATAAACATGTTAAACATTACTGTACTAGTATAGAATGAATAATAATAAAATGGCACGCAAGAGAATAATTTAGGCTGCCAAAATATCACTTTTGATGTCTATAGTTTATCGTTTTGTGAGGCGCTGCATGGAAATTTCTGATATGTAGGTAATATATACAAATAATATGCAGGTATCATTAATAAGGCAAATATTATTGCAAGATATTATTGTGCGATTATATGTATTATTAATATGTATGCGCGCACGCACGCATGTATGCACGAATGCACGCACATACACGCACGCGCGTACACACACATACACATATGCGGACATATATAAAATCTTTTTCATATATAATTTATATAATTAATTATATATATAACTCTTTAAACTTATTTTTATCACACGTATATGATTTTTCTTTGTATGCACTATATATAAATCTTATTCCTATCGCGTAAAGATGTCAATTTTTTCTCATATCTAAATCAATTTTTTGAATTGATTCAGGTCAAGAATCGATTCACGAAAAAAATCAGTTGGATAAGATCGATTCAAAATCATGTGTAGAAAAAAAATTTTGTAAGGCGCATATTGTCATAAATGAATTATGAAAGATTGATGAAACAAATATAAAAAATAAGAAAAATTAGAGAATGATTCGACGACTGTTAAGATTTCAAAAAAATTAGTTTTAAAAATACGGAAAATTAAATCGATTTAAGTGTGTTTTGAAAAAATTTTGCGTAATATATTATTTCATTTTGAAGTTGAAAGCAAATTATAAAGAGGTTAAAAAAAATTAAAAATGCAACCGTGAAAATCGATTCACGATCTTTAGGATTGTATCACGATTATTAAATCGATCGATTAGTGCCCGAAAATTGATCTAAAAGTCAATCGATGATATAAAAAACGACCTTTAAAAAATCGATCTTTAATCGGCATTCCTACTACCATATAGTTTTTATTATTCCTAGAATACATTTGGCGGTAAATATTATATTTGGCGGCAAATATTATATTGGCAAAAGCTTTAAATATATATTGAACTATACCCACCACTACAGTTTTGGATTTCTCAACAAAAGCAATATGTAAGTCTTAGAGAAACTGCATACTTAAAACAAAATCATATTTTAGATATATTTTGATACAAGAATTGAAATTATGTACTTTTTTATCACGTATATTATTTTTTTGTGTTATACATAAATTGTATAATACACATTAATTGCTATTTTGATATTTTTATCAATGCTGTTAGTTTATTACAAATTGTTTTTTTTTAATATTGCATGTGTTAATATAACATAATGTAATATAAAATATCACTTACGAAAAAAGCATATATTTCAAAAAGATAACGCAAGCCTTTCATTATTCAAAATTTTGCATTATTAATATAATGATATATTGTTCCTCTCTTTGCTTAAGGATCGATTTAATTTACTAAAACCACATTATGCATAGGACAACTAAAACGTACTGACAACAATCTAAGCTTCGTTAATATTACAAGTGTTCTTTGCTTTACCTGATATACCAGGGAAAACATATTATGTACTTGTCAGATTGTCTTACATTACTTCCAGAAAACCTTAACATATACTTTAATATATTTTTTCTTCAAAAATTTTATAACAAAAATATAAACTTTAATGTAATTATTTACAGTTGTAAAGGTATCTGTTAATAAGGAACTAACAAGGAGATTCGAAGTAAAAGATGGAAGAGGAAATCTCTGTGCAAGTGGAAGATAATTCGCCTTCAATAGAGCACACTTTACGTCCAATAGTATTTGTGTCTTGGTTCTTAGGTGTTGGCGTTGCACGTCCACAAAAGTGTCCTAAAGCTGTTACGATAATTCTACGTATCATTCACTTTGGAATATGTTCCGTCATCGTGGTTTATGGTGCGATAGATTTTTTCACTTTTGGTAACGTTTTTAAAAGTGATATATTCAAGATTATGTATTACATGAACAAAGTGATGTGTTATGTGTCGGCATATTATTATGTTTATCACGGCATTAGACAATATAATAAATGGCCTGAATTAATGAGCAAAATGAGAAACCTTGATCAGAAGATCAGAAGAGAAACGTTAATAAATGATCGACCCATAAAAAATATCGAAGTGCTAACTATTCTCGTAACATTCGCTTGCGGACCTTTATTTTTAATTATACATGCTGTATATTATTATTTCATACGTCCTGAAGATATTTTCGCATCCGATTTGCTTCTCTATTATACGATAGCTCAGTCATTGATCAACAGCTTTATTTTTGATGTGATTATCTATGTGCTATATCACAGATTTCAAACGATAAATGAATTAATCCTGCAGTTAGATAAGCAATTAAGTGCGTCATGGATTACGCTAAAAATCAGACGCATCAGAGAATTGCATACTGGTAAGACAGTGTTTTATTAAAAATATTTTTACAATCTTTTTGAAAATAAATATTACTTTAGTATTTTTTATAGAGAGTATTATTCTTTTTTCTTAGTAGTATACAGGGTGTTTAACTTAAAATATTACTGTATATTTTCTTCAAAATATCTTAATAAAAAAAGATTTTAGGCAAAATTTAAGATTCCGAAAGAGAAAAAAATTGATAATTTTGAATAAAAAATTGAATTAATTTTCCATTTAAAAAAACTAGGTTTACTTTCATATAATCTTGAAAAGTAATCTGAGTTAAAATTCAAAATTATCAACTTTTATTAAAATTATTAAATTTTTTTTTTCTCAAAACTTTATAAATTTTATCTAAAACTGATTATTTTATGATGTGAAATTAAAAAAAAAACTTGTAACACTTTATATAAAACACTTTGTATATTATTATTCATGTAGAATTCAAGATATAATTTAATGTGTAATTGTAAAAATAGATGTGCAATTTGTACAAATAGATATCAGAGAAATAATAATAGAAAATTTTCTGTTATGCAGGAATTTGTGATCTAGTCACCATAATTAACGATATTTATGGTTTTTATCTTCTTCTTTGCTCAGCAAATTGTTTCACCATGGTCGTGGCTACGTTATTTAGAATTTACATGGGCGTTGTAGAAAAAAATTATGCATTTATGCTAATAAATAATATTCTTTGGATTTTATATGCTGCACAATTTGGCCTAATGTGTTGGATCTGTACGCTCGCGCGTCAAGAATCTGATAAAACTGGAATAATTATGTATACAATTATATTAAATCACAACGTTATAAATTCTGATAAGCTAAATGGCTTAAGAAATCAACCGAGCCTAGAAATAACATCGGAAAACCAAGATGGTGAGCAAAATTCCAATAGGAGTAGCAATAATTATAATTTAAACTACATTGCCTTGGAAAATCTTCTGCGTAAAAACTTGGATCGAGACTGTATCAGAAACGAGATTAATGATTTTTCGATTCAATTACAACAACATCGAGTAGCAATTACGGCTTGCAACTTTTTCGAAATGAATAATGTTCTACTTACTAATGTGAGTACATGATTATTATATATTAAACAAACTAATTAGTCCTTTTATTGTTTATAATATATATAATTAATAGTACTATACAAAATAATAATTTATTTTTTAGTTTGTTGGTGTAATTACCACTTACTTAATAATTCTCGTTCAATTTTATCGACCTGAACATCTGGACGTATAATTCAATAGAAAATGCTAAAATATTGATACTATAAATAGCACTAAAATGTAGGGAAGAAGAAAATATGTTTATATAAACACATATTTATATAAACTGAATAAATATAACATTTATTTAAATTCTAATAAATATTATAATAAATTTATCATTATTAATTTTTTATATATTTTTTATAATCAAAATTAACTTTTTATATAATCTTTAAAAAATAAAAAATCTTATTTTACAAGAAATGTAGAATTCAAGACGTAGAATGTAGAATTAAAATACTCTATTATAAATAATAATACGCATTGTAAAGTGAGATGAAATGTAATGTTATCTAAGCTGTATGAGAAGAAAAAATAAAATGACGATCAATTTAATCGACTTCTTCAATAGTTGGACCAGCACCACCAGCGCCTGGGTTGGGTCCTGCTCCTCCAGCACCAGGAAAACCACCGGGTGCTCCACCGCTTTGATAAAGTTTCGTTACGATAGGATTGCAAATAGACTCCAGTTCTTTCTGCTTGTCAGTAAACTCTTCCTTCTCCGCTAATTGATTGGCGTCCAACCACGAGATAATTTCGTTGCATTTAGAGATAATTTTCTCCTTATCAGACGCATCGATCTTATCTTTAATCTTCTCATCTTCCATCGTGGTCTTCATGTTAAAGCAATATGACTCGAGAGCGTTTTTAGCAGTAATTCTTTCTCGTTGCAGTTCATCTTCTGACCGGTATTTCTCGGCTTCATTTACCATTCTTTCTATCTCTTCCTTCGATAAACGTCCCTTGTCATTGGTAATCGTGATCTTATTTTCTTTGCCTGTAGATTTCTCAATCGCAGAGACATTCAATATGCCTACAAAATAAAATATAGAAATATAAGAAACAGATTAAATAATCAAATTAAATAATCTTTGATTATAAAAAAATTAATGTTTGAAATATTAAACTTACCATTCGCATCGATATCAAAAGTAACTTCAATTTGTGGTACACCTCTAGGTGCCGGTGGTATTCCAGTTAATTCGAATTTACCAAGAATATTGTTATCCTTGGTCATCGCTCTCTCCCCTTCGTAGACTTGGACAAGTACTCCTGGTTGATTATCGGAATATGTAGTAAATGTCTGGGTTTGCTTCGTTGGTATCGTTGTATTCCTCTTGATCAAAGTTGTCATGACACCGCCAGCGGTTTCAATGCCCAATGACAAAGGAGTCACGTCTAGTAGAAGTAGATCTTGAACTTCCTCAGACTTGTCACCATGTAAAATAGCCGCCTGAACTGCTGCGCCATAAGCAACGGCTTCATCCGGATTAATGGATTTATTCAGCTCTTTACCGTTGAAGAAATCTTGAAGTAATTTCTGAATCTTTGGTATCCTGGTGGAGCCACCGACTAGAACTATGCTGTGAACTTGAGCCTTGTCCATCTTCGCATCTCTAAGCGCTTTCTCGACAGGTTCAAGAGTGCTTCTGAACAGATCGGCGCAGAGTTCTTCGAATCTGGCTCTGGTGATTGATGTGTAGAAATCGATACCTTCAAACAACGAGTCAATCTCAATGCTTGCTTGCGTCGACGAACTTAATGTCCTCTTCGCCCTTTCACAGGCTGTTCTTAGACGTCTCACAGCTCTCTTGTTAGAGCTCAAGTCCTTCTTGTACTTTCTCTTGAATTCTTGCACGAAGTGGTTTACCATTCGATTGTCGAAGTCCTCACCACCGAGATGCGTGTCGCCAGCCGTAGATTTTACCTCGAAGATACCATCCTCGATTGTCAGAATTGACACGTCAAAGGTACCACCGCCCAAGTCAAAGATCAGGACGTTCTTTTCGCCTGCGGCTTTCTTATCGAGACCATACGCTATCGCAGCTGCAGTCGGTTCATTTATTATCCTAAGAACATTTAGACCAGCAATAGCACCAGCATCTTTCGTCGCCTGCCTTTGAGAATCGTTGAAATAAGCTGGCACAGTAATAACGGCGTTCGTCACGGTCTTGCCCAAATACGCTTCCGCTGTTTCCTTCATCTTCGTTAGAACCATGGAGGACACTTCCTCGGGGAAGAAGGTCTTCTCCTCGCCTTTGTAAGACACCTTGATCTTTGGTTTGCCTCCATCATTGACTACCGTGAACGGCCAATGCTTCATGTCGCTTTGTACAGTCACATCATCGAATCGGCGACCGATCAAACGCTTTGCGTCTTTAGAAAGATAAAAATGATCAAAAATTATAAGTTGTCTTGTTTCTTCAAAAATCATTTCTTAAAACATGCTATGCAATTAACTGGAAATAAGGATGTGGATTGTATTGGATCCTGAAGGAATAGTTGCAGAGCGTTGAATTAAAATAATCAAAAAATATACAATATTTAATATATATAATTATAAATATCTTTTAAAGAAAAAAATTGTAATTTACTTACCAAGTTTTATTAATTATAAAAGTCAAAAATATTTATCACAAAATAATGCGTTAAACATAATATGCGCATTCGTAAAAAATTAACAATGTTCGATATTACCCAATTTATTTATTACGTAAAAATTTATAATGTCTGATTTAGCGAAAAATATATCATGTGAATAATTTTGATTTCAATCCAACAATTTCCATGAGTTGGTGAATAACGTTTGTCATTGGCATAAATTAGGATTATATAAAACTATGACGTGTATAAACGCCAGAACGCCCGGCTACAATGTAAAGGATGAAAATGAAGGGGCGGAGAAAAGAGGGAATTGCGTGCACGAATAGATGCTATATAGAAGATTATGCAAGGTCGTTAATGTAGTAAGATACACAGTCGATATACTGTATGTATTAACAGTTTCAATTCCAAAGAATCTCAAAAAAATCAAATGATTATCTCGATATTATAAATTCTAATATTATAAATATTATATATTATAAATTCTAATATTATAAATATTATTAATAATCAGATAGTCATTTGACTATTAAAATATTATAAATTCTAATATGTTAAAGTCGTAAACATACATAATAATATTTAATATAATTTTAAAACTCTATTAAAATATTATAAAACATGGAAAATCTTACTAAACTGTATGTTGATACAATTGCAACATGCATTGCATGAAAATTTCCTACTTACCAAAAATGGTGTTGCTGGGGTTCATGGCAACCTGGTTTTTTGCTGCATCGCCGATCAATCTCTCGGTGTCGGTGAAGGCTACGTAGCTCGGTGTAGTTCGGTTACCCTGATCATTGGCGATGATTTCGACTTTTCCGTGTTGAAAGACGCCCACGCAGGAATACGTGGTGCCCAAGTCAATTCCAACTGCCGGTGCTTTCGACATTGTTATCCTCCTCTCTTACGAGAAACTGATGTCTCAACGTAATCAGATACTGAAATCGTAAAATAATACGTGAGCTATATGTGTATCGCGATAAAAAAAATAGTTTGATGAATTTAATTAATTTAATCCTGAGCGACTGAAGTTGGAGTGATTGAATTGTCACGTACTTCGCGCTTGAAATAATGCGACGCAATAACTATGTCGCATAAACATGTTACGTTTCTCGAAGAATCGATTAACGATTACCTGAACAATTTCAATATTAATTGTAAAATTATTTTTATAATTATAAAAATATATTACGGTATATCTTTAAATATATGATATTATTGTAAGTCATTCAAAAATGCCGGTAACTTTGTTTTTCAGTCAATTATTGCGTCGTTGCATCGTTTGTCTCGAAGTTAAGATGTCTCAACATTATAATATAAAAATTATGATTTAAATAACAACAATAATATCTCAATAATCCTTTAGTTATTCATTCGAACAAATTCTTATATAAAATTGCACTTTCATAATTTTTGCACATTTGAATTACAACTTTAAATTTTAATCGAAACTTATATGATAGTGAAAAAAAATAAGATTTGCACATTAAACCTACTAAAATAAGCAAACTTTGATGACGTCAAAGAAAATTCTCCAAAAATATAGATTTGACGTTTTCGAGAATAAAAACAATTTCGCAGAAAATACGACGTAGTTTTCAAAAAAGAATTAACCTACACTACGATTATTTTATAAGAAAGATTATATTGAAAACTGAACACAGAATAATCACCTTGTCGAATAATCACCACGCTTTTCTATCACGTAGATTTAATCCGTTATAGTCGGCACTCAAATGTGAACTCGAGAGTACACCTGCACTCGTCGCGCTCGTTATGGAAACTGATGACGCGGGCTTCCGCCGCGCTTTTAATATACCGAATCGCCCGCTTCGAGAAGCTTCCGAGGATGACCAATCGCGGCGCGATTTTTCGAGTCCTCAAGATTCCATTGGCGCATGCGTTGCGGACGTATGAGAGACAAGGAGGGCGCGCGATGTACATTAGCGGGCTAGAAAGAGAAGGACAAAGATACGAATGCAGGAAAACTGACCCGAATCGCTCGCTATAGAATATCCTCGGCTATAATTAACTGTGCAAATCACGGTCGTTTCGTTTCGATGAAATATCATGCGCATTGATCGAGAGTATAAAGAATGTTTGTTTATGCTTTCTAGCTCGTTAAAAATCGATAAGGTTGCGCGATAAGATCACTCGAGTGCTTTCTAGAAATGGCGAGAAATTGCGCGACAGCTCGTTCGAATAAGATTAATCGCGTTTGCGCGGAAGCGAGAAAAATCTTCGACATTCGAGAAAACTCGCGACTTATCAAAGTAAACTTATTTGTACACACTTTATCTTTTACGATTCTGACAATGCTTCGACTCGCTTAAACGATAATAACGAAAAAATGCTAAAGTAAAAATACCTGTAGATAAAAGGAAATATAAATACTCCTATTTGTCATTATATAATTTCGAAGATTAATACAAGCACGTTAACAAGGTTTCCTTATCGACAACTCGAGGATGTTTTTAAATTGCTATAATAAATAATACCATTTTAGCGCAATTAAAAAGTTTCGTAACGAAAAATAAGTTTTAAATGAAATAAAATATACTCAACATTTTTCCTCAAGTACCAATTGCAAGAGAGAAGATGGGTTGACAATAAGTTTCATTTAATCGAATATATTCGACCGAAATATTATATAACGATTATTTATAAAGATTCTCGTAAAATATTACGAACGATTCTAATTTAAGAGCAAACATTTACTGAAAACGAGCGACTAAAAATAGTTCTTACGATACATAAATTATAACAGGAAGTTACCAACGCCATCTGAACGTTATAAACCCGACTTAGCATGTTTATCGTGTTGCATTCAATCGATTGAGGATAAGAAGATACGCTATCGATTCAGTTTCAGTTCAGTGTCGCACATTACACTGATTATGAAATATTGTCTGATAAAGGATTAACAGCTGATTCATAGAATAAATTTGTCCTCTGATATATTATCTTTCATCATAACGTAACCTTTGAGTATCCAACCACTACATCTGCCGTTATTCCATTTTTTCTATTATCAGTATTAGTCGAATAGAAGTGATGGTTGCTCGTCGGACATGACAAGTTAGCCTTCGTGGCTTTCCTGTTTGATAAACTGTCATGTAGAAATGCTCCGATTATCACCACACTGTTAGATACTTTAATTGTGCAGTACAAATGCAGTCAACAGCGTGCAAATAATAGTTGTGTGCATTATGTGATAAATAATTGAATTATACAGTTTTAAGTTCATGTTTTGTGATTGTAAACATTAACCCATACTCGTATCCAGGTATCAGCAGGTCTTCCGTAATGACTGCTTAGTAAGTTTTTTCTTCTTTTTCCCTCATCTCATCTAGATTTCATTGTCCTAAAATGCTTGGCTTGAGTTTATTTCATTGATATGCACGTTGCATGAGTGCAGTAGTGAAAAGGGCTTGGAAAGCAAAAAACAAAAATTATCATTCTTTTAATGAGCTCTAATTATTCTAAATCAATATGGTAGTTCATGATTTTATCATGTTATTAATAGATATCGTGTAAACTGATTATATTTTCATAAGTCTTATGAATTTCTTCATTGCTATAAGAAATTTAAAGAAGAAGGTCAGATATTAATTGTCATCTGATACAGTATCTATGGACACTATGGGCTTTCTCTTTTCACATTATTAATTGGGAAAAGAAAATAAATATATTTATATTATCAATAGATTTATTTGAATAATTATTTTTAACAGCAGTAAAATTAGACATATATTTTGGTATTTAATTTTTTTTCTAGTAATAGAAATGATATATTTATCATTTAAATTCTTTGCATGCAATAATCTTTAATCATACTTGATTATCATTATATTATATATTAATCAAAACTTATGCACACAAAATTTCTTTACATCCTGGATAGTAACAGAGGTGCACCAGGTATATCAGGAAATGCCTTTGATTGTTGGGTTCAGAAGTCTAATCTGCATGATGATTCTGCTATAACAAAAATGCAACATCAATTCTGGGTGACAAAGCAGGTTTTGTCTCGGAGATTAGGGAAAAAAGAGGACGAATGTATAATTGCTTCAGATGCTGAACTGGACGCAAAGCTAGAATTGTTTCGCAGTATCCAAGAATCTTGTTCTTACTTACAAAGGGTTATTGACAGATACCAAGAAAGATTATGTAGTGCGTTTTAACCCAATAATTCTAATAAATAACATATTAATATTATCATCCTTTAACATATCTGTATTATAATATTTTTTCTTTAATAAATATAAAATTTAAGAATAGACTATATTATGGTAATAAATAATTTAAACATTTTATATAGATTTAGCTCAGGAGGAAAATGCAATGGGACGTTTCTTGAAAGATGCTGGGAAACAAGATAAAACTCGTGCTGGTAAAATGATGTCAGCAGTTGGAAAATCTTTATCTTATTCAGGTCAACAAAGGCTTGCATTGAGAGCTCCTTTGGGTCGATTGTATCAAGAAGTAGAAACATTTAGGCAAAGAGCTATTGAAGATACATTACAAAATGTGCAAGCGATGGAAAAAGCTCGCACAGAATATCGCGCTGCTTTGTCATGGATGAAAAATATTTCTCAAGATTTAGATCCAGATACGTCCAAACAAGTAGAGAGATTTAAAAAAGTTCAAGCACGTGTGAAACAGTAGGTTTCATCTTGCACTTTTATGTAATACAAATTATGATCACTGACTTAATCTCAATTCTTCTCTTTTAACTATTATATTTAATTAAATCACATACTGTGTTGTGCCAACATATACATATTTAATTATATATTTAAAAAATTTTTATATATATCTGTCAATTTAGGGGCAAAATAATTTTTGACAATCTGGCTCTTGACTGTCTTCAGAAGGTTGATTTATTAGCTGCAGCAAGATGTAATATGTTCAGTCATGCCTTAGTTTTATACCAAACCACACTCCTGAATTTTACAAAGAAATCTGCACAAGCATATTCTACGATAGCAAACAGCTTCAAAGGCTATCAACATTTTGATTTCACAGTTGTACGAGAACTGGCTGAAACTTCTAGTAAATTGGCACAAGAAACAGGTGGTGATGATGATCCAGAAAAGGATAAGTGAGTTACAAAATAAAAATAAATATCATATCGTCACTTTTATCATGATATCAAATATTTATAGATTACCATTTTTCGATATGGATTATCATGATGATATTGAAGAGGCACAAGAAGCTACTACAAATTCAGAAAGTACATCAGAGAAAACTAAGCAAAGTGAGAAGCTCTTGGATATAGAAAATGAGTCAAAGGATATATTAATACAGTTAGATACAACTACAAATTCTTCGAGGAATGGAATTGTGCATAATACTAATGATACGGAAAATGATAAAGGTCTTGAAGAATTCTTTGGAAATCTAATATTAGAAAAAGGAGTTTCTAATAATACTGAACAATCGGTTACAAAATCCGAGGAAAATACTCATTCCATGTTTAAGAAAAATTCCGAAGAGCAGAAGATAGCAATGGATATATTTGAAGAATGCAGTATGGAGTTTAATTTAGCTGATTTACCATTATTGTCATCAGAAGCTCAACAGCAGCAATCATTAAATTTATTAGCTTCTGAAAGTGCAGCACTATTTGATGAAATTTTGAATGATAAGCAACAATGCACAAACAATGATTGGGAAGGCATATCGAATGATACTTTTCTACCACCAAACATTCTGAAACAGAGTTTAGGAGATGCAGCGCTAGGTATGGGACAGAGAAGTACCACAACTAATAACATGGATGACAAAGTAAGTATTTCTAAATTTAATCCAGAATATATAATAATTCCCTATCTCTCCCCTTATATAATTAACCTTACAATTCTTTTCATAGAAAAAGAACAAGACTGGAAAGCAAAAAGGTAACTCGTGGTTGGACTTATTTGCAGAATTGGATCCATTGGCTAATCCAATGGAGAATCTTTCTGGTGATAGTAATGCTTCTGCTTAATTCATAATGCATTTTAACAGTAATATTCCTGCTACTCTGGTTACTTGATATTTTTAACAATAAGGAAATCTGATCAAGTTATCATTTGTTGTTAATGAATATTATAATGCAGTGAATGCATAATTTAATGTTTTCACTTGTACAAGTTTGTATCAGTATTTACCAGTTTGTAAACTTTTAAATTTAACATTCCAAATTTCTTTTTAATAGAATTGTCATAAAAATCAAAACTATTTGAATTACTACATGAATTTTTTCATATAAGCTAGAGACATATATAATACCAAAGATATAAAATTTAATGTTTATTGAACATTATGCTAGTCATATATATATTTTCTTTCAAATATATATTACAAAATCTTCAATATAAATAAATTTATTATGGAGTTCTTTGTAGTATTCTAACAAACACATCCACACAAAGGAATGGAAGTATACTACATAAGTATGTTTTCTGTTTATTTCAAATTCTTTTCATGATTTTATTTATTCTCTTTTTGCTTATTGCGTACCAATTCATAACATCTGAAGCCTATGCTTGTAAACTAAATAAAATTGTAAATATTTTAAGTTAATAATATAAAAAAAATACATCTCTTTCAATAAACACAAAAAAACTCGTATATATTTTTCATATTATTTTTTGTATTGAATTAAATAAATAACAGACAGAGTTACAGGCATAGGCTCAGAAATATTATTTTGTTCAATCTTGTTTATAACTTTCAAATACTTATACATCATTAACCGAGGTAATCACAGTATTAATGCTAAAATTGTAATGTATTTCAAATATAAAAAAACGACACTTGAAATCATCCGAAATCTAATCTTCGTCGATAATATGTTTCAAATTCAAGGCTCATAAAATTGCGCTAGGGCAGTCTTGACTCTGAAAGGGAAATAACAATGAAATTTGTTAAACAGTTTATAGTAAGTGACAATAACATGCAAATGGAATATAATATATATTATTCATACTTCTCCAACAATTGAGTATCTTTCGTGTGACGCAGTTGTTGCAAGATACGGTAAATTCCTAATTCTCTTAAACGTGCTTGCCGTTGTGTAGAACCGGGTTCGTCTCTCCAGACTAGGTTACATACACAGAAAATCGCTGCAACTTGTAGTTTCACATTGCTATGCATCTACACAAAATATACATATTGTACATATACTATAAAATATACATATGTATAATTGAAATCAACATTTAAAAGACAACTATTAAATTAATAGATAGAATGCAAATGTTTTATCGATTTAGACACGCATTTGGCATCACCGAGCTTATGGCAATCAAAACAAAATTTTTTTATATTATTCTATCCTATTGTAAAGAAAACAATCATCCATAAGCACGAGCCGGCTTATTCGTAAAATCTATACAAAAATTAATGGACGCAATAAAATAATGAAGTAAAATATCATATGATATACACTGTACGAACCATATAATCCATAAGTTTTTTAAGTACATCGTCGTTAGCCATAATGTGATCTCTAGCTCGATCACCGTCAGCGACATTTGCTAAAATGCAAAGTGCTTGTTCCTTAACATCCGCCGGATGTTCCGGGTCTTCCAATACTAAAATAACCGCTTGCATAACATGAGTGGCATGTTCGCCCATTATACGATCTATGTGAGCTTTAGTAGAAAGCAAATTTCGTAATAATCCCAGCGTTTTCATCAAAACGCTCAACTCTGGATCGGCCAGAAGGCGAAAAATCTGATCAGTGCCCAAGCATGAGAGTATTTGCGATTTTACACGTTGCTCCGCTTGAAAAGCCACATTCATTAAGGCCCAAATGCCGTTCAGTCGAAGTGCCGATTCGGGTCGTTTAGTGAGAGAACACAACAATTCTACTCCACCGGATTCGAGAATTGGTTCTTTGCTTGGACTAAACTCCAATAGTAAATTACATAAAGTACTCGAGGCAACAGTTAATAAATCACCTTCACCTTCGCCTCTACCTATAGTACAATAATTATAACAATGTTAATAGTAACTCATAATTGGCGATCGAATACTAATAACAGCTAATTATAAGCATTGATTTCTTTATTCCTTTTCTTCTTTTGGAAAAATGATCTTACGGATACAGAAAAGAGATGCAGATAGAGAAAAGAGAATAGGGATGTATTCATTTTTGTTTACATGCATAAAAAAAATATGTCGCCCCATTTTAAATTTACATATTAATATCGTGTCAATTTTGTTGTATTTATAAATTAGTCGCGTTTAGACTGCTTGCTTCTTTTCAAAATGTGAATATGACCAATTTCAACAAAACAATTTAAAAGATGATAAACTTTTTTTGATACGTGTATTTTTATTCAACTACAATTCTCTTGGCTCTTATATAGAATGAAGAAAAAATAATTCACAATGTACATGAATACTTCTTTTCAATATATTACGTTTTTTCTTTTTTTTTTTTCTTTTTTTTTTGATTAAACTGTTAGTTCGAAATTTAATACTAAATATACTGTATCTTATATGCAATGTATACATGCAAGATACATATTAATGTCTATCAATGTTTATTATAGCGTATTATGCTTTGTTTATTATGCTTATTATAGCGTATTATGCTGTAATATGCTTATTATAAATATGTATTATCATATTTTACCCTCCAACCCCTTGTCCGCTCCATGTAATAACTGCATAAGCGGCCTCCATACTGCATGATCCTGAAACGTAGTGCGAAGCTGTTGCACGCTCCTCGAAAGGGAATGCAAACATCTAACCGCGGCTAAACGAACGCGGGATCCGCCGGGGTCTTGAAGACCTGAGACAACTTGTTCCATAAGACTTTCCGTTTCGATAATACGTTTTCGAATGTCTTCATCGTTAGCACCGAGAGACGCGAATGCTCTAAATGCGGCTTGTCGCATATCTTGCGTTAATGTTGCATCCTGAACCTGGAACAAAAAATATTGCGCACTTTTTTATTGTTATAAAAAAAATGATATAATACAATAATATATTTGCCCGATTCTATATGTATTTTGCTATAATCTGTACACATTTATAGTGTAATTGTAGATTACTTGTGGATGTGGTCTTAGCAGCTCCGCCAGTGTCGGTATTAGATGATTACTGATAGATGCTAAACGCTGCAAATCTGTATCAACTTCGGTAAGATACGCAAGTGTCTCGGCTGCGGCGACCCTCTCGCGCGGTGGTCGATCTCGATGACACAACCGAACTAGACACGGTAATGCGCGATATACCACTCGTGGATCGGTAGACGGCAATGCACCGGCTCTGTGCATATACGCGATGCATCTTGCCGCTTCGAGCTGTATCAACGAGCTCTTTTCGCGTCCCATTAATTGGCCTAATGCCACGGGTACCAATTTACCATGGACGGTATTGTTCGTGCTGGCTGATGCAACCATAACAGATACCATGTGATTCTGGTAACACATGTTTGCTAAGCAGGCTAGAGCTGGTAATTGAATGTCGGACAGAGGGGAATCCAATTGCATCGCCAACGTTTCTACCGCTCCGCCTTTGGATAAAGCGTTTTGTTCCTCTGTTGTCTAATAAGCAATTTTGCAAATTAGTTTCCTCATGATTCTAATATATTTTTTATGATATAAGTTTTAAGTTATCTCTTTACCTTGCATGCTGTAGTTAAAATCGTCGCGACGCAGACTTGACAGGTTACTGATCGACTCGCCAAGGACAATAATCGTGGTACTAATGCAGGATCTTGGTAAATCGAGTGAACTGGTGCTGCTGCATGTTGAAATACTGTACGTAGACATCGCAAACAAGCTTCGTTCAATTGGTCCAATACCTTTGTCTTGCCATCCATAGAGATCTCAGGAGTTGGCGCAGAAAGCAAGACTTGAAGGAGTAATGGAACTACACCTAGGTCTATTAGCGCCAATACATGCTGGTCTGTGCCTTTGGCTAAAGAACCCAACGTTACCGCAGATTCTAATCTTACATGATCGCATATAGTATCAGATGTATCTCCGAGCAGTTGCAAAAGCCGTGGCACCACACCCTGAGCTATAACCGAACCCTTTTGCCTGTTGCTGCCAATAACCGAATTCTTGAGGCATCTGAAGGAAAAAAAAAATGTTCATGTGCAAAAAATTAATACAATTTTTTTGTATATTAGACAAAAGAATATAAAAATAAATAAAACTGTCAGAAATTTTTCATCACAGAAAACAAGTTATGCTACATCC
Source organism: Camponotus floridanus (assembly GCF_003227725.1). Taxonomy (NCBI): domain Eukaryota; kingdom Metazoa; phylum Arthropoda; class Insecta; order Hymenoptera; family Formicidae; genus Camponotus; species Camponotus floridanus. Next base: position 1,498,659 of record NW_020229636.1, read on the forward strand.
TTAAGGTTAAGTGCAATTTACTCACATAATTGCCTCTAAACATTTCTGCGGATCTGGCGAATATAGTTCATCGATATAACTCCTGGAGCTCTCGATGTCCTGCAAAATCGCGAGAAAAAAAATCGTGATGTAATCTTGCCTTAGTAATAGTAATAAGATTTTGCGAGATCTGTTGAAATGTCAAACGACCGTTCGTCAAAGGCCGCATACGAATTAAATACGCCATCAAACTCACCATATATGGCTGCATCACCGACACCATGAGTAAAATTGTGTTCTCACATAAACGTTTCGTAAATCGTACAATTTGATCGGTCTCTTCGCGAAACGATTGCCACGAGGATCGTCGAATCTAGTTTGCGTATTATGCGAAACGTTCGCGACACGATTGTGCGCTGCGTTCTTGTGTTCTAAAATGAGCTCGATTTGTTGCCAATGATGCCAACGTCACGGAAACGTTTATTCTGTCAGAGAGAAGCCTGGGAGTGGCCATCCCGGCCTGTTCCCTCAAGACCTTTAAATGTGCTGTACAGTGTCGCCTCTACATCATTTTATCAGGTGGCCGTTCTCTTAGAGACAGAGAAAAGTTTGCCCTTTTAATTGCTCTTTTTCGCATTCCTTCTCTTTTCTCTACAAAAATGTCTTTTTTTAAATATATAATTAATTTATAAATTAATTTTTAGCGCGATTAACGCTTATAAAACAAAATTTTTGAGATTAAGTAAATAAATGCATTTTTTTTAATGATTTTATTTTCAATTCTTAAAAATGTAAAAAATAAAATTAATAGTTAAGTGAAAAATGAATGATTAAATTAATTGTACATATATATGTGTGTAAATATGCGAATATTTATATGATATACATGCAGATTGAAATGTCGAGATGATCAAAATTTGAACGATTAGGAAGCTTTAAGTTTTTTATTTGATTCATATTATAGATAAAATAAAAATGACATTGTGTAATTTCAGAGAGAAAGATGAGATAAAATGAGTAGGGTAAATTATCGAAAAATAATGATCCGATAAATTTATTCACATAAAAAGGGCGTTCACGAAACAGCTGATGCAGCTCCGTAATAACCTAGATTCACCTTTACGTAGAATGAATTTGCGCTCCATCATAACCAATGACGTGGATATAGGTTAAATTTTTCTACGCTCATGTGTGTAGTACGCGCAAACAAATAAAATCAGTTGCATTAGACACGTTTTTCATAAGGAACAATCTGTAAATAATGTTCGAAATCACGGATACACAGAGTGAGTGCAGAAATTCCTTGAAGCAATATTGACCGACTTGTAACAATAAGCCGGTGAATATCTGAGACGACGATTAAATACTGTTGATTTTATTACAAGGGATGTGTTTCAGAAATCGGAGTAGGATTGGCAGGATTTGGTATTTCTTTCCTGTTCCTTGGTGTATTATTACTTTTCGATAAGGGTTTACTTGCTATTGGAAATGTAAGATTATACTCTTGCTTTACTTGTATAAATCCTAGTTGTACGTGTATATTCTAGACTTCTGTTTAAATTGTCCTTTTAGCTATTGTTTATATCGGGACTTGCGTGTGTAATTGGGCCATGGAGGACTTTAAATTTCTTCTTTCAAAGACATAAAATGAAAGCCAGCGTCTCGTTCTTAGGAGGCGTTTTGGTAGTACTCATGGGTTGGCCCATTGTGGGAATGATTTTAGAAACTTATGGCTTTGTATTGCTATTTAGGTAAGTGATACGTTTTAATAAACTTGACATTATATAAGAGTTATTTCTATAAAAATATTAATTTATTACATTCTTTTTTATTTTAGTGGCTTTCTACCAGTAGCAATAAATTTCTTACGAAGAGTACCTCTATTGGGTACTCTACTGAATATGCCTGGTATCAGTCGAATTTTGGACATAATAGCAGGTGACTCCAATAGGACAACTGTATGATAATTATATAATTTAAACATTTTTATATAACTTTAAAAATATCAACACATTTTTGCTTCAAACTTGTATATAAAACAATCATGTGTTCCATATTCTTTTTCTGTCACTCTTGTGTTAGGATGTCAGTTGTTGGATAGAAATTTTTGTACAAAAACACAAATGTGTGTATATATATATATATATATATACACACACACACACACACATATACATACATACGTATATATATATATATATATATATATATATAATTTATCTTCTATAAGTGTAAGAAAATATCGATAAGCATATAGTGTATAATTGATTTGTATATTTCTAATTTACATAAATATGACTTGTATACGCTATCCGATTACAGTATGTTATCTGATTACGTTAAGAGTACGCTCAATTATTAATATATGTGATGCATTCCATAAAAAGTTTTATATAAAAAGCAAAGTTTAAATTTCCTTTTGATTTAATTCCTCATTAAAAATTAGTAAATTTTTTAAAAAATGTATACTCTTTTCTTAATCAGATAATAAATGTTTTGAGACAAAACAATAAATATTTAATGTGTCATATATCAAGTTTCACATAAAATTTTGAAGACGTACTCAATTGAGAAGATATTTATATATGTATGAAAATTTTCAAAGTGAAAAAGAAATGATACTGCAAAAATATTAAGAGCATGTTGAAGCAATTTAAGTTAAAACTACTTGATTACTGAAATTAAAATCAATACTAATAAGCTTTAATTTAATTTTTTCACTATATATAAAATCATAATTAGTTAAGTAATTTAATTTAATGTATGAAAAAAGCGATTAAATCCATTTTTCAAATAAATCTTTATTGACAGGATGAAACAAAAATTTCCGAATGTATGAAATTTTATATCGCTTTTATTGATTTGCTGCTTTCCCTGCATGCATCCTAACATGAACAGATTAGATGCATACATTCTGAGTAACCGCTTTTCATCTTACACATAATCATTTGGAGTGCGAAATTAAATTATCGTCCATCAAAATTTAATGGACTGACTGATACCATTAAAATGATACTTTATTAAATATGAATTATGAATTATCTACAACGGGCCGAGAATAAGGGCGGGGGGCGGCCCAGGCTACGCGCCCCGCCATCGTCGTGATATTTCGTCGCGCGTCCCCCTCTCTTTTGTTTTTCCGTGCGCTGACTCGATTCTCTAGGAAGTTATTACTTTCAGTACTTAATATTCTGATCGGTCTATTTATTTCAACGCGTATATGTGGAATATCCTCCAGGAAACAGGTGTTCGTGATACCTCCGCGATTGTATTCGCCTCTTCGTCATCTTTATGCTAATATGAAAATACGCGTAATATATCAACCGTTGCAAGAGAATACTGAATCCGGCAATAAGTTAAGCAGATTCTCTATTTTTTTTTTACGTTTACAATTTTTGCCGAGTTTCATGCATTTTACGAGCTGCTACGTCAAACGTCCTCGGCCTGAGTTACTTGTTCATGTTATTGACAGCAAGTCTTCTGTCTCTGGGAATCGCTATCAAATCGAATTGTATAGATAATGACGATGTTTGTGATTGTGAAAATAATGAGACGAGAATTGTTTTAGCGCTTTAAATAAGATTCTTGATTTCATCGTACAATACGAGTACGAGCGCACCGCCAGTACCACGGAGAACGTTGGAGAATGCACCCTTGAAGAAAGCATTAGCACCTTCTGATTTGTAAATGGTGGCCCAACAGTGGAGAGTGTTTTTATACAGAATGTCAGTCTTGGCACGGCCAGACTGCATCATCATACGTCTACGTACTGTATCAAAGGGATAGGAGATAATACCCGCGACAGTGGTTACAACCTGCAATAGATTTGAATGCATAAGCAAAACAGTTTGATGAAATTGTAAGAATTTTACACAAACAACAAAACTAAAGTCGTCTTCTCACCTGGGCAATACCCCATGAGACAAGGAATGGAGTCTTCTTGGGGTCTGGCAACATACCACGGGCAGTGTCATAGAAACCGAAGTAAGACGCACGGTAAATAATGATACCCTGCACCGAGACGCCGAAGCCACGGTATAGACCGACGATACCGTCAGTTTTGAAGATCTTAGTTAAGCAATTTCCTAATCCAGTGAATTCACGCTCACCACCACCTTTACCTACATCGGCAGCCAACCTAATATATGACAATACAATAAATTTTATTATCAAGAATATGAATTGTTAGCATCTTTAATTGCTAGAAAATATACAAATTTATCTGTTAAAACAAATCAATAATAATCTTTTTATGACATTTACCAATACAATTTACTGGATATAAGTATGCAAAAACTATATTATTCTTTCTTAACATTCATATTTAGATGAAAAAGAGTGAAAGGAGGAAGTATCTGGATAAAATTAAATGTATACAATCTAATTTTAAATTATAAGATATTATTTCTTGATTAATAATATTTATGTTAATGTGTTAATATAACTTAAAATACATCGATAATATATAATTTACCTAGTTCTGGCAAAGTCAAGTGGATAGACAAAGCACAAAGATGTAGCTCCAGCGGCACCACCAGATGCAAGATTTCCAAGGAAGTAACGGAAAAATTGAGTATTCTTATCAACACCACCAAGGAAAACTTGCTTATACTTGTCCTTAAAAGCAAAGTTCAAAGCTTGCGTCGGGAAATATCTGATCACATTGGCAAAATTACCACGCCAATAACTGAGGAATCCTTGTTCTTTTGGAATACGGACAAAGCAATCGATCATACCTAGAAAAAGACAGAATAATATATAATATAAATATGTACCGCCACTTAATGTACAAATAAATACACATATGTCAAATTTATAATTTACTTTTTAACTCTTACATTATTTAAATATTTCAGAGATTACAAGCAAAAACACAGAAAGATCTTTATACAATATTAAAATTCAAATTTTTAATGTCGGTAAAATTCTATTAATACAATTTTACCGACATTAAAAATTGACAAATAGTTACACCTTAATATATAATAAATAATCAACGATTAAACATTTACAGCGAATCGGCAAATAGTTCCAATTATGATTTTTTCCATCGATTCCAATTTTGTTCGATACTCGCAATTATTTAATACCGATTAAATTATACCGCGGACTTTCGAAATAGCAACATTTTCTACGCATTTTCTTCTCTTCGAGATATCGAGACGAGACCGTCTCGATCTTCGGTTCCAGCATGGATGAATCACCTCAAGATTCTAATGGACGGCATGAATTCATGACGCGTGGAAGCAGACGGAAGAATTCGGTCTCGTGGTCGACGAAAGGGCGGCCATGTTGGACCGCACCGTCATCGATCGGGGTTAAGAGAGCGAAGGAGAGAAGCCACGCTGCCATCTGGCTTGGGACGATGCGTTTTATTGAAATATCGATCCATCGCGAGGAACCGGAGATGAGCGCCCATGTACGATCGGCCTCGGCGTGGCCGAAGTTATGTAATGCAAGTCGCCGAAACTTGGGCTTGACCTTCGTTACATAAATGCGCGAAATTCTTCGACGCGATATATACTCCTCGCGTGGCTCTATCGCGCGCGAGACACGCGAGGCATCCGTTGCTGGCTCTAATGCCGATGGCATTACATAATGGCCATATCTCGTCTTCCCTCCTCTCGCTGCAGCTTAGTCGTTCTAGCTCGCGCAGCTCGAGAACTATGGCACGTTCGGGATTATTGGCTACTGTCACACATGTTCCGTGGGGCTGCCATTCATGCCATTCATGCCATTCCACCACGCGCCGCGTTAACGGTACCGGGTTCTCCGGGGACGTCGCGCTATAGCCGTGTCTCCGTCTCGCCTAGTTCCTCTCGTATGCGGCAGACGCGACTTTTCGACACGATCCTGGGTGATTCTAGGACAAGAGGAAGAACAGCGAGATATATGAACTCACACATACACACTCACCCTTGTAACGCTGCTCCTCGGAGATCTGCTTGGAGATGTGCTGTACCTGCAGTAACAACTTGACGCGCTCGATGGGCGCGACGGTGGTCTTGGAAATCGCCGCGGCCACACCGCCGGCGATGAAATCCTTGGCGAACGCCACGGGATCCGCGAGTCCAGACATCGTAGGGTGTGTGTCGGTGATACGGGTAACGTAAAGGAGAGAGAGAGGAGACTCCTGATCTTTAAGTGTTTCGGACGCGCGCCGGACGACGAGTGAGCGAGGCAGCGATCTCGCGTCACGAGCGAACGGGCCCTCCGCTAAGAATAGTCGCGCAGGTCACGTGTATCAATCTGCGCAACTACGAAATCACGTATCGCGCGGCACCGCGCGTACCGCATGTGCGTCACCGACGAGTGGAATCCCGTCTCTCGGGGCCGTGACACGTGCCCGCCGTGACACTTCCGCCCGAAAGTCGCGACCCTACTTTTTCACGGTCGATTTTCTTGGCGACACGCCGCCGTTATCTTTCGCACCCGGCCGAACTTCGCGAGCCGCGAATTCCGCGTTCGAAAGTCGTCCCTTCTCCCGCCTCGGCGACGTCCCGTCCGGTCGCGACCGGCCTATCGCGGCCGCGATCGCTGCCGCGGGTATTCGAAATTTTGAACTTCCCCCGATGGCGGGAAAATTGACTTTGGAATACGCGCGATAAGAAAGTCGCCCCTTCGATTGTTCGTTTCGATTAATAAAAGCTTATTAAAAATGTACATACAAATCCGAAAAAAATGAAGATTGTGGGAAGAAAGAATATTTTGTTGAATAATTTTATAATGCAATAAAATATACATATACAAGGGAAAGATACATGAAGTTTGATCTATAAGTATATAAGTACATCAACAAAAGGATAAATAAAAATTAAACAATTGGTCGATAAAATAATTATATGTAATGTCGATTTTACAATCTAAATAACATATTATCGGATCAGAGTAAAAATTTTAGTAAAGATTTTTAGTAAAACTTTTATCGTTTCAAGTATAATATATAGATTAGTACTATATTTTCGAAAAATTGAGCTTAACTTACTTATTCCCTAATTATTGATGAGCAAGATTTCAAAAGTTTGAATTCGTATCGGTTCATTGTTGCCAATTTATAAATGACAACCAATCACGAGCACGTGATCGCGTGAAGTTGCACGAGTATCCCTTACCGGCTGAGAATCTTCACCTATTTTCAGGGCGAACTTTAATCCTTTAAAGTGACCGCGGACGAGCTTGCGCGTTCCTGTCAAGAACGAAATGCAAGGTCAATTCTCTCCGAGGAAGGAGGTCAACGGGACGTGTCTCTTGCGTAATCTTGGCTCGCGGCCATCGCGTTGCGGAGAACCGCGCCAGAGTTCAATGGGGTAACGTCAAAAAAGTAGTGTATTTATATATTCGTGAAAAAAGTGCGCGCGCGCGCACGTGGAATAGACGATGCTAAAATCAGCTGTCTCTCGCCCACATACACGTGGTTTGTTACACGCTTGTGACGATAGCGATTACGAAGCGTTCTGCTGGCTCGTGCGCATATCACCGATAATACACAGTTATACAATTATATAGTTTTCTTTTTGTATACGTTGGAGAACAAATCACCGAAAATAAATACGCCTACTTTAATCTCTCAATTCTTGGTGCGAACGTAATGCCTTGATACAATTTAAATTATACTTGACATTGACCTTACAATTAAATTTAGAAGAATCTACGAGGTAATCGAGATAGAAAAGACGTTGTAAGCTCTTTAATTTAGAATCGATTTAATCTTGATTATGAAAATGTGGAGAATAAACATCTGTATGACGTGTGATTCACTAATTTTAAAAAATTGGATTTTTTTAACGAGCAAAAAGCAATCTACGAATAAATATTTTATTTATTTATTTTATTTATTGAATAAAATTAATTTAAATTTATCTAATTGATCTAAATAAAATTAATTAAAATTAAAAACATAATGTCTTGTCATCAATTTATACTTGTTTATTATCTGTAATAATAATCAGAAGCATTCCAAATTAGCATCAAATAATTTATTTATATCAATACCATAAGATAAGCACCATAGTCTGATGATAAAGAACATGGAAAGCATGAGTATGTATATAGCAGCATGAGAAAGCATATACATAATAATAAGTAATAATATTACTAGATAAAGAACTATATATTTGTTCAACTAATTAGATTTTTTTTATTCTTAAAGTCAATATTCCAATCTTTAAAAATTAGGAAAATCATCTCACATAATACATATGAAATAGAAATTATACAAAAATGAGACAGCCATTTATAATAAATGTTTTACTTTTTTTTAATAACTTTATTAAAATAATTTAAATAATGTCTACATTTTGGCAGAGATAGTATGATGTACATTTATTTTATATTTATCAGCTTTATGTTAATAGGTAAAGTAATGCATATTCTCTGTTAAAATTATTACTAATATAGAAATTTCTCTAATTTCAATTTAAAATATATATTATCGACAAATACTTTTACATAAAAGAAGATAGCTTTTCTGTACAATTAAAAATTTTCCAGTTATACGTTACGATGATGATATGAACCTTTTGCTCAGATAAGACAGATGAGGACGTCACACGATAAGAACAAGAAGATTTCAATGAAATTTCCTGTGATATATATCGATACAGTTCGTAAGAATGCACGGACCACGTGCTGTTATCAACTCGTTAAAGGTCGGACCCGAGCTCGGGGACTCGAATATCTCATATTGGATTAAGTGACGACCTTGAAATTGACTGCTATGCTTTGCGACTGCGTAATCGTCCAGTGTTGGCGATTTCTCGATGAACGATCAATGCACCTGGAAAACGTTTCTTTTATTAATTTTATTATCATTACGAGTCATGTGTAATTGCAACACGAGGTCTCACTTGGATGGCACGTGATATTGAGAAAACCGAAAAAGTCATTATTGTCGTTATGAGCTTCGTCTCTGTCGTAATATAATCAGGAGCGATTACTGCCTCCTTTAAAGTAAACGATATTTTTTTGCAAATTTTCGGACGAGTATTATTTGTTGCTCAAAACGTTTTTTCATTATATAAGCCACGGTTCGTGAATCTTTATTAACTCAAAACTAATAACTTAGTAAATTAAGAAATTTGTTACATTTTAATCAATTAATTTTATAATTAATAATAAAATTTAACAATCTATTATATATATCTCATAAAACAAGATTATGAAACCGAATTTTTAAATCCACATTAATCTTAATATTCTGCGCGCGCGCGCGTGTATGTGTGTGTGTGTGTGTGTATGGATTTAAAAATTCGGTCCCATGTTTCATAATCTTGCTTTATGAGATGAATCGAATGATTGCAATCGATTTTTTGGCTGTCCCTGATAAGCTGTGCGTATATATGCGTGAATATTTAAATAGAAATATATATAAACGACGCTTTTATGTAACGTTTCGTAATTTCATACATCAATTTTGCGATCAGTTTCTGCATATTATTATTTTATCATTATACAATATGCAATATGAATATTTATCCAACTTCCTATAGATATAAAAATATATATAAATAACAGAAAAGATTTTTTTCTGTACTTTGTACTTTGAGATTTGGAAAAAAGGTATAATACTCTGATTTATATTCATATAAAAATAGGTGCCTGAGTAAAAATAAATTTATGACGTGCCAACATTTAATATAGTACATCCTTAAACTTGATCTATTCTGTGCATGTTAGTATTATTCTCATTGTCGGTGAAAAATGTACGAGCATTATTTTATACTTCGTAGATATACAATATGCATATGTGAAACACCTAATAGATATACGTATATATGTCGCATATATTTTTCAAAAAGATAAGATATAGCTTTTAACTAAACTGTAATATAACGATATACGTTTAACATTATCTACATAAATGTTTCCGCGAAAAACTGTATTTAGTTCGATAAATAATCACCTGACTCATGACTCGATTATTTAAATTATCGTAGATAATTCTGAGGAAACTCTGTTGGTACATTTGACAAGAGGACTAGAAGACAGATTCAACGCTATCTAGTGGTAGCCTACTAGACGGTGTACAGTATGAGAGTAAAAAAAGTCGTAAACTCCTCGAAAAAGACGAAATAGTGAAGTGGAGTGAGGCGGAGAGTTGATACGGAACAGTAAATAAGCGAATCGAACCGGAGTTTTGTCGAGCGATGCGTTGAATTCTTTTACGACGAATTATTACGACGTCGTCGAACGTACGAATGGGTGCGAGGTCGGCGAAACGTCAAAGACATCCGTGCGAATTTACAGTAAGCGTCTTTGCAATTTTATATCGCTTTGTAACTTGTACTATTTGACGTAACCCGGGTTCCGTATTTTCAACGCTGCGCATTAATCAAATAGCTGATCTACGTAATTATCCGGAATGTAATTTGTGCCGTGAGATACTTCTCCAATCTGACGTTTACGGTAAACGTTATACGGTCTATAAATTCTACTCTAATTAAGGGTTCCTGTTCAATCTAATTAATTATACGTAACATTTATATATCTGTTAGATAAGACATTTTATTTAGATAAATATTAGTTATTCAATAACATAAGACACAAGATGAGAAATAATTCCTTTTTTTTTTCATTCGTAAAAAATGGGTGTTAGTTTGTGTCTTCAGTACTTTCTGTTGATATTATTTTGTAATCAAGCTAATAAATTGCAGATGTAATTATACCATGATGATATTCAACATATAAGTGCTGAGGAGAAGATAAAAATCAGCAACATGACTGAAGGTTGGTTATTCAAGTGTTCTATACAATAATAGATTTAGAAACTAATAAATTTATGGATTTATCATAGGTGCAGAGACCCAACCAAACGCGGGAAATGAATCCCAGACAGGTAAATTATTGTTTTATTGATGATTTGTACATATGCGCACAATTGGATATCATGCCTGATATAATTGAGTTAGTGTTTGTTATAGATATCTATATTATGTTACATAATAGACTTTATTTTTTAATCTATTTTTCGTTATATATGATATTTATTTTATTAAATTGAGAGCATATCTTTATACTATATAGATAATCATTTATTATTTAAATATTAACACATAAGTGGATATGATATTTAATCATCTTTTAAAATTAACAATTTATATTGACATGCCATAAGAAATTATAAAATTATTTTATATATTCTTTAAGTATCACAGTAAATCATACTAAAGCTTAAAATATAGTAAGAATAGATTTATAAATAAAAACATTCAGGAGCATATATTATACTTTTGCAGAAGCCTTAGAACCAAGGGCATCGCATACTGAAGGATTACATGAGGGAGCAACGGAATCAACATCGCAAACTGGTCTTGAACCTATGCAAGAGCTTCTTACAGTTCATGGAACTACGCAAGGAGAAAGCAGTGATGCTGTCAGCATTTACACTGCAAGTACCTCGGTATCTGGTAATGGTAAGTTTATAGATTTTAACAATAATATCAAATGTGTATATATGTATACATGAATAATTGCATTATTTTTTAGAATCAAGTTCAAGTAGAGTTAGTGCAATAACTGTTGTGTTACCTTGGGGCGCTCAGAAGGAAACAGTAAAGCCGCAGCAAATAGGAGACATGGATCTAAGACCAGGAGAGTATGTGATGCGTATCCTGTTTGCAGAATTTACTTCACAGGCAGAGAAAAAGATGGAAGCTGTTATGACGGAACATGTAAGTAATCATTGAAATAATTGTTGAAGCAATACTAAATTAAATGCTTTATTTCCAGGAAAAACAATTGTCAAAAGTTTTACAAAGAGGAGAAGATCCACAATTTGATCAGCTCTTATCGGCATTCGGTTCCGTTGCCGAGCATTGTTTGCCATCAATATTAAAAGCACTCTTCAATTGGTATGAACGTCAACTTGTAGATCAAGGCGGTGATCATAAGAAACCTGCTCCTGGGAAAGAAGACCAAAAAGGAAAAAGGTAAAAAAATGAGAAAATAATATATCTTATAAGTATTAATAACAAATACATCTTATAAGTATCATATAAGTATTAATAACAAATACATTATATTCTAGCATTATGTATACAATAGTATCAGGAAGTGTAGAAACAGTGGAGAGAAGCGAAGCAGATCTTTTGCAAGAGCGTAGAGATCTTGCTGTTGAATTTATATTTTGTTTGATGCTGATTGAGGTTTTACGCCAATTACCATTTCATCCTGGACATGAAGATTTAGTAACCTATATCGAAAATATTGCTTTTAAACATTTTAAATACAGAGAAGGCATACAAAACGAACCAAATGCAGCTAATATTCATATTATCGCTGATCTTTATGCCGAAGTAATTGGAGTTTTGGCGCAATCCAGATTTATGTCAGTAAGAAAACGTTTTATGGTAGAACTAAAAGAATTACGAGCTAAAGAGCCAGGTCCTCATACTACACAGAGTATTATTTCGCTATTGATGGGGATGAAATTTTTCCGTGTTAAAATGGTACCAATAGAAGAATTTGAGGCATCATTTCAATTTATGCAAGAATGCGCTCAATACTTTCTTGAAGTTAAAGACAAAGATGTTAAACATGCTTTAGCTGGTCTTTTCGTTGAGATACTCGTCCCAGTTGCTGCTGCTGTGAAAAATGAAGTAAATGTACCATGTTTGAAAAACTTTGTAGAAATGTTGTATTCGACAACATTAGACATGTGTACAAAATCCAAACACAGACTAGCACTTTTTCCATTAGTAACTTGCTTGCTTTGTGTCAGCCAGAAAACATTCTTTTTACAAAATTGGCATTATTTTTTAGCCATGTGTTTATCTCACTTGAAGAATCGCGATCCAAAGATGTGTCGAGTTGCATTAGGTAAATAGATTAAAAATTTTATATATATATTATTTTTCTAAAAAAGAAAAATAAAAAAGACGTAAATATATCTTTTGCATTTATTATATTACAGAGGCTTTATATCGTTTACTTTGGGTTTACATGATACGAATAAAATGCGAGAGCAATTCAGCTACACAAAGTAGACTGCAGAGCATAGTGAATTCTCTATTTCCTAAAGGATCGAAGGCGGTAGTACCGCGAGATACTCCGCTGAATATTTTCGTAAAGATTATTCAGTTTATTGCGCAAGAGAGATTGGATTTTGCAATGCGTGAAATAGTGTTTGATTTGCTGTCTGTCGGGCGACCGGTAAAAATAATTTTAACTCCCGAACGTATGAGTATCGGACTTCGCGCATTCCTCGTTGTAGCTGACAGCTTGCAGCAGAAGGAGGGAGAACCGCCAATGCCGCGTACTATGGGCGTACTGCCAAGTGGAAACACCATGCGTGTTAAGAAGACATTCTTAAATAAAGTATATATATATATATATATGTATAATTGATATATGTAATATTTATGCATTTATTAAACAAAATTATAATTTAATATACTTTTATAATTTAGATGCTGACAGAAGATACTGCACGAAGCATAGGAATGTCTTCGTATTTTCCACATGTACGCCGAGTGTTCGTCGATATCTTGCGCGCGTTGGATGTTCACTATGGCAGGCCTCTCATGATGACCAGTACGCAAAATATGAATAAAGAACCGGACGAAATGATCACTGGAGAACGCAAACCGCGAATAGATCTCTTCCGAACATGCGTTGCCGCTGTCCCACGATTGATTCCTGATGGAATGACTGGTGCAGAATTAGTTGATTTACTGTCTCGTTTGACGGTACACATGGACGAGGAATTACGTGCATTGGCATATCAAAGTTTGCAAACCTTAGTGCTAGATTTCCCCGATTGGCGACAGGACGTTGTGCTCGGATTTACGCAGTTTCTAGCTAGGGATGTACAAGATACGTTTCCGCAACTTGTCGACAACGGTTCGAGAATGCTGTTACAATTGTTGACCAGTTGGAAAAACGCTCTGACAAGTCCTAGCATAAGATCTAAGGAACAATCGGTAGATAATGCACGGGTGAATATACGAGTGGACGTTGGCATCAAGAAGTGCGAATCAGGCCAGGTTTGCATTAATTTTTAATTTTTTTTATTTATAAATTAATGCACATGTAAAATATATATTTCATTTTTTGTTTACACAGAAAATAGAACCCGTGTCCAATATATTCTATTTAGTAGAAGGATTTGCGTTGGTTATGCTCTGTAATTGCCGCCTTTATCCTCGAAGACTGGCTGTTCATATCTTACGTGAAGTAAAACTTTTAATGAAGACTTTAGGTAACTATATTTATACATATTTAATCTATAATGCATTTCTAATTGCAATGCTATACATCTTATATATATATATATATATATCATCTTCAGGAGGACCTGAAGATGATCAATCTGTTATTGATGTGATTGATGCTTGCTGTCCCGTCGTTTTGGAGAAATGTTATCCTATGTTACCACCAGCTGAGAAAGCAGCTGCTGCATCTACGTCTAATGTGGATTTACAATGGATAGCAGACAGAAGTAGTTGCGTTTGGACAGCTGGTAGTATTTTATTTATTGTACTTTTGATATATAGGCTGTGTGTGTGTGTGTGTGTGTGTGTGTGTGTGTATATATATATATGTTACAATATCTTTATATTTCTTTTATATTGCAGGATTTCACGATGAAAACAGTACCAAGAGTTCTTCTTCGCTTAATTTAAATGGAGCCGATCCATGGGCCAGTTGTCTATTTGCTTTTTTGGAAAAAGATAGAGTACTTACATTATGTCCAAATGCTGTTGCTCATTCTTGGCCCATTGTCTTTACTCGTATAAACTCCCTGTTTACAGTAGTGGATCCTACGTAAGATTAAATTTGTAATTAACTTACATTAGACATTTCAATTTTGAAATAATTAAAATTTATTAAATTATGTACAGTCCGGTAAATGACAACCGAGCTTCGTTACTAAGAAGTTCGACAACAGTGAGAAAACCGATAAACGAGAGAGACATTTATATGCACATCTGGAAAAATTATCTGACTTTTGGATATAGAGTTGTGCCACCTGTGCCAAATCCGATTGTTCGATGCGCCAGTCCAGATCTCAGCCTCAGGTAAGTTATATATATAAAAAAAATATAATAAAATTTATGATAGGAGTTCAAATATCATATGTATATCATTACATATTATTATTATTATTATTATTATTTTTTCAATAGAGATTCAATTTAAATAGTGATTCATGCTTATTTATCATTCAATCAAAAATACATATGATTGTGTGCATCGCTACATTCGTTGCAAATATAATTAAACAAATTTATATTTAATAAACAAAAGCACAGTAAAGTGTCTTTCTTAAATATATTTATACTGATAGAAGCTATGCATACAATTTGTATTTACACACAGAATTTGTTAAGATACTCAAATAAGAATGTGAATAATTAAAAGTTCATGTTTAGCAGAATAATATATTAGAGCTTTAAGTGTATTAAAGAAAAGTGAGTCATACAGAATATATAAAATCAATATCACTTGGTATCAATTGGTGTTGAATCATATTTACATTAGTGTCTGTCATTTCATAGAAACATTATAGTTATTCACTTGTCTCAGAAAATGTTATATTAAATATTTTATAGAATTGTGTAAAATAAATTATAGTTTCCTCATTTTATATGTTAATCCTGTACACTGGCACAATCATCGAACTGTTTTTTTTAGAATATCTTTTTAATTAAACACATACAAAATATATCTAATATTATACACAATATATATATAATATCATGCACACCTTACAATGGCGATTTTGCCATCACGTATACTGGCACCAATTCGTATCAAATTCGCGTTTTGCATTCGGGAGCGGGATCCATTTTGCTCTGTCCTCTTCCTCTGCATATACACACTTCGCTTTATTTTTCGCAACACTACATCTCTCGCATGCTGTCTCCTATCGTTCTATGTCTCGTACATGTACATCTTTCTTTCCCTCTCTGGGATATTAGAGTAGTAGACTCTCTGAGCAGTAAATAATGTCTGATACAAGGAGCATTGGTGGTACACTGTATTGCATACTCTAGTGGTCAGCATACGGTGGAGTTTGGTGTGTTGTGCATGAGTAAGGAGTTGAGTCAAAGCCTGGAGAATCTCGGCGGGGCGCAGACCCTGCCGGGTCGGTTTTCTGTACCGTCCATTTCCGGCATCTACACCCGTCATAAGCGTACCAGGTGAGCCTGAGAGATTACTAATCGCGAACAAAAACGACCATGCTTCCTTCGATGTCACCCGGGATTGAACGGTCGTTGGTAATCGCACTCTGTATCTCCCACTGTTGAATCTTTGTCTCTTTTCTTACTCTTTTATATAACGCAATACAGTTTGATATTTTTTTTTTTCTATTGAACTTTCAGCTTCGTGCTCGAGCTTTCTTACCGGCCTAACAATTCTTTCTGTGCGAAATTGCGTATCGCCATCCTTGCCTAGCCTTACGACCGTTCCCGATCGCTTTTTTTCTGATATTAAACTTTGACGGATGTATATTCGAGCACACACAGAAAATTATTAATTTATGAACTGTACAATAGAAAATAATGTAATAAAGTACTTGGAAGTGGTAACACATAACAGTATTGTTTCCGCAGCTCTTCGCCGGACAGTTTATCCGCAGAACGCGGTGATAATAAATCACCGGGCACTAACGCGAGCCCGGCAGCCTTATACAAACTGACTGTACCTTTGTTGAGATGCGAGGCCGTCGACGTCAGGGATGCTGCGGTGCAAGCAATTGGAAAAGTGAATGCCGATGCTTTAAAGTAAGCACATTTCCATATAAAAAATTTTATATGAGTAAGAATAAATTGCAAAATATTTCTTGATTATCTTACGTTTTAACAGAGATTTGATGGAAGAATTGGTTCCTTACATCCGGGAAGCGGTAGATCGGAAACAAGAAAATATGAGACGACGAAGAAGACGGGATGCTTTGAGACTGCAGCTAGTAAGAGTACTAGAATTAATTGCCGAATATGGAACATTCGGTATCTGGTGAGTTATATATTGTTATATATTATTTTATTTTATTTTTCTTTATTTGTTTACACTTTACGAATAGATTTTAAAGAAATCGCTGTAATCTTTTTCCAGCCCAGCGGTTTTAGATCGCGAGACACAATCTTTACACCCTACATTCGTCGAGTACATAGATGGTGCGCGCATTTATTTAGAAAACGAGACCGATAAGGAAGCACCTGCTGTACGAGACATTAAATTGCACTTCTGTAACTTTATCAGAAAAATGATAAAGAGTTTTTCATGTAAGTAATATTTCACTCAAATAATTCTGAATTTTGAAATAAGTAAATAAATAAATAAATATATATATATAATATCTTGTGAATAATTTATTATTTTTTTCATTTATTTTGTTTTTTATTCTTTTAGTGGAGACATGTTACACCTTGTTGAAGAGGGATTTAAGAAGAAATCTGTTCATGCTCTTTGCTAGTTGGGCCGGTGTTTATGGTAAACCGCTTACAAGTACATCATCTATGCAAGAGGAAGAAAAATCTTGCACGGAATTGCAACTCTCAGCCTTGCAAGCTATGAGTGGATTACTCTGTTGTGGATCATGCTTCAATCCTCAATCACTTTCGGAAGAGGGTGCCATTTTATATCAATGGTTAGACTCATTATTAGCCAGCAAAGATGAAAAGGTGAATTAATTATTTTTTTTTCCATATATATCTTTCTTTCTGCAAACATTATTATCTCATTACTTTAAAATTTAAGATTACATGTTAAATGCACAATTATATATAATTAGCAGATAGATATATTACGCATTAAATTCTGACTGAATTAATATTCCATATTCTATTGTATCTAATGCCATATCTTTGTTGCAGATTTATGCACTTGCACGTGAAACTGTCGTATTATTGCTCGAGGGAAATCCGGATATTGGTACGCTTTTGGATTGGGTGGTGGATCGATGTTATACTGGTGCTCCGCAAGTAGCCGACGGTTGTTTTCTCGCTTTGGCAACAATTTTCAGCGCCAGGTATGAGTTAGAAAATTTATATCTTAAATATAAATATATCATAAAATAAAAAAAAATTGCGTTTGTTTTATTCAGTAGAAAAAAACACGACATATATATATATATATATATATATATATATATATATATACATACATATAGCAAATAAATAGTATCAGACATATTTATATCAATGAAAACGTTGGTATAATCATGATATAGTAATAAGACTCAATAAATCATTGTAAATACATTAATGATTTTGTCTTTTTCAGGGAATATCCTTGCGATCACTACACCAGTGTCATCAATGTCACATTGATGAATACAGGATGTCCCCGCGCTCCGGTTCACGATGCAGCATTGCAACTTCTTCAATTGTTGGATCAACGCTTTTTCGGAAATGTGGGCCCGCTTTCAGCTACAGAACTTGAGGCTGGTAAGTAATTTGTTCTTTGTGTATTACAATACTGTGTATATCTATGCACTATAATATATCAATTTTTAACTACCCACTTTTAACACATAGTTTATTCAATTAATTATAATGAAAAGAATTTTTCACTATATCATAATCTTTTATTTATTGTGAGCTTTTGCATTTCTTGACAATTTTTTTGTTGCGCATTGTCAAATTGATTTTGCTCTGATTGTTTGGTCGAATTGCACCTATGCGTGAATTCTGAAACTGCGAAGCTTTATTAAAATGCGAAGCTTTATTAAATTGATCACAAATCTAGATCATCTGTTCAATAATTAACATAATTCATATAGGAAAAAAAAATTTCTCGATCAGATATTCATAGCTATCGAGATAACGACATTATTATCGTTGTTATCGTATTATTATTAATTATTTACCATACTGCTTTCCATGACTCGCCATCTGTATAAGAGTTCCGTTTCTTCTAGTATTTGGACGTTTTATAAACATGCGAACCATTGCTCTGCGAAAATTCTGCCCATTCGCGCAATAAAAAACAAAATTTATTCCGAAGCTCGTGTTGAACAATAAATTGCACATTTGCTGCGCTGGAGTGAGCCATGTTGGTGATTTGTGATATTCCTAAATTCAACAGATATAATAATTATTAACACTGAAATTTTATAAAAATATATCATAGTTAAGAAAGTACAGTTCAATGCATAACAATATAAGTCAAAATCTATACTATGATACAATATAATCATTATATAAATTGTGATTTAGTAAAATATATGAATATAAATAATATAAATATAAAAATATAAATATATGAATATAAATATATGAATATAAATATATGAATATATGAATAATATATGAATATGGATAATATAGTTGTAATTAGTTAATATAGTTGTAATGTACATATTCTTTTACTACAAATGTCTAATTTCGCAAAAGTAATCAAGTAATGTAAGAACATATTAAATTACACTCCATTAATTTATAGAAATATTATAATTTATAGAAAAAGAAATTTTAATTCTATAAAAGATTTAATTGATGAAGCTTTTATTATCTACATATTGATACTTTAAAATAAAAAAATTTTTTATGTGATCGATATTATATTGATAGATTTAATATATTAAATATAAATACATACGTAAAGAAAAGCGATCACTCTGAGAACGAACGATGGCATATTGAGACAGAAGAATGTGCTCGAAACGAGCAGAAGCATTTTCGTAACTTTAGTCTGTGGCATTCTATCTCGAAGAGTCTGAGCTTTATCATTGGAAGCGTTGGATTCTATAGTCAAAGTTCGTCGAACATGGTCGAGCTTGTAAATATTGCGCGCTATTAGGGTATTAAAGATTACTATCATAGTCAGGGGCAAGGCAAACGTCATGATTGTATCGAAGGTATTGTAGGCATTTGCCCAGGTTTCCCAATCATTGTCCAATTCACAGCCAGTCGTGTTCTCATTAGACGTAGAAAACAGAACTACCGGACTGCACACCGGAATCGCTAATACTGTCAGGCTGATCACTACAGCTTTTGCTCGGGTGGCCGTACATAAAGATTGACGACGAAGCGGCCATCTGACTGCCACGTATCTTTCGACGGTAAAAGCTACTATAAGCCACACGCTGAGGAAGCTGCAGAGAGTGCTGAGATAAATGAAAAACTGGCAGAAACCCCACCGATTGAACAGATCTATTTGCACCATATTAAGCCAGACTACAAAAATCGTCACTAAGAAGATGGTGTCACTTATTGCCAGCGCGCCCAAATAAATACTAGATGAAAAATAACGTAGCTTCGTACCGAAGAACACACATACGGATAAACAGTTGCCCAGCAAACCGAAATGTACGAGAATCGGCGTATAATATCGTTGAATGTCTTGTAGGAACATATTAGGCGTGTCTTCTTGTATTACTTCACTTTTATTTTCAAAGCTCATTCTTGAGTCAATTTCAACTTGTCTTCATTGTCGTCATTAATGAGAAGAGGAGCCGAATACGCTTTAATCGCGCCGAACGTAAAGTGCATAACAACTTGCGTCATACACGATGACCTGCAAAAGCATTAGTGTTTTATATTGAAGGAAAGAGAGAAAGAGAGACACAGAGGAAAGAAGAAATATAGAGCATATTCTAAACGCATTTCCTCTCAACCATATATTAAGATTAGAACTGAATTTAGAAACTGAAACTGAGAGTGATCATTTGATATTCCAAAGCCATAATTACAAAAATATCGAAAAACAGAGTTTTTGTAGATAAATAAACCTTTATTTTGAATAGTTAACAAAATTTATATTTTATTGGATATTTGGACTTTTTAATTAATTTTAAATATTTCTATTTAAATTGTTTTTCAATATATTTTATGGAATTAATTTTATATTTTAGTTGTAAATATTTCAATTGTTGATTAATTGTTAAATTTGTTTAATTTGTTCATTAACACAAGATGCATTTTCACACTGTCGACATAATTCTTAATAAATAATAAAAATAAAAGCGACAAGTGGTATATATTTCCATACATCTTTTAATTATTTTATTATTTGATTAAATGAACGCGTTTTGCATTCATATATCATAAAATACAGTATCAGTGTTTACAATAAAAAGTAAATTATGAGGAAATATAGCGCTTATCACGCGCACACGGAAATCCTTCGGATGCTGCAGATACGCTAACATATAGTTAACGAACATATTATTGATTCAAATTATTGTAATAATATATTATATATTAATTGAATACTTTAATATTGTTTAAGATAAAATTTTATTATTATTGAACTAAGACAAAATGTTACTTATTTCAGTAAATATCTTTTTGATACGATACTTTCTCAACAATATCTAATTATAAATAAAACACTTTACAATACGATGATAACTGCGTGAGAAAAATTCTTATCTGTGCTGCAATATTGTGTACTTTTAAAATTCAATATAATTTACTAATTTATTAACTATGACGTATGTTTTTTATGAATTATACTAATAATACTCATTTTGAAATGCGAATAATTATTATAGTATATAAATGAAAGAGAATATTCTTATGATATGATATTATTATTCGATGATGAAAATGATGTGATGTGCTTTACATTTCTCGGAAATACTCGTTAAAAAGTATTTATTTAAAGAAATTGAAAGCTTCAAGTGTTTATAGTTTCCTTTTAGTTCCAATCTTATGTTTTCTTCCTACATAAATCTTACGATATTTAATTAAAAATAAGATATAAAAAATAAACATTCGATATGTCAATTGTGACATAATAGAAATTCTTTTATAATTATTTTTTATAGAAAAAGGATTAAAATTTTTCAATTACGTTGAAATGATTATAAAAAAATAATTATATAGAAATTATTTATAGCAATATTATAATAAAATAATTATAGATCTCTTACATTAAATATCTTCGAGACAAATCTATTTTTTTCTTGTATTTTATATTTTTTTCATAAGTATGCTTTATAGTTTTTTTCAATTCCAATTAGTTTGAAAAAGCTCGTCAAATATTTTTAGATATCAAAAATTAATGCATACCTGTTTATTGAATGTCAATAAATAGATTAATGGTTTATTTGCGATATGCCAGATGCAAATCATTTGTTGGGCTATTTATTGGGCTACTATCCAGATTCTGTAGACACAACTTATGACATGACGCTAAAAGCTGCTTTTAAAACGACGATTTCAAACACTTTTGAACACTTCAAATATATGTCTTACGTATTAGAAGGTCTTATGCAAGATCATACACAGTTTTAATGTTTCGAAAATATATAAAAAATCTTATACGCGCAACACGTGTCATGTTCAGTGCCGGCAAGATTATCAATCACTCATTGATATTATTTAATAAATTTCTCATTTTAGATATTTGTGATACTTCAATTTAATAACACAATTATTTGTATTAACATTAAATATAAATAATTAAGAGAAGATTAGATCATATAATAATCACAATATCTTTCACTAGTTTGTTTTATTTAAAAGAAAAGTAACGATTATGATATTAAGGGCTTTTTGCGATAGAATTATACTTGAAACATTTAGTTTTCGGGCACTAATATTGCACTTTTAGAGAATGTATCCGAGTGCCGTCTCAGCTATTTCTGCTAGATGCCCGACTCATCCATTCCTGATAAAGCTCGGTGCATCCAACATTCTGGCTTCTGCGCATCAAACTAATATAAATTCTCGGTTCTTCACGGCGCATGTTATTCTGCTATATTATGAAAAAAAACTTATATATTACCGCGACTTATAAGTTATCATACTTCTATGACAAAATCATATAAAAATTTTGGCGTATAATCTTTGATTGATAGCATCTCTAACTTAAAATTGATCATCTTCCTTTGCTTGATAAGAATATTTTAATAAATCGATTATTGATTTTCAAAACTTTGAATAAACACACACATTTGATCTTTTTTCATTTTCTTTATCTACTTGATACTAATTTGTGTTTTACTATAATTATATTATAGGCACGAACGAATCAATTGCAGCAATTAAATTTGAATGTATACGATAAAAGTTACAGAGTTTTTAATATAATATATATTTAATATAATTAAATATATTTAAATATATTTAATTTAATATAATTTTAATGTATAAAGACTTGCATCACATTTTATGTATAATATACATTACATTGAATTCTATTGAAAAAAATCTGATACAGGAATATATTAACGTAAAAAGCATGAATTTCTTTTTTTTTTTTGCAAAGATATGTATTTGATTTTTGCAAAGATTATATATTGATGTAAAATATTTTCTGTAAAGTACATTATAATATGTATTTCAAGACATAAAAAAATCGTGCATTGTGTGCAAGTGTTGTAAATATTTCAATTTATTTTGCTATTAAGACAATATAAATATCAATTTGCTAATCAACCAATTAATCAATTAATTGTCAACTAATTATGTGAGTGAAAAGATAAATAATTGCTAATTTCAAGATTCTTAACATGTTTCATCTTAGGGCACAATGACCCTCTTGCCAGCTCCACTGCAACTGTAACTTCCGGACCAGGTCAACAAAGTAATCCTGCAGGTGAAATTTCCTCCGGTGGCACAGTCAGAGGTGGTACATTAGATGTCCTCTTATCGACCACTTATTGCCGCAGTCAAATGTATCTTTCACGACAATTGGCTCAATTACACCCGGAGCTGACGATGCCCATGTTCAGCGGTAAGTGAGAAATCTTTGCATATATTTTTATTAATATATTTTCAATCCCTAATTTTAAAGATTTAAAGATTTATTTTGTAATCTAGTTTTATGGAGTAATATAATAATTGAACATCAGCTAATTATTTTTATAGATAAAATATTAATTTTTATAGTTTTTCCATGTTTTTAGATATTTGTAATGTTTTAAATATAAAACTTTTTTAAATGAAAGACTAAGAATTTTTTAATATTTTTTCAAAATTTTTGATATAATACATAATTCGATATAGTTAAATTCTTGTTTGTATGGATTGATATGTTCCGCAAAATGCAAAATGTAGTTGATTAAACATTTTATTAGTTCTGCAATTCTAATATCATGCATGCCGCGCGTCTAATATATGTTAAATTAGTCTAGTAAATATCATAGCGTAATTAAAAATTTTTTAATTTGTGTAGGCGTGTGGAGTATGTTCTGAATGCTTCAATTATAAAGAAGTATCTCTGCATGATTTACAATTACTTAGAAGTAATTAAAATTTTATTTTTTTTCTATTTAAATTTTTAAGATATAATTCTTATTTTATTTATTTAATATATTTATTTAATATTTATTAATATATTTATTTAATATATTTTATATATTTAATTGTTGTAATGTGAAAACATATTATAGAAACAATGTAAAAAAGAAATATGATAAAGAATACGTTAATCATAAATTATTAGACACGCCCATTGCATAAGAATCTTGCAATTCTTTTTCTCTAAGCTGGTATTATTCTCTCTGTCAAAGATAGCAGTATACATAACATACGATTACTTTAGAGGACTATTATTAATATTATTATATAAAAATATATATATATAAACACTTACACATTTATATAAAGAACACCCGAAGAAAGAGAATCTCTTTTAGATAAAATTTTAAAGCTATTTTTATTATATATATATATATATATATATATATATATATATATATAATTTATATTATAATTTTGTTATAATTTTAATATACAGAATTTTGTGAATGTGTCTAAGACTAAAAATGATTTAAATCGAATTAAAAATCAGCTTGAATGTAATTTATACATTTACATAAAATAGAATACTACCTGTTATGAGATAAAAAATTGTTGTTTTTTTAAAGTTTTGACATATGAAAAAGAATTTGCATTGCAAACAATGCAATTTATTTTACCTTGTAAATAACATGATGCAGTTGGATTACTAAAAAGAAACAAAATTATTTGCTTTTATTATCATAGAAATGCACGCAACAAGAGTCACAAAACATATAGCATCGTGTGATCTTAATAGAATTATTATAGATTTGCATAAACAATCGATTATTCGAATGTAAGGATGTTAATTATGCAGCAATTGTCACATGTCCATGCTCTCATCAATTATCATTCCGGAGGCGTGTCGCATAAATCATATAAACATTGAATTATCGCTGATCTGTTTAACGTCTGTAGAAAAATTTGCATCAAATTAAATTTTATAATTCAGAGTAACCTAGCCTAACGGAAGAATATATTTAGTTTGTTTAATATTATAATGAATAAAATAATAACATCGTATAAAATAGTATAACATATACTATATGATGAATAAAATAATAACATAGTATAAAATAGTAACATATAATACAACTATGCGTAATACAAAAATACATGAAAATAAATCATATAATAGATATCTGTATGATATAAAACAAATTTTTAAAAAATGAAATGTAAGTTTAATTAATAGGGTTGAAGGATTGCTATTCAACACATGTTCAATGTAAATTTTAATTATCTGTCATAAATCAATCATTTATGCGACAGATAATTCAAATTTACATTGAACATGTGTTGAATAGCAATCCTTCAACCCTATTAATTAAACTTACATTTCATTTTTTTAAAATTTGTTTTAATATAATTACGAGATTCTCGAATATATTTTCATATGTACTGCAATGAATGATATCATCTACTACTAAATTTTATTCTATTTTATTATATATGTGTATACAGCGGGAACCTAAATTCGCGATAAATATTTCAATGATAAATTCTTTGTAACATTTTAAAACGAAAATGTCAAGGATATAATAATTTTCAAATGGATATAATAATTTTCAAATGGAAATAAATAATAATTTTCAAATGGATATAATAATTTTCAAATGGAAAAAGCTCACAAATGACAGGGCTAAGATTTCGCACATTCAGAGATGGCAAAATGGCTAGTGATAAAGGTGCTCCTAAATGCTTTTGACATTAGTGAAAATATTCAAGAATTTTATTAAAAATTTATTTCTATTTATCCATAATGAATTATAACAGTTTAAAATGTTTTTATTCAATAATTTTATATATCGATATATATATATGTGTCAACTGTCATATTCAGCTTTCACTGAGATTGGTTGACATAATTATTTAATATATACATATTAAAATATTAAATAAAAACGTTTTAAACTATTATTGTTATAATTCATTGTATATAAATAGAAATATATTTTTAATAAAATTCTTGAATATTTTCATGATAATTTTATTAAAGTCAAAAGTGTCCGATTTATCATTACCAGAAAATTAAGAGAAACCGTGACCTTTCTTACGAATTTAACCTTTTAAATACAATCATCACTTTTAATGAGTTGTGAGACGTATCAAGTTGCCTCGTTTACATAATGGATTGCTGTTCTTTGTTTTAATTTTGTGACGCATTCTAACATGCATCCTTGCCATCATTCATTTTAATGGATGTTTAAAAAGCATGAAGAACTGGTGTGGCACGCGCGCTTGCGAGAGAAAAATTTATGCAACAATAATCCAAAATAATTCTATTACGCGAATTATTATCTTATATATTTCCGGAAAATTGGTTACATTTTGTTTTATTGTGTTCGAAGCGGCGAATATTTTGTTTCTGAAACGATGTAATATAAAATTGTAATTTTATCTCGTGAAATTCTATATATAATAATATAATATGTAATATATCTATATATAATAGGTATCGCTTGATAACAGCTTATAATATAAGAAAAAAGAAGTTTTATTTTATTCAAAGAAAAAAAATCTTTTTATTCGTATTTTTTTCAATAGTTATATTTTTTAAAGAATTAGTATAAATTTAATAGGCAGTTAATCCAGATATTTTAGACAATATCTCTTTCATTAAAATTTCTGAAATATAGGTATGTGTTCAGAAAGATTAATCTCATTATAGTATTTGATAGATTATATAATTTTATCCTTTTATATAATTTAATTTATAATTTAATTTATGCTTTGATTTTAACGCGATAAAACACATTTTAAATTATTTATAACCAAAAGTATATAGACGAAATAGCTGTATATAATAACAATGAAAATAAATGTAACGTAGATATAATAGAATTTGTTCAAAACAAAAGCTAGTATCAATCATAAGCCCTCTCTCAACTTACGGCAAATTGAAATTTGGATGTATAAAGTATAAATTAATGAAAGGATTTACTAGATTACAGTTAATCATTTAATGGAAATTACTCTAATTACTAAGCTAGCATATAAGAGAAAATTTATATTAGCCGATCAAATAGATTTATTTTATTTCGTACAATCTGTATTATATATAAAAGGGATTCTATTTCTGTAGAAATGAAAAGGACAAATATTTATATTTTAGAGATTTTGATTTTAAATTTAAGTTATAAATTAAAACAACAAAATATACATATATATATATATATATATATATATATATATATATATATCATCATGTTTTACAATTCTTTTGCTTTTTATGTAATATGGTTTTTTTGCGACTATATTGTATATATAAATATAAATATATAAATATATATATATATATATATATATATATTTATATATATTTATATATATTTATATATTATATATATGTCAATTGTTATATATGATCTCATATTTTTTAAATATGATATTAAATAAATGTAATGAAAGAGTAGGTGGCATTATTGAAACAACTGCAGATAATTGCAGGTAGTCATCGAAATAATTCCATGTGATTTTACGCGTACACACATGTTCTGAAAACTGTAATATTATTATTTATATGTATGAAAATAACAAATGTTCTTCCACATCTTGTTATCTCAAATAGAACGTTACATCAATATAAGCATATTGCATATGAAGCAATATTGCAAATATGTTCAATCATCACATAATCGTTTAATACGAATTAATTCAATGTAAAGTGAAAGCAGGTGAGAGAAAGAAAGAGAATAATGTTATTTGCATTAAATTTATTCAAGCTGCAAAACAACTGGCATTGTATATTTAAATGTTCACACATATTATTAGAAACAATAATTAACAGATATATTTGAATATGAATTATTGAATTTATAATATGAATTTTTAATATGAATTTTTAATAATTGAATTTATATTTAATAAATAAAACAGGAGAAAAACTGCGAGAGAAATAATATAAATTTACAATAATATAGATTTATATTATGTCGTAGGTACGGATTTATAACAAAGAGGGTCAATGATAGCTTAATATAATACCAATTAAATCGAATAAGAGGAAATATGGTATTAAAATAGTATTATTGATGTAATTTGATGCGATTTTCATTTGATGTGGTTTTCATTTAATATCTCGATAATTCATATGTTTCAGAAATTACACATCGATTTCAAACAGCCCGTAGAGAAGTTCGGCAATTACTACTACAATATTTGCTACCCTGGTTGCATAACATGGAACTTGTTGATCCTAATGTACCGCCACCATCTAATCCGTTGAGTTATTATCAGGTGAATATAACTCAATGTCATAATCTCTGGAATAATAGCATTGAAAAAAATTATAATTTGAAATTAAATGCAAGAAATATTTAAGAAAATCAATAATAAAATCAGTAAAATGATTATATATTAAAAAATTATCACTAAAAGTGATATTTTTATATTGCAATATAATGCTATCATTCGAAAGCTAAAGTACTGCGAATTAATCCATATATTTTAGCCATATTTTAGGAGAGATTGAATTGGAATTTGTCATATTTTAAAGATTACACGTTTTAATTATTGGAAAATTGATGAGATAATCGAACTTTGCAAACTTTTAATCAGACAACATTTCTCATGGTACATAGCGAATATAATTCTTTATTCAAAAACACAATATAGCAATTTTTAAAAACAAAATTATTTTTTGAAAGAAAGTATTACACGTGTTATGAAGGTGAAATTACTTCCGATATCCTTGCATGAGACGAGTTCTACTTTTCACGATAAATTAAATTTTTGTTATACATATTTTGTTGTACATATCATAAATGATTTAGTTTCAACAAAAGAGCAAAAAGAAAATTTGGAGGCGCCGGGTATCGATCCCGGTACCTCTCGCATGCTAAGCGAGCGCTCTACCATCTGAGCTACGCCCCCGATGATATGATTCTGTAGTAAGATCAATCAGATTCATAAAAGTGATCTACTTTCAGAGAAAGGATCAAAAAAATAATGTTGGAGGCGCCGGGTATCGATCCCGGTACCTCTCGCATGCTAAGCGAGCGCTCTACCATCTGAGCTACGCCCCCTGTAATCTAGATCGCGGACAGGATCGTTTTGAATCGCGATCGTGATCCACTTTTAGTAAAAGGATTCAAAAAGTGATCTTGGAGGCGCCGGGTATCGATCCCGGTACCTCTCGCATGCTAAGCGAGCGCTCTACCATCTGAGCTACGCCCCCTGATTATATTTGACTTTAATGATCCTTTTTGAATATTATGAATGACCTATTTTTAGAAAAAAGCTTAAGATATTATTTTGAGAGGTTTCTGGTATTTATCTTGCTGCTTTGCATGTGCAAAATGCGGTACATAATGTTCCATAATATACTTGATTTTAATGATCATTTTGAATTCTGATTGATGAGAGAAGCTTCAAATATGATGGTGAAAGCTTTTCACGCTTATCCTAATGCATCACTCATGTAAAATGAACGAAGTATGCCATTATAATGTATATGATCTTAATGATTATTTAGAAAGTTATAAGTGATTTATTTTTGACTAGAAATTTTAACCATCCCTCTTAGAAATTTTTTTGCGAAAAAAAATCTAGGACTGTTATTTCCTTTTATTTACTTTATGTAAAATTGATGTTTTATCACCTTAGATCGATGTTTTATCACCTTAGTTTTGACCTTTTATCACTTTATGTCGATAATTTTTATTCGGCAATTGTACATATGGGCTACACAGATATTGATTTTCAATTAGAACGGATTAATTTTGTCAAGTTGAAAATGAATTGGAATTTTTTTATAGCTTGATTGGCATTCAAGGAACTTGGCACAGCTTTATAAATATAATTATTATACAATATTTGTCAAATTCATCAAAGCAGACAATAAAAAAAATAAAATAGAATTGCATTCTGATTTTAATCTGATTAATTCACAAACACGTGAGCGCAAAGTAGCAATTTAAAATAAAATAAATCCTAATAATATAACCCTTTACAAAAAATATTGTTTTATGAGACAAACACTATAGAAATTTAATTAAAATATAAAAAAATATATCCAGGACAACAAAAAAATGATCATATAATAAAAAATTTTAAGATTAAAAGATGAGAATTAAAAGATGAAAAGTCATATACAAAAATTTATGGCAAAATACATACATATTCATATAATTAAAAATATAGCCAGTATTTTTAATAATAATATATGATAAAATTTTTCAATAAAAAAATTGATTGACTGAAATTGATATATATATTCTACAACTATTAACAATTATAATAATGGTCATCTCAATTTCATTAATCATAGACTTAATATTGATATATATAAGTTTTTTAATATTAAAAATACTCATTTTTTACATAAAACCTATAGGAATTGAAAGCTAATGTGTATTCAAGATCTAGTTTTAAATATCTTGCAAGTATTAATAATTATAATGTGATCTTTTTGATTATCATAATTGGAGGAGACGTTCAACAGTAGAAGATTTCACATGCGATAAATATCGAGATTTATTTCCAAGATATCTCTTTTTGATAATTTCATTTATCACACGATATCATTGACAATCGTAATCATTCTTATTATCATGTCAAACATCGGGGACGTAGCTCAAATGGTAGAGCGCTCGCTTCGCATGCGAGAAGTACCGGGATCGATACCCGGCGTCTCCAAGATTTCTTTTTATCACGCGCGATTATCAATGATCGTAATCTTCGTCTTTATTTTTAGCTTAAGTGCGAACAACATAATTAAAAGGATAAAATGATTTAAATAACGTAGAATGCAGTGCGTCAGATTTTTAAAAATAGAATCCATAGCTATTCAAATAATTTAATGGGAGAGAGAGCATAACACACCCATGTATTTGTTTTCCATTCGAACCGTTCGATTATTAATGATAATAATAGCTTTAATCGATAGTGAAAGAGTCTAAGGGAGAGGGAAATAATTCAAATGGTTATCAAGAGCATTCGCTTTGCATGCAAGCGTTATTGTAATCGATTTCCAATATCCGCAGCTTTCTTTTGATACTTTCACAATTGTCAACAATAATATCATGATATACAAATGATATAATGTTAATGCTATTCTGTTACATTTTGCAAACAAATCGTTAAAATTTAATGAGCTAATTTTCCTAGTAACGTAGGTAGAATTTAAGTCTTTATATCAAGTTGGTCGGTGATTTTTTTATCCAGCATCTAAAAAAAATTACGAATTTTTACTCTGCGCCATGTTTGTTAAAATATTTAATGATTTTAACAGTATTACACAAGTGATGTAACACGCGGAGGAACACGTAGAGAAGGCTGGGGAAGCGCAGAAGCTACGGAGATGGTGCTCAACAATCTCTTTTACATCACAGCGAAGGTACTTAAAATGCTTCAGTCGCTTATATCACGTTAAGTATTATTTAAACCATCGATTTAAATATGTTGCAGTTTTCTGATGAGCATCCTAAAGAAACAGAAGAACTTTGGGCGACTTTGTGCGGTTGCTGGCCGAACAATCTCAAAGTTATAATCCGCTATTTGATTATCATCTCGGGTATGGCACCTCAAGAGCTCCTGCCATATGTAAGTGAAACTTTTAAAATCATTTTACTAGCAAAGTGATGATAGAGATGTAATCTTTGAAAGTGTTATTTACCAGACGAAATGTTATTTATCAGGCAAAACGTGTGGTATTGTATCTGGCACGAGCTCGTCCGGATCGTCTCGTCGATGAAATGATGACGGAATTAGAAACGGTCGAGACTCTGAATTGCTTGATTGAACGGACGGAAACACCACCCTTTTATCGACTCACCAGCATGCGAAAAGCCTCGTCGCATAGCGATGCTCCCGCGGCCGATCCTGCCAATCCCCGTGATCTTGGCGTCGAGAAAGGCACCATCCATACGAAAAGACATTCCGGAGAAGATCCCGTCAAAACCGGGTAAACAACTAAGTCTACTAAAATCTGTTATTTGTCATCATCGAAAAATTTCATTTTAATTTTCAAAAATCTATGAATAAATATCTTTAGTTATTTTAAAAGTATAATCTTTTTAATTTAATCTTTTGTATGATAATACGAATTTATGGGTAATATGGTCATGACATTTATATTTTCTCCATAGATCCAAATCTGATACTGCGCTGCGAGCACTCGCGGGGTTTCAAACTCCCAGGACAGAAAAGACGAGGACTGCAAGCGGTCCGCCAGTTCTTCCAGATGATCTATCAACTCCGACTACGGAAGCCGAAGTACGTTCAATTAAAACTCGATGATATTTAACATTATAAAGGATTATAAATTTATATATGGAAAATTTCACTTTTCAATTACAAAAGTTCGAAAAGATATTAACATATTTTTTATAACAATCTAACATGAAAAATTAAACTATTTTTAGTTAACAACTGACGAATCGTGTTACGTCAGTCGTAATGGGCCCGTTGGAGTGAATGGAAAAATGCCATGTGTTGACGAAAAATTCGATATTCCTCAACCACATCCATTACCGATGCCAGAATATGGCGGATATTTCGCTCCTTTAACTGAGTACTTACCTGATAGTTCTCAACCAATAAGCGGGTTCCACAGGTATAATTTCAATATTTACATTTTCACTTATGAACTCACATTATAAACAATATTGATAATCCTTTTGTCACTGTAATTCTTAGATGCAATATCGCCGTAATGTTACTCACGGATGTAGTCGTCGATGGAATTCAGCTAGATTGGGCCATACACGTTCCTTTGATGTTGCATATAGTCTTTCTCGGTCTGGACCACTCGAGACCGTTGGTGCGAGATCATTGTCGTTGTCTGTTGCTGAATCTATTAGTCGTGCTCGGCGATCATCGCGATCATCTTGGCGTCGCTCGCGTGCTTCTCGCTTCCAAGACGGAGCAATTGGGATTGGGATTATCTACACCAGCGTTGCCAGTGCTGGATCACAACTTTACAGAAGTGGATCCAGAATTTGATAGTTATCTATATGGTCCTCCACCAGCCCCGCCACCCACGACTCCGCCATCATCGTCTTCGCCTCCACCTTCTTCGCCACCACCGCCGCCACCTCCTCCGCCGCCGCCTCCATTACCTTCTTCAGTTGCGGATGGTACACCTACTCATTCATCTTTATCAAATTCAGCATCGCGAGTGCCATCATCTATGCCGCTTGATTCTTCAGCGTCTCCACCGGCACCTCCACCACCTCCTCCTCCTCCACCTCCGCCACCATTACCTTCTTCAGTTGCGGACGCTGCATCTACTCATTCATCTTTATCAAATTCGACATCAACCCCGCCAATATCAATGAATCATGCGAATTTATCGGCAGCAGATGACAATAAAGATTATGGGAATTCTCATGCGTATGGTAAGATATATATTTTTAAATAAATTAAAATTTGGTTTTATCTTAGACTTCCACATAAAAAAATAATAAAGTAAAAAAATTTGTAGAATCAACAGTATGCTGGTCAACTTCGGGTGGAACAGCAACGAACACAGTACCACCTGTAATTGTAACGCCGGAGGACGCCAACAATTGGACCGGCCCTCAACCGGGTCCCAATATGCCAATACAGGACGTTATTAAATCCTTGATTAATTTTCTAGCATCTAGGTACATGTAATTAATTATGTTAATTGCTTATTATAATTATTTGAGTGAATAGGATTTTAATTCAATATCCAATATTCAATATTCAATTTTCCAATAATAGAACAAATCAACCGCTATGGAATTATGAAGACATGACTGCCAAAGTATGGTGGGTCCGTAGTGCCGAGCAACTTACAGTATTATTACGACATGTGTTACGTGTCTTTAGAGACTCGTTGCCTCATGCACTAGTCAGTCAAAGATGGGCGCAAACGGCGCTGCAATTGGGTCTTTCTTGTTCATCCAGACACTATGCGGGAAGATCTTTGCAAGTTTTTCGTGCATTACGCGTTCCTATAACGTCTAGGATGTTGTCCGATATTTTATCTAGGTTGGTGGAAACAGTCGCCGAGCAAGGCGAGGATATGCAGGTACCGTTAAATATTTTCAAACATATAATTTTAAATTTTTAATGCGAACAAATCTATATATATTATATATATATTTTTTTTTGTACATCAGGGATACGTAACAGAATTGTTACTAACACTGGAAGCAGCTGTCGATTCACTCGAATCGGACTTTAGACCGCTCGATTTTATGAAAGAGATCTTCAAATCGACACCTAATCTAAACAATAAGGATCCCGTGTCGGGAATTGTAATTGGAGGAAAGCGCAGTCCAGGAGGGAACGGTTATCCAATTGGACCGCACATGTTCTCTCATTTAAATCAAGGTGGACATACAAGGAGCACTAGCTACTCAGTCAGTTATTGTATGAAAAGATCCAGCGGTGGCAATTCTACGGCTAATGATATGAAAGGTTATTATATAATATGATTTTTATAGTAATCACATTGCAAATTCTCTCTCTGTTAGATATAGATTAAATTTTAGTTATAATTTATAGAGATTTTAAAAGAATATTTTTATTGCAGAAGTTGACAACAGAGTCGGTAATAAATATCCCAATTCGAATCTGTCAAGATCAAGATCAGCACAGTCTTTGAAATTGTTGGGTGACTCGGCGACGCAAGACGACAAAATGACGATATTAGCGCAACTATTTTGGTTAGCAGTGTCTCTGCTTGAATCGGATTACGAACATGAGTTTCTTTTGGCGTTGCGGCTTCTTAGTCGCGTGTTACACAGACTACCACTTGATCGACCAGACGCCAGAGACAAAGTTGAGAAATTGCAACAGCAATTACGATGGACTTCATTTCCTGGTGTACACGCGCTTTTGTTGAAAGGATGCACTAGTCCGAATACATATGAACCAGTCGTTACACTACTTTCTCAATTTACACCTTTATTGGATTTACCAGTAGTCGATCCCACGCAAAGCCTTGCGTTTCCAATGAATGTTGTATCGTTGCTGCCGTATATGCTGTTGAATTATGAAGATGCTAACGAACTTTGCATCAGAAGCGCCGAAAACATTGCGCAAGTAAGACTCCATTCATTAATATTTTATTCATTATGTGAGCAAATAAAAGATATTGTAATTATACAAACGCATACATATACTATTGTAATTAACTGTTGTATTATGCTGTTTATTATCTCTTCTCTTTCTTATTTTTTTTTATAGGTAAGCGCAGAAAAGGGGAAGAAATTGGAGAATCTTGGTACAGTCATGACATTATATAGCCGGCGTACCTTCAGCAAGGAAAGCTTCCAATGGACTAAATGCGTGGTGAAATATCTTTACGATTCGTATGCTCATCTTAGTTTCAATATGCTTGCTTTTCTTGTGGAAGTTCTAGAAAAGGGTCCGAGCAGTGTGGCATTGTCAGTACTCAGTATTATACATTGCATGTTACATTATGTGGATTTGGCGTCTCCAGCTGCACAACCCATTAATACTGAACTTTTGAGAGTGATCTCTAAATATGTCGAGGTAAAACTGTAAAATATATTTAATTAATTTTATAATCACGCGTGCAAATAATACAATATCAATTATAAAAATATGTAATATAACAATCAACTATGACGTATGTAATTTTGTGTGTAATTGATCATTTATTAACATTTTAGGGTACTCACTGGAAAGAAGCGCTTAAAATCTTAAAGCTTGTAGTGACAAGATCGTCGACACTCGTAGCACCACCGACATCGATGCATGGTTCATCCTGGGATTCTTCATTATCGTCACCACATCCTAGTTTCACTGATACAGAGATATTTACGAAAAAGGAGCTACCGGGTAAGTCTATCTTTATATAAATTAATTAAGTATTTATTTTTCTTGGATGTATTATCGATTTTAATTTTTTTCTTTTTGCAATGCATGTATGGCACGGATGATTTATTATTCAACACTCAGGTTGCGATCAAAATAACAATAGTGATAGATTATAATTGTTTTATAAAATAAAAATGTAAAGCAATATTTTTCTAAGAGAAATTTAACTTATATTTCTCGAATTACATTATATTTATCTAAAGACATTATTTATGTTTCTCCTATGTTTATCATTACTTGAATTTTTAAGATATATGTATTTGAAAGCATTTTCAATAGAATTAGAAAGTTTCATAAGAGAAAAATGCATTAAAGATTATTTTTCTACATTATCATACATATAGAAATATAGAGATGTTAATCATTATTAACTCTTTAATTATTTATAATTTAGACTTTGTTCATCTTCTTTTTACAAATAGGAAGAACCATGGACTTTACATTTGACTTATCTCAAACGCCAGTAATCGGTCGACGTTGGTTAATTCGTCAAGGTACTGAAGAGAAATCAATTAGTTCACCACATTGTTCCTTATCTTTATCCCCGGCTGACAATAGCGCCATCGCAGGATGGAAGAGACCTTGGATGTCACAGGTACAGTTAGTTAATTAATATGATATAATGTATACATATTGTATACAAATATATTGAATTATGTAAAATGTACAAAATTAAAATTGTTCTTTAATAGGGTCGTGTCAGGGAGTGTTTAGTAAATCTGTTGACAACGTGTGGCCAGAGAGTTGGGTTACCAAAGAGCCCATCGGTATGTTTTTATTTTGCGATTCATTTTTCAGTTATTAATTCAAGTAGTGTGAATGTTCCTTTCCTATGGTCTGTGGATTATATACCTTACCAAAGATAATTGACTCTCATTATGTACCCCTTTCTAGGATGAGCACATTAGTTCAATGACATTGTATAGCAAGGTAAAAGGTCATTTTTAAATGCAATCAGCACACATCCACATTGTTATTCACAATAGTACAAAATATTTGTATTTGTAATTAATTGCAATGTTTTATGAATCATATTTCCACGCTTCAATTAGCTTCATAAAAATTTTGGTGCACTGTTGCAGGAACAAAAAAAATATATTTATACATGTTAGGGTCTTATAAAGTAATAATAATAATGTAACTATCCAACACAGACATCTGAGATCTATTATCTCATAACACTTTGTCGTTTACAATTATGCAAACAATAATCCATGAGATAGAAAATATTACATATTTTTTATTTGTGATTATTGCTATATAAAATCGTTGAATGTATACGAATGAAAATCATTAATTAAGTTACAAATAGATAGAAAGGCTGTAAATTGAACAAATTAGTTGGTCTGGTTGTGACAATGTATATGTAAATATTGACACAATCCAACAATCAATAATCATTTGTGGCATACTTAGTGATTTTCTCATAAATATTGTTATTTGACGACAATGTGTTATATTAATACAGTTGCTTTGATATAAAATAATGTTTCACTGTTTGTAATTAATGTATGTTATTATATATGCAGGTTACTCCATTATTATTATATTATTATATTAGTTGTTAACTCTTTAATAATTTAATGATAAATCATTATACATAACTGATTTTTACTTTTTTACATTAAATACAAATTTAAGTTTTGTGCTATTTCTCGATTCATAAAAAACCTATCTTTTGATATTAAAATTATATATTTTTTAAAATCTGACAAAAACAAATAAGTAGAGCATTCTGCATATATAACTAGTAAGACACATATATGCACATTTGCTAAATATCTTGAGCAAACTCACGTAGTCATTTGGAATTGAGATATTATATTCAAGGCAATTACCAATTGAGATATTTAATTGGAAGCAATAAAATATAAGTGCATATTGTAATATTTAATCATTTAAAATTTTTTTCTTTTGAACCAATAATGTAAGATATTATAATTGTTGATTTTGTATAAAAAATTGTCACTTATATATATTTGCTTCTAATGTCTGCAATTTATTTCTTTATGTACATATATTTTTCATGTATTATCATTAATATTATCAATAATATTTTTAATTTAGGTTATATTCAGTCAAAGTTCGGATTTGATGGAAAGACAATCATCCATGGCCTCATCAACGGAAGAGGTTTCTGGTGCGAATAATGATCTGAGCGGAGGATCTAGACGGGATGACGAGCAATTTGGCGTATTCAAGGACTTTGACTTCCTTGAATATGAGAGCGAAAGCGTTGAAGTAAGCCATGATGTTTTATTTTAATTTCTGATAATATAAAGAATACTAATTCAATCTCTTCCTGTAAATCTTTACAGGGCGAGAGTACGGATAACTTCAATTGGGGAGTTCGACGTCGGCCTCTTAGTGAGGGAGAAGAACGAGAACCCAGTTTACGACAGTTCGAGGAAAGTTTAAGTGAAAAGACACCATCATCTAGCAAACATACAACACGGGTAAATATATAAAATTAAAAAATAATTTTTACTTTATTGCACATTTTATAATGTGTATCCTATTTTTCTTTTCGAAATTTTTCTTATTCATATAACTTTGTATATAGCGTGGTGTGACCGAAGAGTCATCGGACGATGAAGCCGGATCGGAATCACCATTGGATGAAGTCCCAGGAGGTGTATCCGGAACAGGCCAGGAAGCAAACAGCATCCCGGGAATGTTCCCGCCGTCTTCTCTGTCATTGATACCTAGTCGTACGCGTCATGATTCATCCACAAGGTCTGACACATCGTAAGTTTCTGTGTGAAAAATTTTGGAAACGTGTATATTAATCAATTCATTCGAACTTATTCACTACAGTGGCTCGAGTGCAGGAGATCTTGGCGATGTAACACCTTGCAACGCATCGCCTAATTTGTCCGCATTGATGCCGTTTCGACAGGTTGTACGAGACGACGCTGAAGAGATCTGGAGACAGCAAATTCAAAGTCTTATTACTCAAGCTCCATATAATACTTTAAGTTTCTTTCAATTGCTGAGTAAGATCTTGAGAGTAAGTAAAAAAAAAATATGAGAATAATGAAAAGTGAGAAACGCGTGAAAAAGTGTTATGAAAATTAATGTTAAGAAATTTTCTTACAAAACATCAATCTTCATTTGTTGCCATTTTTTCCGTAATAAAAATTATTAGAAACTGATCATATTTCATGTTTTTAGGATGTGAGCAGCAAATCTGTTGGTCTAACGCGCGAGGCGAGCGCTTTACTCTGCAACGGCAGCCCAGCTTCATCTCATCTGGGTTGCCATTTATCTAGTCATGCTGAACTGCTGAGTTCAAAAGCTGAACCACCTCTAGTCTGGTTCTCGGTGACTATATTCGCCAATCAGCGGTTAAACGAGACACTACGTTTTGGAATGCTAGAAGTGCAGGAACATCTGGAGACGTTTCTTGATAGGAAAGATCATGCCACAGAAGTAAGTTTCACATTTCATATTTTCAATGATTATTTAAAACCAATAATCATGATATTTGTTTTTTTTCAGTGTTTAGAGGCAGCTAAAGCAACCGCTAAACTTCAGGCGTTAGGCGATAGTCATACTACAGAAGCGGGCGTTGAAGAGATGCTGTTGGATCTCGGCAGAGCGCTCTATAAATTGCATTTTCAGCTTCTATTGTTAATCGAAGCATCGAATAAAATGCTAGGAGCATTAATGATTGCCGCTAGAAATGTACAGATTCCTCTGCAGGATCTGTCTATCGAAATTGCCACTATGAAAATAGCTTTGAGTAGAGCGCTCGAAGAAAGTACCGAGAGTGAACGAGGAACACCTACTCCAACACCCAGTCCTAGTCCATTGCCTGGTACTGGAGCCGTGGAAGAAGTTGCCAGAGTCGCCGAACTTTTGAGAAATGCACGATGGTGCCCGGCATTGGAAGCTGTTAGACTGCACAGGGCACAATGGCCCGGAGATCCTTTTCATGATGACGATGACGTGACAACCGCCGTTAATATGTACTGCAAATACATAGGTCAGGATAGATCAGGTGAGTTTAAAACTACGTTACATATTTTTAAATAATTCAAACAAGAAATATGACAATAAGGAAAATATACACATGATTTTAATGTGAAAAAAAAAGATAAATATAATAACACATGATTTTAATATGAAAGAAAGATAATTATAAAAGATAATTATAACATTTTTATATGATATATACTTGCTGTTAAATTTTTAGATATTTACATAATTTACATTTTTTAATACAATAAGTAAAATAAATGTTGACTTGTGATATTTTGCATATCAATGTTTTAGACATATTCGTAGTGACAAGAAAAGATGACGAGATGTCAGAAATATTTGGCAGACTGATGGAAAGCCTGTTTGAGGTGCTAGCGGCTGTGACAGGATTGGAAGCGTCCACGAAAGCCGCGCGCAATCAACATGACCATTCTAATCACTCTAAAACCGACTGTTAATATGAGCTTTAATGATATAGTATTATCGAATCGTCCGTTTCGATTAAAGTATATGTATACATATTTAACTATCGTACATATGTGTCTAAGTATCTTGTATACGATTGTAGGTAAATGTATGTATCACGAAAAACTTTCTTATATAATTATGGCGAATACATGAATTCTGCGTAGAGACGAATTCATTGTTTTATTTTTTTTTTTAACGCGGAGAACGTGGTAAATTGTTATCAATATAGATATAAGTTCGGCAAAATAAATTATCGAAATCTCGAAAAAGTTATTTTGAAATTCATCAGCCTATTAAAATATTTAGTCAAAATGCAAAAAAAGCGATCAGTATATAATATATGGTCTGCGAAAGAACTTCAGTTCGAATCTTGTCAAGATGTGACACGTTTCGTGAGAAGATTTATCGATTCCGCAATTACTGCCGCGATTAAAATTGCTGCTGTCATGGTTCGTTAACCTTTATGTGTCAATATAATAGTGTATATATATATAACTTTATATATAATTTCTACATGCTTTTATATGTTATCATTGAAACGATATTTCGTATATATATATCGTATATATAATAATGTCCGAATTATTGTGCAATATTGTCTCACAAGAAAATAGATTGGCTTAATATAAATGTTAATAAGATATTATCATTATCAATTATATTATGTAATTGAATATATAATATATAGGTCAATATTATGAAAATTATTTACATCAGAGAAAACTATAAATTTTCTAATCGTCACACTTCTATTGATCGCTTTTAATATATACTCAGGATTATCAATCCTCGCTCAATAACTCTAGAACAAAATGGCCTACATGTGGACAAATCAACGTGCGAAACGGTCTACGATGTGTGAAAGAAGAGATGCTCAGATGGAACCAATTACCGGTTCAGTTTAAAATGGAAATTGATCGTCACGAGAATAAAAACGAAACGAATGCATTTTATTAATCTTTTTTGTAGGCTTTGCGAAACTGGATGTTTCATGTAGACTTTATCGGTCTTAATAGAGAAGGAACCGCCGAATTTTATTTGTATCACGTTCTTTGGAGTATTCCTACACCAGCATATCCGGAGCCATATGTGACTGTCAGTGTGTTCTTCTGCATCGCAGCAAGTCGCGTGCAGCCACCGCACTTTCCAGTTGACGTTAGTTTGTTATGTATATTTTCAGCTCTTTCCCTTCTCTCTCGCTCTCTCTTGTACGCAAGATTTACGCAAAGATTTCGACCGAGAACAAGTAGATCTGGATAATATTGCGTTTTAATACATACTCTATTGCAGAATTCAAATATAACGCAATATAAATATTTAAGATAGAAGTTGTGAGAGATATATCATATTTATACAAAGTTGTAAATATCTAAAGTATAGAATGTTAGCCAGATTTTATGTTGCGCATTAAATGATAGATCATATCCTTTTAAACATAAATAACTTTTTTAACAGGTGACATATGTCTTTGAAGGACATCAATTTGTGCATCGGTTGGATATAATCTTTAGACCAAAATGGCTCTATGATATTCTTGATATAAAAACCATGTTATTTAAAACTTTCACATTTTGAAATCTTTGTGTATATAACTATTTAATATTTGAAATTAAATATTTCTAGGGAGATGTATATTTTTCTATGAAAGAGTTCTAGAATTATAAAACTTTATTAAATTAATTTTCATCTATGATTAATAATAAATAATAACTTTTATCCTTTCGCATTCTCGAAGTTTAATTGCAAACTAGTTCATTCACAATCTAATTCGTAAAGAAAAATTATATTTTCTTTTCTCAGTGTACGAAAAAAATTCTTATGAAAATTAATAGTGTGCTTTTCTCTCTCGAAAAAAGATACAATTTAATTAAAAAACCTGCATTGAAAAAAATCGTAATTATACATCCAAGATATCATACGTAGTGCGATACCTCCGATACAAGTAGCACCGTGGAACGAGTGCAGTTTTTCTGAAGAGATTTTTAAGCCCTTGTGCACCGTGCAGAATGTCGTAAAAGTAAGAGTGTCGGATTTCCGCGAATCGGGCACGCGCCGTTGCCGGCCGCAATCTGGTCCAGCACCGGACGTCGACTCATTCCGTACGGTTAAACAATAAGAGCAGGTGATACTCCCATAACAGACTATGCATCACGCACTGTTGTCGTTCTCAATTGCATTTGATTTTTGCGAACGCCGCTTTTTTTGCACTTGAACATTTAAAAAGAAAATTACACAACATCGCTGCAATTTATAGAACAATTATAAAAATCTCGGAGATTGAATATCTCATAAGAAAATATTATTTTATATATAATTTTTTTAAGGTGACATCTTCATTTATAGATCGATATCTTTATATGTATTGAAATTGAATGACATGTGGTTATCGGTAAGTGGTTGGTGATCCCATTCACTCTCTCCCACGGTGTTAACACGCTACACGTAGCCGACCACAAGAAGAATCTATTTACAATCCCGCAGAGAAT
Organism: Camponotus floridanus; assembly: GCF_003227725.1. NCBI lineage: Eukaryota > Metazoa > Arthropoda > Insecta > Hymenoptera > Formicidae > Camponotus > Camponotus floridanus. Next base: position 1,541,575 of record NW_020229636.1, read on the forward strand.
GTCGAGGAGGTGTGAACCCTGCGTTGGTCTTCAAGCCCGATTCTGACTTCTTTCATGCATGCTTTAGATAATAAGACCGATGAATGGATGAAACAATTTAAAAACCAGAGGAGGGCCCTTACTTGCACATGCCGGACGCCGGGAGGTCTCTCAGGAGATGCCTCAGCAGGAGCCCGAAGAAACGGCAACCCACGCGTGTTGGACATATAAAAGAACTCGCGAACGCGCTTTTTCGATTTAATTTCTTTTTCATCAAGCATCTGGAATTTAGAGATTTTCACTCCCGAATAAAAAATAAAATGCAAATTTTTCCGGTAAGAAAATTGACAATAATTCAAAATTATGCAACATATGCAGAATCTAACATATAATTTTTTTAACGAACTATTTTTCATTTTTCCAGTTGGAGGAAAACTACATTTCCCATTGCGAAGAATTGTAAATATTGTAAATATCTTTTATTCCGCGCAATGGATCTATTAAAATAAAACAAAAATCAAAATTTTTATTTAAACCTTTTAAAATTATGTGGAATTATTAATTTTTTAATAACGTCATGGGTTACTTCACGTGACTAATAATTAAGCTATAACTAAGCTAAGTATTACACATGTTTAACTGAAAAACGTTGAGCGTACGTATCTGCATGACTGATATGATTTTTTTTTCTTCCATTGAAGACACGTTCTTGTAACGAGAAAAAAGATTGGCTATCCATTTCTCGCTTCACAAACAATCAAATCCGACTTATGTAGGTCAAAGGCAACAACCACCGCTACATCGCCGTCTATTTATACAGGATGCTGGGCTTTTTATCAGTCGCGGGGTGGTTCCCTCTGTCCTAAACATCACATCCGCCGAAATGTGCTTCCTACGCGGTGTATTACCGTTGACCGGGAGGAGGAGGACCTCGCGATGGACCGGGAGGCAGCGGCGGTGAGAGGGAAAAGCCACAACAGGAACCACCGCCTCGCTTTCTTCAACAGCTTCAAACATCCGCTGCACCAGCCGCTGCCAGATCTCTCAGTTCTTACCCCCTGCCGCCTCAGCTCGCGCTCAAAGGGACGCGCGGTCGTTCGTTTCCCCTTTCCACATTGGAAACGAAAGGATGCATAAGATGCGTTTTTACTCGTCGTCCTCTTTCTATGTGAGAAGTCTTTCCAAAATCACCGCTCTGTTTCCGTTTCTTCCCGCTCTGACATCGTGTTCCGTTCTGTGCGAGAGCTGCATCAGTCAGGAACTCCATTAACTCTTGCAACTGCCTACTAAGAACAAAAAATATTTTTTCCACATCAAAAATAAAAAATATGTATATATATAATATACATATTAAATTTTCAAACAAACATATATGTATATTATATATATTTATGTTTGAAAATCTGACAATTAAGGAGATACTTAAAATTTTTGCAGCAGTTCTAATAATTCGATTTCTTTTACTCAATCATATATATATGCAATGATAAATTTTTCATGATCAATCATGGTCTCACATTTCGTGGAAAGAGGGGTCACGAGATTCTGGACCAGAGGACAATTAAACATATCGACCTTCTCCAAGAGAAGAGGGATGACCGGCAAATGTTGCACGATTGTACCGGACTCACGTGCGCGTGCGAGACGGTAGCAACGGCAGCGGGGCAGCTCGTCGAATCACCAGCTGCCGATTCGCCGAGTCGACTCCTGGAAGCACGAGTCGATCTAAAATTAGCGGTCCCGCGAGTGGCACCCCCGCCTAGCCCTTACATGGCCACGTCATGGGCATACACTAAGCTTCGAAAGAGAGAAAGAAAGAAAGAGAGAGAGAGACAGAGAGAGAGAGTGAAAAAAGGGAAACAATAATAATCACAGCTTGCCCGGCACGAGTTGATCACGCGCGAGATCTAGCAGCTGGAACTCGTCGACACGATTGGTCTTTGCTCCAGAAACAATCAACGAAAACTAAGCGTTTTACGTTAACAAAATTGAAAAGGAAATATTTATTCATATCGTGAAGAAATTGTGAAGAAAATAAAGCGTCTATTATTTCTTCAAGAAGTATTCTTTTTTCTGCTTTAATTTAATTCATAAACGAGGAAGATCGTGGTTTCATCACACCTGTTTTCAATTTTTATCCATTTTTAATAACTAAATATAATGATTTAATTTTGATTTTTTCATTATTTTGTGAATGTGTAAAATATATTAAGTTAAATTCAAATATCTTTATATCTCGATATTGATATAAAATATGGATCATACGCGGTACAACTTGACTAAAGAACTCTCTTTTTTATCATGATACACAGGAAGTATCGCACGGGTTAGCAATGAAACACATGGCTCCCGGATGAATGAACGGCGTAATGAACGAAGTCGTCCCATAAGAAAGATAGCAATGGTACTTTAACTTCTGGAAAAAAACATCTCATTGAAGTCTCACCGAACAGCATCATGTATATGAAAAATTATAATCACTTTAATATTCATTCTCATCAGTTCCTTGATTAAAGAATTGATTAATAAAAATATCAAGCAATAAATATTTATAATATATATTTCAATCATTTTAAAATATTTTTATTATATTCTTATATCTTACATTGACGAGAGAATAAATTAAATGTAATTAATTGTTAAAATATAGTCTTTTCACATGTAGGGAGTTTATTCATAAAATATTCACGATCAATATCTATAAAAACTTTTTTTCTCGTTTTCTTTTCATTTTTTTCACGATCTTTATTCACGATCTTGATATAAGTAAAATGTATTTTTCCTCTCTAAAAAAGGCATATTATATCGATACTCGAAAGTCTCGAAATGTATTGTTTCTTTCCCATGATGTTGACTAGTTGTTGCGCTTGTGCGGTGCAACTTCTTTTACTCGTGTTATTTACAGCTGTCAAATCATGCAAATTTTGACAGTTTATGAAAAAAATAGAGTTAAAGCAAATTGAAGAAAAAGTTAAAGAAAGAAAAGTGAAAAATATTATTTTCACCGTGCTTATTTTGTGAACAGCTGTTATCGCGGAGATCGCGTAAAGCTTGACAATTTAATAATGGTAAAAAAATTTAATAAATTTGTTTATAATTACCTTCCTTTTTGCTACGTTAATAAAATATTTTCATTTCTGTTAGAATATATGCAAGATTCCTCTTTAAACAAATTTTACAAAATATGTAACTTTAAATATTTATAGCATTTAATATTTAAAAATAAACTAGAATGCTTTGTATTATATTTTATTTTCAGTGATGGGTCGTTGTAATAAAGACCATCACGTGACGGTGGAGGTAGCGACAGTGGCAGCGGTGGCACTGATAGTGGTGGTGATAGTGTTAATGGTGATGGTGATGATGACGACGATGGCAATCAAATATTTAAAATTTAATTAAAGTTTAATATTTAAAGAATATTTGTCATTATGTTGCAATAATTCTCTCCTCCTTTTTCTGTATATGTATATGTAAATATACATAAATAAGTAAATACATAAATAAATAAATGATATATATAAATATAAATATATATATATATATTTTTTTTTTGCATTATATTGCATAATAAAAGAATTAATGTGTACCTTCTAATCTTCTAAAGGATAAAAATTGCGTAATTAACGCAATGCGAACAAAAGATTTCACTTTAATCATTTGAGCTCTCACATGTGCGGTTCGATTAATCGTGGATCTCTCCTAGTTCATTGTCCTCCTAAAGTATGCATATCTCAGTAGACCGCGTAACCCCGAAACGGGAGATCCTTTGCGGACTACTCCTCGTAGGAGGAACGAACCCCGTTCCGTAGTACATCTGCGTTGAGCGGATGCAGGCTGCATTTTATGACCGTCCAATGCACAACCGATTCTTAATCGTGCACCCGTACTCACACCCTCCATCGTCTCCGCTGAGCACGCGGCACAACGACTTCTATAATTAGATTTCCTTCCTTCTTTTGGGTTTAGCCACCTTCGCGGTTGCGAGTGATCTCTTTTGGACCTGCAAAATAAAGAAATTTAATTAGACATTAAATTAATTATTGTAATAATCTTGATATTACATTAATATTGACATATATATATGGTTATTTAAGTAAATTGAAACATTTTAGTCAATTTTAATTAAATCTATCTTTCAATGGGACTAAAAAAATAAATAATTATAATTAATTTTGTTATATCAAAAATTTACATTATTTTATATGAATCGTAGATTAATCACAAGTGATGCATAAATTTGGAAGTCCAACGTTAAGGTGATTTAAAAGATTCACACGCTCGTATATCCGTAAAGGTTTCACTTCAGCTATTTCGAACAGGTTGTGCTTGTACCTATTTTTTGATTATTGGCATCGATCAGTCGGTCGCATGGATTCTCATGCTGTCGACGATAGATAGACATAAATATATAATATGGCAATAGTTAAATCGAGGTGCGATACATAAGTGCAACTGCCAAGCTGTACTATAGTTGTCGTCATTTATAGATATCATTTAATCGTTGGTAATTGGCCAAAACTTGTCTCTAAACTTGTTGCAGCCGTATGAAATTGCGACATTTTGATTCCTAGCTAAAGTGTCAAGTATCTACTAACATATCTTCCAGTTAATTAGATTTTTAACATTTTATACATGAGTTTCGTTGTCATGTTCGCTCTATTTGCCTAAAGCTACTTAACGCGCCTATGCCAGCTGTTTTGAATTATGATATTAGAAACAAGTAAAATTAAGTGAAATCTTACAGCATTCGGTATTACATAAATAACTTTACATAAATATATAATTAAACTTCTTTTTTTTTGATAAAATTTGAATAACATGAAAAGTAATAAAAACTTTACCATTATATTTTTAAAATAAATATATCTTTGTTATGTTTGAATATATTTATTTTTAGATCATATAAGAATTTGCTCTTCTTTATTTTTAAATCGTATAAGAATTTGCTCTTTTTGTAAGTCATATGTTCTATTTTCCTAAAATCATTTAAGTGATTTTAATCAATCGTTCATCAATCAATTACATCTTATAATGAGATATCTGATCTATTATGACTGCTATGATGATATCATATGATGACTGCTAAGTAAACGCATCTGGAAATTAACAATCTTTACAAGAGTTGCGTTTCCTGTTACGATATGTATTTCGTCAATGGACGAAAGATAAATTGGAGTGTGTCCGAAATTAGTATTTGTAGATCGTAGTAAAGGAATGTCCTTGTGCAATATTGGTACTCTTTACAGAAGCTTGCCAAACGATTGATTAACGTCATATTGAAAGATAAAAATCATGATAGCGCTTAATGTAATTTTAAAATATATTTTTATATTTCATGGAACAGGAAGAAAAATATTTTTCTTGAAATTTCTGCATGGTACATAAAATTGTATACGCAATATTTTCAATTGCAAACGCAAAATATATGATAAATAAATATTTATTTAATGCACAGTAATTTAACCAGTGCGTTAATATATATTATAATAAATTAATATATAAAAATAAAATTATACACACATAAAGAATTAAAAAATTAAGAGATCTAGAAATATAGAGAGATTTGAAGTTTTTATGCTTTGAAAAGAATTCATAAATTAAAAATTTAGTGTCTTCTTTGGAAAACTTCAAAGATACATGTTAAATGTTACATGTTTGTTGTTAATTGTTACATGTTAAATTAAAATAGAATAAAAGATTTATATGTTACTTATACAAATATCTTACATATTTTCTTTAAAATTCTATTGAAAAAATCTCTTGATCCTTATATATTATGGTGCCTTGGCAACTCAAATCCGTCCCTGATCTGCATGCAAATACGATCTAAACTTAGAGATGTCCGATTTCCCTCGTTACGACAGATCGCATTTTCGTCTTCATCGACCTTAATAATTTGTTTTAGCTTCAATCGCTAATAAAATTCCTTAAAAAACTTATTAAAAAAACTTGTCTCTGTAATATTAATTAGAATAGATACTTGAGAAAAATATTGATCATTTTGTACATAATGTAAATCGAATTATAAAGCATTAATATTTTAATTGGAAATAATGTATCTTGGAAAATGCAATATATTGTCAGTGGTAAGGTAAGAAATCCGGTATCTTTGGGTCTCAAAGTGTTCAGATAACGGCTCAATAAACGCACCGACTCATGGCTGGATTCTTCAATGGGCTATTAGAAAGAAGAGAGTTTCTGAATGAGCACGCACACGAATCCGAAGCCTGTACGCATATACGTTGCGATATTCCCGTGGATCTTATAACAGCAAAATATCAACGAACAAAAATGCGACCACCCCCAACCGAGTTTGTCTAATATTATACTACTACATAAAATACGTTGTGACGCACGCGATATTTACGAATGATTTTAAACTTTCGTGTCGTATCATAAAATAAATAATTATATCATTATGAGATTAAAAATAGTAAATATAATAAAATAGAATTATTTTTTTAAAGTTTTATAGAGATGTCAGTACCCTTAATATAATATCAACAATTTATTGAATTATTCCTGAATTTTAGAAAATGCTTAAATTACTTAACTATTTTAACTTAATTTAATTTGATCTCAAATATATGCGTGTATGCTATTAATTTGTACAAATCTTTTTTATTTTATATTATTCGTTATTTAATAACTAATTAATAAATATTTATCAAATTCTTTGTTTATTACAAACAAAGCGTTAAGGAATACTTTTTAAATTTTAATCATCAGAAAGACTTTTTTACTAGGCTTTGTAAAAAAATGTGATTAAATCGCTCTGAGGCAACATTACACTGCTACCACTATGTTTTGATCCATATGGATCTAAAGCCTGGGCATGTTCCTGCGCGTGGGTCGCATACGTCTTGTAGACACGCGCGTGTTAAAGGGAAGGCGGTGGAAAAGGGAACTCGAGACAGAGATGAGACGATGGAAAGAGATGGAGAGGCTGGGCGCGTGTCGGTCGCGTGCCCATTGCCACCGGTGACTCGGTTGTATATCTGCGACCCTCTCAGGGCCCTTTAACCGCCCTTTCGCCGTTTTTCCAGTGGCGAACGTCTGATGGGAAGATCTTTTCAGACAATAGCATTTCCGCCAACGATGAAGATCATCCGTCGACACATGTATCGGAGATAAAATCACGAGGAGATATTTAATAGATCGATGAAAATATTTTTTTTCTCATCACGATAAATGACAGAGACGTTTGATGTAAAATTAAAGAAAAACTGAATTTAAAATATAAAGAAATAAATGTGATTGATAGATATTATTCTATGGATCATAATAGTTGGATATATTATAGAAATATAATATTGTTATTAATATAGAATAAGAATTCTTAAAATCTGAAAATAATCAATTAACAATTTAGGGATAGAATTCTATTTATAATTTTAATGTGACATATGAATATAGGAAATATTAAGTAGTAAAATACATGCAAATTTAAAATACATATTAAAATACATATTAAAATACACATACACACACACAAATGCATATGTAAAAATTATTTGCCAATTTAAACCGATGATGGTACTTGTACGTCACTGTATCGTTCGAGATCATGACCTTAGCTCACCGTCTAGTTCACTTCCTTTTCCTGTCACCTCCATAAAGACCGCTTGGACAGTGGTGATGAAAGAAAGGGGATAAAAACGCTGGCACGCGAATGCACGGTCTTGATCGAGCAAAGACAGCTTACTCTTTTAATTTCGGAAAATGATATTTTGCAAGATTTTTTATAAGATCTTCGTTTCAACAGTTCACCTTTTATTAACTTCGTGAAAATCATAAACTTTGAATCATAATAATTCCAAGCGAGAACGGAAGCAATCAACATTCCTAGCATCCTGAGTGAGTAATTATCTCTGAAGTTGAGATATTTCTGTCTTGTGCCAGATTATGGATACATTTTTTTATAATATTGTAATTAAAAAAAAATAAAGAAATATATATCTAGATCGTCCTTATAGATTTTATATGAATTACATCTTTCTGTGTGCGTGTGTGTATATTTCTATATATTTCTACTTTTATCTTCATAATTTCGAGACAAAGAAGGACGTAGAAAGTGAAGTACTGGGATTAATTGTGACCGGGTCAAACTGCACGAGACGAGCCGTCTTCGCAGGTGGCAAGCAGGCATGCAAATCCGAAAAAGGAGGGTCCACGCACACGAGCACGTGCTCGTATTTTGCGAGAGGCCTTCTTTTCAGAAACGGCGCGGCAGTGTCGGCGGTGGAGGCGGCGGTGATCAGCTGGCGATATTTCTTCCTTTTCTCTTCTCCGATCTTCGCAAGACTGAGGGAGAGGGAGTCAGAAAAAAACGCTGAAACGAACGAAAATGAGCGTCGCCACCCCTTCTCCATTCCGCTCACCCGCATCCTGTGGCAGCTTTCGTAAAAACCGTCGGCCTGTCGGTCTCCATTCAAAAGCGCGAGTCACGGGAGCTCATTTACGAATTTCACGACGAAATTCTACACTGGTTGAGAGCGGGGCGTCTGCGATCTCGATCGAAGAGGTGGAGATCTAGATGGAAATGAATAGATAAATACACACGAATAAAAGGAAGGGTGCGATCGTGTCTCGAGAGGAGATTTCGCCTTTGGATTATGTCAAAGTATTGTAATCTATCTCTAAAAGACAAGGTGAAAGATTATTCATTAAAAGTTTTCGTCAAAAAATAAAATAATATAGTCTTATTGATCAGTTAAATGCAATCGTTTCAAATAATTATAGAAAATATTTATATTTACATTGCATATAAAAGTTTAATTAATTTAATATAAAATATTTGTAATATGAAACAAACGATTTAGTATAATAGCACATAAAGATATGCCGAAAAATGTAAAAAAATTGATTATTTCTAATAAATATATTAAAATTTTACATAATTGATCTTATTCTATTAATCATCGCATAATTTCAATCAAATAATATCAAATGATTATTTTGCTTTCCCTCGATCAGGATTATTTCAATAGTAGCGAAGAAAGAGGCGAATATCTGAATTTGTTCAGATGATGATATAAGAATAGAACATGATCGAGGAAATATGAAACAAGCGGTTGTGTTCTCCGGAAGAAACTGTCTCCCTTTATCCTCGAGGACATTGCTTTAAACACGAGCCAACGTCTTACGGTGTTCTCTCCCTTAAAGGGAGGCACTTCCATGGATGTCTCCACCCAGTGTTAACCTCTTGCACCCAGAACTAAATTAAGAGTCGTTCCGGTCGACATTTTTTGCCACCAGGGATACTCCTCAAATTTTTTTTTCATTTTTTTTTCTTCAATTTATCGAGAACATCAATTCATTATATCTAAATATTGTAGATCTTTACTTTCGAGATACTTATTTTTATTAATTCGTTCACGCAAAGCTACAAATCACTTAACAATTCATTTTAAATCCTAATTTGTTTCTTTTCAGCATTAAAATTAGTCAAAAACAATTAATTATTTTGCATTCTCATCCTGTCTCTTTTCACACCTCTTTACTTTTACATCTATTAATGCACATTTTTTTCTTTTTTCGCTTACGTGCCTAAAAATGACGACAATGTTGAGGAATAATCGAGACATGTAAAGCATATTCTCGTATAATGATTCACGGACCATGAATAGAGAATTAAACTGCACCTCCCGGTGTCATTGTACCCTAGATCTTAGAGGATGCATAGGGGAGCCGAAGGAAAGCGCAGATTGGAAAGTTGAAAGAGTACACGTAGACGGCTGAAAATCTGTCGTTTGGCGTCCCGCCAAGTCTTCGCGACTTATCTTCGGCTTCGTCTTCATCCCTCATTCTCCAGTGGAAGCTCTTCCGCGGAAGACGATCCGCGGGAACTTTTATTCCCACTTTCCCGCCGACACATCTTTTCGTAGAAGAGCATCGTGAATCTTCATCATCATCTGTTGCTGTTCTCGGAATTCGATCAATTTATAGATTTCTCGATTGCAAAATCTAGGCGAAAATGTTTTTCGAAAATTTTTGGAGATCGTAAAGCTTTGATTATTATTTCATAACGTTTGCATAAATGTTTATGATAGTATACGACGCAAAACTTAGTAGTTATATGACGTTAACATTTGATATAGATATCAATTGCTAATTACAATGTAACATAAATTGTACAAGTTTCTTCTAATAATATAAGTAGCATACATTCTTTATTAAATTTAGCAAAGAAAATTGTAAAAAATATCTGTATTTATAATAATAAAAATTAATTTTTTAACTCGTATCGAAATTCTGATATTTATTAGAAATTAGAAAAGATACTTTATTCTAAAGAATGTTTGCTAATAATATTTTTATTATTTTTATTATTTTTAATATTTTTATTATTATTTTTTTATTTTCAGAAACGTAGAAATGGAAAACTGCTACAATTTTTCTTTATTAAAATTTAATTCAATTTTTTTCTCTGCCAATGCAAAAAAATTTTGTAAAAATTAAAGACATGTTTCACTCTGCCTGCCTCGGTTACCAAGAAGCAGAATTGGCGGACGTCTGACTTTAAGAAAAATTCACCAGTAGGGAGATGTGTCTCTCGGGTCGCGAGATTCTGGATTCCGATCTTCTTAGCTTACCTTGTCGCGTCTTGCGGATGGCCGTGGAATAGAAGAGAGGTGGTTTACCCGAAGAACACGACAGCTGCATCGAGCCATCGCAGCCTGAAAATAGCATGGCAACCCCATGCCGAGGCCGCCGGAGGAGCGGCGAAGTCGAAGCTCTCTCTCTTTCTCTTTCTCTCTCCCCCTGCGCTTACCGCCTTTTATACATATCCCGACTACTGCTAAAAAGCCGCCCACCTACGAGCCTTTTAAATAGCGATCGCGTGCTCTTCCCTTTTTTCCGGCACGCGGAAAGTACTTGCTACCATCGAGGAAAAGAGGAAGCGCGCGGGAGGCTGCTGATTTATAGAAGGAACCGAGCGTATCCGGATACTTTACACGCGGGATGACACACGATACAGTCACGCATTTTCGCCTTAAACGATCCTGCCGCCTCTAGGAATCACTCTTAATGATCTAGCGACCCCGCTAGTGGAGCAAAAAAAAACCCGCCCCTATACTTATCCATTTTTTTAAACGAAAAATTACCTAAAATGGGACTTGTTTTTACAGGCTTGTCCCGATGAAAATCTGTATGAATTATTAATTATAATCTTTTCATTTTTATCATGATTAAGATTGTTTCATTGAAACCTTTCAATCATTGACCTTAACGAATTACAACTGACTCCTAAGCGAATGTCATTTTTCTTCGTAATCGTATAATCTTCCGCTGTCTTTCATAAGAGTCGCACGTGTGATCGCCAATCGCGATTTATCCGTCAAAACCTTCGACGACATCGCGTATCTTTTCCTCCTCCCTCGCACCTGGAGACGCTCCAAGAAAGCTGAAAATACGCGACTAGTGGGCATACGAAATATCTTTGGGGCACCTGTAGGATGAGCCGCCGGATAAAGCGCAGAAAGGCACGAGGTGCTCGCACTATCGGTGCCGTTACATTAATGGACGTGATCTGTAGCGAGCAATGCGTGTGATGGCGGCATGGCAGGCAATCTGTTGTCGAGTTGCGAGTTGCGTCAGTGGTGAAGATGCTCTCACTCTCTCGCTCGACGTTCTCGGAGCTCGTGATTTTATTTTTGGCCGTTCGACGACGATACCGTCAACGATTTATGATATCATCGCCGAGACACCTGTTCCGCAACTCCCATCTAAAGATTTCTTGCAATTTCGAAAACTCACAAATTCTTTATCCTGACCTAGACATTTGATAAAGAATGCTTTGAGATTTTAATTTTGTTTTTTACCTTGACAAATCTCTAATGTTTTCTTTTTATATGTATAACACGAAAATGACATGGTTGGAACATTTAATAGTTGACTATGATTCATAAATTCTCTTCAACCGCAGAAATTGTAAATTTTCTGAAAAACGAACGTATAATATAAGAGTTTTGTTACATTTATAATAGATAAATAGATAATAAATTAATATATAATAAATAATGATAATGCAAGATAAATAAAAAATATATTAATAATAAATGAAATTATAAATGAACATTTCAAGTATATTAGACTAAATATATGCTGCAGAGTTGATCAATTAAATCGTTTTTCATTAATAAAAAGGATTTATTAATAAAATTAGAAATGATCAACATTTCTAATAAGCATTAATGAAGCATTTACAATTCCATAAAATTTATATTTACAGTACCAGTCAAAAATATGTCACCTTTTTTTAGGATAATTTAATTCAAAGTATATATATTTAATTAATTTTTCTTAAATTGCTGTATCCATTATTGAATGAAAAGTCTATTGTTCAGTAATCTATATACCTACTATTAAAACATGCGATTAGATAGAAATATACACACAAATTTATACACTTTGAATTAAGTTATTCACTTTAAGTTAAGTTATTCAAAAAGCATAAAGGTGATATATTTTTGGCCAGTACTGTATCCACTGATTAATTAATTTAACTACTAAACAAGACATTTAATGATTATCTTTCATAACTAAAAACGATTATGATCAATTTCTTGACGGAAGACAGTATCAAAATTATCGAGAAAAAATATACAATAATTAGAGAATTTTATATATTTGCTAGTTTAGTAAATTTTGCATTAAAAATTCGAATTAAATTTCAGGAGAATCAAAATTGAATCTCTTTTTTTTACTAATCGTCCTAGCAAAGAGCAAGAGACTATAGAGGCAGCGGGGCTTTTTGGTCGACGATTGAATGAATGCCACGCGAGTTAGTCAGCGCCGCGGTGCTAAATTCAGCGGACGCCTGGCGTCGCGCCAGAAGAACCACTCAGCGCACCAACCTGCTCCTACCCTGTAGCCGCCGATGAAATGACGCCGTTATCACATATCTGCTTGCCATCAAATCTTTCGTTTAAATAAGATAAATGGATCGCACCGATCTTCTTGAACTTGCTAGATACAGGATAGCTACAAATTCTTTTAATTCTTCTGTTCTTTGTTGTTCTCTTTTAAAAATTGGATATTGTAATATTAAATATGCAATATTAAATAATAGAGATTGAATTAAAAGAACTTAAGAATAGAATAGAACTTAAGAATAAAATAGAATCTAAGTTAAATTTAATGGAAGAATCTGAAAATTGCATTCATTAAAAATTAACAATGATAATATTCTATTTTGTGATAAATTCTATCACTTCAATTTAACCCCCCTCCTCCCAATCAAAAAATATAATAATCTTCTTGTTGTGATGCGGGATAATGTCCAGTAACGAGCGATAATGGCAGGACAACTTGCCGAGGGGAGGGTGGTTAGCAACCACCCTGCGCGTGAGCTGTGGAGACCGCTTGTGTTCCTCCTACGCGGCCTTTCACCCGCGCTCTCCCGCGAGACGCACTCGTCACGCGTGTCGCACATTGCCGCCACACGAACGGGACCACCACACGCGCGGGGAAACCGGGCGGGCACGCTTCTGAGACGCGTGCAGCTGAAGGCGAAGAAGACGACGACGACGATGATGACGAAGAGCGCCGCGGCGGCAGCGGCAACGGAGGGCGAGGGAGGCTGCGCTGGCTATATGTAGCCCCGAATCTTAGCCGGGGCAACTATTGCGCCCGAAATTGCCGAAGCGAACGCAACCCCTACGCCGCTCGACGTACACGCCACCGATCGGATTGTAATCCTTCTTCCCGATATCGCGATCATCGGACTTATCTTCATCCTTCTTGCAAATAATACTGCAGACAGTCGGTGCGACGAGTGTGTTTGTGAGTCTTGTATTGTATAAGTATGACTTGTGTGCATTGAGAAGAAAAATCGAGGAAGACGAGGAAAATGCCGCGAGCGTTCCTGATCACCCATCGCAGATATAACGGTGCTGAAGAAGAGATCGGAGGGTCTGAAAGAGGTATGTTGTTAATTAGATACATTGCAGTTTTAAATAAAAATGGAGCACGTATTATATTTGATTAGTTATGTGATAAATGACAATGATTAAATAAAAAATTAAAAAAAGAGTGCTAAGATATTTATAATTTCAAAATTTTCAATCTTAAAACGATTTAAATGTCACAGATTAAATGTACATCGTGAGAAAAATTGCTAGTAATAAAATTGTTTAGTTAAAAGATACTTAATTAGTAACCAGAGATTTTATGATTTTATTATTATTTAATAACAATTATTTTTATTTTTTAATTGATGAATAGATTTAATCTATTACAATTCAATAAAATTTTAATAAATTTTTCCAATAATTATTGGATGATAAAGTAGAGAATTTAGGACATTTAACACATGTGATTTTTGATATATATACATACGCACACAACAAATAAATATTTAACCAATTTTTCGTATATTTTTTAAATATTTTTTATGCTTTAAATGAAATGAAATCCTGAATTAATATTTTATGCTTTAAATGAAATGAAAATCCTGAATTAATATTTCCGAAAGGTCTTCTGCGAGAATTTTGTACAGCGATAAAAATTTATTTACTTTCGCGAAATAGATATTATCCCAATACTTAATGAGCTATTCAATTATGAAAAAAATTGCTAGACGTGGAATTTATTATAACTCGTGAAATGTCAAAATCTCAATTTTTACATACATCATACATAAATCTCCTTTTCTCAGACTAAATTAAAATCAAGAAAACTCATCGTTGCTTCGTAAATTAAGGTGGTGGATCACGTGAATTTAAGAATAGGACGCTAGATGCGTCATCAGGGCCCACCACGATGCATACCGTCGCGATGCCGTCAATCTCACCATGAAGCAGACAGGCAAACTTCCTCACAAATGCAACGCATGTACACGGACTAAGAAATACATAGAATAAGCGCGGTATACTAAGAACTTGTAAGCGGGGGTTGGTCGCGGTATGACTCTATTTCCGTTCTCCCCGAAAACGGAGCAGCTAGTAACGTAGCAGTTTCTCTCTCCCCTTCTTTGAAGGTGTATATCGTGTTTTACGAATCACGTCGACATCGAGTTTCCTTGCCAATCAGTCAGTCGGGAACTATCAAAAGACCCGCACTTGAAACAGTACAATTCATAAAAAGGTATAAAATAAAATATAAATTAATTGTAATTTATTGCGTTTGCGAAATGTAAAGATAAATTAATAAAACTTTGCAGAGAAATATTTTATTGAATAAAAAATATTTCATATTTATTTAAGAATCACTTAATATGACCAATTAAAAATATTAAAGTTAATTTTATTTTCTTATCCGCATTAAATAAATTTAAATAATTTAAATAATCTAAATGAAATTTCATGAAGTTTACAGAAGTTTATACAATTCAAATTATCTTGAGACTGAGAGACTGCGAAGATAGTGATTATCTTTTCCAAAAAAATTATTTGAAAAAAATTATTTGAATCCATTAAATAAAAAGGCAATTAAAATATTCATCTTTTTTAACAATTAAACAATTTCAATAATTACATCCTTTTTCATTTGCACTCAGATTTTAGTCCCGAGAGAAGCGTGAGACTGGCCGATTACAGCGGCGGTCAGCCAACTTCTGATGGCGCCAGCGAGTGCGGCAGCGAGACATCGTCCGAATGCCCCGAGGAGCTATACAATCTGACGAAATTGGCGGAAGTGAGCCTGGCAGCAGCGGCAGGTACTCTGATTCATCACAGCAATGTCATCTACCAACGACCGATGTCACCGAAAGTTGCGCAGTATCCTGCAGAGAAGAGCAGGTCCCTGGCGTCTCGATCTACTGCCCAGGTAATGGAAAATCAGGATCAAGTCTTGGACGAACGAACGAGGCTTTTCTTCGAACGGATCGAAACCGAGAAGGAGATCCTGGAGAGTCGATCCGAGGAGAATACCACCTTGGGGCTTCGTCTTTCACCGCGACATCCCTCCTGTTCCTTGCAGGAAGAGCCGAGCTTCTCGAAAATGCCGATAGTTTCTAGCGTCGATCCATCGCCGGTGTCGTTATCGTCGACCGTGTCCCAAAGTCGGAGAACGATCGCTGCGGAGCCCAAGGCGGAAGAGAACGAAGATCACGAATGTCCCGATTGCGGCAAGAAGTACTCGACTTCGTCGAATTTGGCTAGACATCGTCAAACGCACAGGTCGCTGGGCGATAAGAAGGCCAGAAGGTGCCCGCACTGCGATAAAGTCTACGTCAGCATGCCGGCATTCAGCATGCACGTGAGGACTCACAATCAGGGATGCAAGTGTCATTATTGCGGCAAATGCTTCTCTAGGCCGTGGTTGTTGCAGGGACACATACGTACGCATACAGGTATACGCTTCTGAAAGATGCTTTATTTTCTTATTTTCAATGATAATTTTTATTATAAATAAAATAAAAATTATGGTATAAATTGACGTGTAAAAAGATAATTAAACTTTTAAAAATTAATAATTTCCCGTGTCTTTCTAATTTAATTCAATAAAATTATTTAATTTTCTCTCGATTGCGTTTTTAAAATAAATATTATGTAAATAACTAAGGCAAATTTTATTCTTGAAGAAAGTACAAAGTTTAACGGGCAATTTCAATGAAGACGAATTCAAATTAATCATTCACGAAGTGATTTTGGCACACTCTATGAGGCACTATTTCCGACTGCAAATTGTAGATGTACAAATGTGAGATTAGTGACACGCGTAATATATCTACATCCTCCAACTTAAGTGGTTGAAGAAATACATTGAAGAGTTAATTGAAATATTCAAGCTGAAGAAGAGATCAAATGGAAAAATGGAAAATTCATTAATTGGGCAATTTTCTATTTCATTTTTTATCTTTAAATTTTAATTTAATTTTAAATAATTATTATTTTTCTACACATTTTATTTTTTAAACATATTTTATATTTGAAAGAAAATATTTAAATGTTTTATATTTAAATATTTTTTAAATATATTTTAATCTGAAAGAAAAAGTATGTATACAAAAACTTCGATATTTAATAATAATTATTTTTCTTTTTAGGCGAGAAACCTTTCAAATGCACCATTTGCAACAAAGCTTTTGCCGACAAATCGAACTTACGGGCTCATATACAAACACACTCGAATACGAAACCTCATGTGTGCGGTCGTTGCGGCAAGGCTTTCGCGCTAAAGTCTTACCTTTATAAACACGAGGAGTCATCCTGTATGCGTGCCCATCATCGATCGTCCACGGAAAAGTCCGATCAAATCGAACAACAAACGACATCGCTATCGGTGAAATCGAGTGCTCCAGTACTATCGTCCTTGAGTAGACCGCAGACGACGCCATGCGGCATTACAGCATCGCCCACCAGCGTCATAGTTCCTCGATTAGGACTCGATCGAGACCAAAAGGGTCCATCGTCGGCATTCTCCGCGATCATCAGGCATACCAGAACGACGGACGTGGCGATATCATCGAAGCGATCCTGCAAAGAGAGAACGCCCTGTCCGAATGATTCGAACGAGGAGAAGCAGAGCCCCGATTCGGCGGCGAAGGATTCGGAATACGTGTCCAGGATGGTCATCAGGACGTCGGTGATATCTCCTAATCCGGAGCATCTGCATCTGCGTTTCGAAAACGATGTTAAGAGTTCCTCAACTACGTTCGATTATTCCGATTCGACGAGATCTTCGGCTTTCTCGAGATCTACCGGGATGACTTTAAATTTGGCCATTGCTTAAGAATTAATCGGCACCTGTAATTAGATCGAATCAGTCGTGTTAAAAAGATACGGATTTGACTTCATGCTTACTTTCGTACGAAAAATTCCACAATCAGAAATTCTTTTGAATTCATTCAATTAGAAATTTGTAGGAATTTTAGAATATTTTATCTAGAGAGAATTTCAAATCTAGAGTTTTGACGAAAAATTAAAGCAAAGGATTCTTTTAGCAGCAGGAATTTTTTAAATCAGTCATTTAAATTTTTGCTTTTAAATAATCAAGTTGCTATTTTTATAAGATTATTATGAAAGGATTTAATTGAGAAATTGACAAAAAGATTTACATTGTTTGATTGGGAAGAACTAATTAAAAGAAACATTGACAATTTTAGGATATTTTAAAATATCCTAAAACTATCGTTGTTTTTTTAAATTGATTTTTGAATAATCAATTTAGAATAAATCTTTTCTTATCAAATTCTGATTGAAATTGAAACGTTATTTTTTTGTATGATTGCTGAATGATAATTTTATAATTGTTAAACATTTTCATGGAGTTTTCGATTATTTTCGAAGGAGTTTTCGTAGACATTATCAGAGATTGTCATGTATATTGTCGCCTTTCTTCATTGTGATCGAATGAAGATTATTTCTGATAATGAATATGCTAATAATTTCTGATAAACTAAACAGTTGCGAAACAACAGAGTATTGTGTGTGACAGATACTATTCCAAGCATCTTCCAAGAATTAGGGACCATTTAGTAAGTAGTCATAATGTTAAATCTATAAGCCGTTAATTTAGATACTTGTTAGCATAAAGACGTGTTTTATAAATATCAGATCACGTTTTTCAACGTATAATTCGACACAGTAAAATAGCTCCGATAGAATTGATATATACGGTATGAGAATACTTTCGAGGCGTAAGATCGCTTCTGATATGAGAGTTTATTAAACGCCAAACTTATTTATCTAAAGATGTAGCTATATCGCATGATGTTAAGCAATTAAAATAAATTATCGACATGCAAACAGAATTGCAGTGCCTTCATGTTATTAATTTAGAATTAAATGATAAGGATTCGAGGCTCTTCGAGGCAGCTATCGATTTTACATGATGTAAATACGTATAACTGACACGTTTCTAAAATATAATAAGTGAATCCAACGAATATATTGAGAATATATTGCGCGAGAATATATTGTAGTCGAATGTAACAGAGTTACGTTTGCGATCATAAAATGTCGAAGAAAATGATATAGCATTCGGTGCAAGTTTATGGTTGTGTTGAAAAAATTTAGAATGCATTGGAATGCAAGTGTTGAGATGTCCTCAAAAGCATGAGAGCGTATATCTGTGATTCGAAATTGCGCAACCAGTTGCGAAAAGCAAAAAGCCGGCTCCAAACAATGCGAAAATTTATCTATCAAAATAAAATATAATGCTACATTTCACATATTATAGAAAATGAGTTTAAATTCGTTGATCGTTTATTAGTATATCTATTATTTTATGTAATAAATTTTGTTATGCTACATACGATTAAAATATCATATGTAATGCCAACAAATGTTATTCAATCGAGCGCATCGTTTAGAGCCGTAGCGTAGGTTGTATATGCTCCATCAGTGAAGTAATTATAGCGATGATAAATAAGCCTTCTTCTTTCATATTCATTTCTTGATACCAGAAATTGGTATCCGATCAGAGTGTCAAACTAGTCGAAGCCGTTCTGTCATTGCGAACGTAATCTGCCGTCGTGACAAATTTCTCAATTTTGTAATTTATTTTTTTCTCGATGGATTTTGTTTAGAAAGAAATCGATGACATATTTCTTCTTCAATGATTCAAAGAACGGCAAGATTACGTGGATTATGCAAATGACAACGGTTATTATAAAGATTTCATATAGGTGTAATGTATTACGCAATAAGAGATCGATTGCGTCGCGTTTGCCGAATAATTTGTTTATGCTCTAAAAAAATTGCAATTGACGAGCGATTCGGACGCGTCCTAGTCACTTCGATTCAATAGATTGCCTGTGGATGAAAATAGAAATCCTGATCTAGTGTTAAGACGTAGTCGTGACACATGTTGTAAATAGCATTCCCACTTTTACATATTAGAATTCGCGAGAGAGACATTGGTATAGTCATTTTTAGATAATTAGATCTATTATACACCTGTTGTATGTGCTATTTGTACACCGGAGTGCCTACATAAAATATTTACCCACATTTTTGTACGAATTGTAAAAATCTTGTCTTATCGTAACGAAAGAATAAGTATACGATATGATATATGTTTGAATTAATTTTATATTTGTCCTACTTCTTCTTTTTAATATCCTTCTTCCTATAATCCTTTCATATTTCTAAAGATTTTTCATGTACAAAATAAAATTCTTTTTCAAAAAAAATCAATTTGAATTATATATTTCTAAGACGTGGAAAATTTTTTAAACTCAATGTAATTTTTGTGCTGTGATGTGTATTAAGATAGATATGTATTAATATAGATTAATATTGATATCAGAGCTGAATATAAAATTAACATTAGTATGAAAATAAAATATAATCAGATTATATGAAATGACTATAGAAAAGAAAATATCATAATATTTAAAACATAATAAGTTTAAAAAAGTTGTGTCAGAATAATTTAATTCCGATATCTATCGAATTGCAATAATGTGCATTCGCACAAAGCTTTCTGTTCAACATTCTTTTGGTCTTTTTACTTATTGAACTCGCGTTATCGCGTCGATGAACCATACGATCATTAGTTTCGCTTGGTAGTAGGATAAACAACGGCTAACTGTGTTTAACAAATAGATTGAACTCAATAATTAGGCCAACGAAAGCAAAAATGACTAACTCATGATAATCGTATAAATCAATCATACAAAGTTAATTCCATGTTGCCTTTAATTGATAAATTTATGGTTTAAATAAAGGTAAGAGAATTTGCATACATTAGTATCATAAATTAAGGTATAATTAATTTATATAAACATTATAAAATAATGATCATCAATAATGTAAAAAAACTTTGGATTGTTATTTATTCTTAAAATACATGAGAAATTTTGTCTGAAAAAATATTTCCAAATATATATAATTAATAGAATAATGAAAAAATATATAAAAGATATTGTAATAAAAATATAACAAATAAATCATCTTTGTGTTATTAAACTATGTAAGAATTAAAAAATTTTGTCGAAGAAAATTGTAAATTCTATCAAAGATTTTTTAATAATTATATAAGTGTATTTATATTTTTTAAATTTTATATAACACTTTTAATTTTGTGTAACATTTTTATATATTTTTTAATTTTGTATAACATTTTGTAATTTGTATAACATATATACAAATCTAAGACAACTTGTACTGTCTCTTGTATAAATAATACAAAGATAAAAGGAATTAGAGTTCCTCCATTTTTTCTAACTGCAATACGATGATACTCCGAATCAGTAACAGTCATGAGCGTATATCTCAGTAAGTAGTAATGAGATCCGCCCTGACAAGACGAGACTAAAAGAGATAACATAATACATACAAACGTTTGTACGCACTTACATCACAACGCACATTCTCAGAATTTCTTCCAGCGCAATTCTTTCTCCCGCCTCATGGCTTTATGGTTTCTTATGATCCTCAGAGACGCTTCGCGGGATCAACTATGATGAGACCGAAGAAGAGACTAGGAGAAACGTAGAGGAAGAAGTGAGAAGAGTCAGTGGGAGTCACGATCTAGCAGGGTTGAATCATTATTGAAACATTGGTCCGCGTCAGTCGTGGAGAAGATCTCGCAGAAGATTCAAACCATGCAGCTATATCTCATTATCCTAATCTTCCTCGCGAGTATGGTACTCGCGAGATATCATGTAAGTTTTTCTTGACGGCTTTCCCATTTCGACAATGAAGTAATATCGAGTTCATTTTATTATATTCTTTTATATTCTTTTACGATTAAAGTGTTTGCAATGTTTGCTTCAACAGGTGACCAAGTTTTTATTGTGTGAAGAATATAGTATCTTTGAAAGCTTGTGTATTTAAAAAATAATATATTAGCAGTGAATTAATTTTATGAAACATTGTGTATTATTTTAAATCAAACAGAAAACATATAATAATCATTAATTTTATGAAACATTGTGTATTATTTTAAATCAAACAAAAAACATATAATAATCATTAATTTTATGAAACAATGTGTATTATTTTAAATCAAACAGAAAACATATAATAATCATAAGTGATATTTTTTATTTTAGCTTATTTTAAATTAAAAAAAGAATATATAATAATTTAATGATATTTCCTACTTTAGTTTACATAAAAAATTTTGAGATTAAATATTTTTATTATTTTATTTTACATTAGTTTGTGAACTTTGAATCAACGTGTGATTGTTTTAATGTACGAGATTTCAAAGATAATTAATTTTTAAATATTTTCAGAGAAAGTATTCAAATTGTGCTACCCAATTGTAAAATTAATCAGGCTATCATAGATTTATAGAAAGTGATATTTCAACGTTCGTCATTTATTCGTTCCTTCAAATAATAGATAGAGTTGCTTATATCTCTTTTTTAAAATTACGATTTAGAACATTTCATTTGCCGTATTTCGCGCGGCGTTGTGAAATTCAGCAAATTGCCGGCATGTATCATCTAACCGTAACGATAAACGCAGAAATGTGATCTCTTATACAACTAAGTAACTTTGATATTCCATGGGATTTTGGATATTATGTATTTAAAAATTAGAGTTTTAATTATTAGTATAAAAAAGCTGTAATTTAAAAAAAAATAATTATATATGTACAATAAAAAAAAAATATAAAATAATGATACTTATTTTTAGAGAATATTTATTATAAAATATATATAATTTTATATTGAAATTAATAATATTCTAAAAAAGCGTATTTCTTAAACGTGCTTTTAAAATGTATCTCATTGTAAAATTAAATATTATATTAATAAATCTGCCGCTCCAATTACAATATTCCGTTATGGCAGGTTATTGGCACAGGTCATACATGCTGATCCATATGATTAGAAAGACCATTTAAAAAAGATTTGAAGATCAAAGTTCATGAGATAAAGCAATAATAGAAATTGTATACTTAGTGTACATGCTTAGCTTATTCTTGATGTAACATTATCCTTTTTCATTCCTGTTTATCAAAATATTAAAACTTTAATACTTAATACTGTTAAAAACATAAATTTAATTACTATTGTTAAAAATAATTTTAATTCAAAGTTTAAGACATGAAAATCAATAAGATGTTCTATTCTATATATCTCAGAATATTTTAATTTTATGTATATATTATTTATATATTATAATTATTTTAATATCAAAAATTATATAATCGCATTATAAATTGAAAAAATAGCAAGATATTAATGATTAATGTATAAATAATATCAATATTCATAGGAAAAGACGCGTTTTGATCGTTCCATTCATAACGAACACAAAATGAAGAATATAGAAAAGCAATGGTCTTTTACTGACGACGTAACGGTAAGTAGTTATATTGTTGTAATATATTAAAATAATAGATTAAAAATATTTTATTTTTAAAACTAGCAATTCATTGCATACAAGAGTAGAAGGGAGAATGATTGCTATCTTGAGAAATTAAAACAAGATCGAAATGTATCACATAAGAAACGACAACCAAATGTACTCTACGCATCGACAGTCCTTACGAAATTGGAGGTAACGATAAGTAATAAATTTAACAATATCATATTGTTATAAATATTGTGATGCTAATAAAAATTCCTTAATTTTTAATATATATATATATATATATATATATATATATAAAATAGAAATCGAATACAATGTTATATATATTATATATCAATGAAAGAATTGAAACATTCTGATTTAATATTTTAAACATAAATAGGCATGGCAACTTGCTGGAGATCGAATTATTGATTTCTGCAATGGACGTAGAATTATCTTGCTGCAGACAAATAAACCAGTACCTGGGCAAACTCTCGATCCTTTCCTAAATGAAATCCCTGTAGATGAGAATGATATTTTTCCAAGACGAATAATTGATGTGGTTTTAACACCACTAAAGACTCGAGCAAAAAGACAAATTCAATTCGAACAACGGGAAAAGTCGGACGAAAATTTCAATCGAGTTCGACTAGTTCGTCAACAGACAAATCAGTTTCGAGGAAAATTTCGCGGACAAACACAATCTCAATACTTGAATCTTGGTAATCATGAACAGAAGGAAGGCAAGGCGGAAGCTGAAGCCACTCAGCAATCTTCGCACGCAGTAGTGAGTAAGTATAATGTTGTTTGTTATCTAAAAATTTTATAATAATAATTTAATTAACAATTTAATTAAATTCAATTAAATTGAAAGAATTTTGTGACTTTAAATTTTGAAATTAGAATATTGTGAGATACACATTATTATATAATAAACATATTAGTAAAAATTTTAATGAATAAAACCTAACAATTATTTTTTTACAAAACATTAAAATATCTTACATATTGTCTTTTCCAGGTGGCAGTCGTGGTATGGGTCAAGCGCAAAGTATGTCATCGAGTGGTCCAGGTTGTGAAGATTGTCCTGGATATCCCGGCGTAGACAGAGGTCCGGAAAGGATACTACCTACAGATACTGATAAATATGTACAAGGTCCAAGGATTGGTGGTACACCTATACGTCCTGGAGAAATAACTGCAGCTTACCCTGGTAGAATTACTCCTGGTGAACAGATAACATATCCAGGTGGAATGATTCCTGGAAGAGTCGGTACTTATCCCGGTATTCCAGGAATTTATCCGGGAGATATTCAACCTGAAACTGATAAAATATATCCTGGAGGTGTTCGTCCAGAAATTGTAACACCGAGGACTGATAAGATATATCCTGATGGTGTCCGACCCGGAGCGGTACCAGAAGGTGTTGCAACATATCCTGGAGGTGTGACTCCAGAAGGTGCAATATATCCTGGAGCTGTTCGACCTGGTACTGTGACTTCAGGAGTTGGTGTAACATATCCTACAGGTGTTCGGCCTGATACTGTAACTCCAGGAGTCGGTGCAACATATCCTGGAGGTGTTCAGCCTGGCACTGTAACACCAGGAGTCGGTGCAACATATCCTGGAGGTGTTCAGCCTGGCACTGTAACACCAGGAGTCGGTGCAACATATCCTGGAGCTGTCCGGCCTGGCATTGTGACTCCAGGAGTTGGTCCAACATATCCTGCAGGTGTTCGACCAGATACTGTAACTCCAGGAGTTGGCGCAATATATCCTGCAGGTGTTCAGCCTGGCACTGTAACACCAGGAGTCGGTGCAATATATCCTGGAGGAGTTCAGCCTGGTACTGTAACACCAGGAGTCGGTGTAATGTATCCTGGAGGTATAAGACCAGGAGATGATAGAAAGTATCCACCCGGAACTTTAGTCACAGAAGATCGTGGATTATATCCTGGAGTTGTTCAGCCTGGAAGAGTTTTACCTGGGGTAACGACAGGAGTAGGTGTAGAGACATATCCAGAAACAATGTATCCACCTCGAGCCCAACTAGGACCTACCTATCCTTCTGATGGCATAGTAACTACTTCGATAACAACAGGTACTACTGCTGTCACTGGCGTTAAAGCATATCCAAGTGGTATAACACCTGGGAAAGGCTTACCGGGCGTAGCATATCCGGGAGTTTCTGAAACAGGAATTTACCCCGGAACTGGAACCTATCCTGGAGGTGTCCGACCTGATACCGTCTCAGGAATAAGAGCCGATACATATCCTAGTGGCGTTGCTCCGGGAAGAACAATAAGTCAAGGAATTTATCCTGACGAACAACAAAGGGTGATTTATTCCGGTGGCCTTCCATCAAGTACTTTGCCAGGACAAGTAGTCACGACCACAGGTTCAGTAGGTGCTGGTACACAAATAATAACTTATCCAGGTGGTCGAACAACAGACGGACAAGCGATTTATCCTGGCGATACAATTCAACCTGGTAGAATTCCTGAAGGAGTAAGAGGTGCTCCAGGTACTCAAGTTACGTATCCAGTGGGCACCTATCCCGGAAGTCCTACTATACCAGTTACGTATCCCGGAGGTCGTACATATCCTGGTACGCAACAAGTTATTTCTCCTGACGTTACTTTATATCCCGGTCAAGTAGCTTATCCTGGTGAAGTTGGCCAAGTGCCAACATACCCAGGCGGACAATATCCAAGCGCAGGCACCAGAATTCCCGATGGAACAGGCGTACCAGGAGGTATTCAATACCCAATAGGTACAACCGAAGGTCAAACAACAACTGGAGAAACAAAAACAGGTGTCACTGGTCAATATCCTGGTCTGTATCCTGGTGGAATTAGTGGTCAAGAAATAGGAATAGATCAATATCCAAGAAGACCTTACACAGGAATGGGTGAAACTGCAGGAACCGGAGAACCACCGCAATATTATATTGGATCAGGTAGGCCGATAGGTGTAATGGACAACGGTGCCGAATCACAAGCGTCGAGCTCGGTGCAACAAATGGAGTCGGGTACTCAAGCGAGCGCATCGGCCCAAGGTAAATACGGCTCGGGTACGGCTCAATCACAAGTGACGGGAACCTACAGCGGTTCAGGCACCTTTTCTGCCCAAGCTGGTAGCAGCGACGCTAATAAAAGCGCTCAAGCCGAGATTAGTGGAGGCAAAGAAGGAGCTACCAGCAATGCGCAAGGTATCGCTGATCATGGAAAAAGTCAGACGCAAGTTCAGCTGGATTCAGATTCTGGAGCTACTTCGACAGGCGCCCAAAGTAGCGGGTGGAATCACGGTACTAATTCTCAAGTACAAGCAAGCTCCAAAGGCGGAATGGCGGACGCTCAGGCTAACGGCGAAGGCAGTACTTCTAGTCAAGCGCAAATCGGATTTCAGCCATACTTGAAGAATGAAGATGAAAAGGTGGAGAAAAACATGACACCATTCCGTGGTAGCGGAACGGCTTCGGCCCAAAGCGGCACTCATCAAGGTCAATCCCAGTCGCAACTGCAGGGTTCCTTTCAATACGGAATCACCTACACCGGCGCGGCTCAAGCTGGTTCTGGATCCGGTGCCGCATCATCACGGAAACCCTTCAATTTTACCGATTCCGAACTTTTTAAGCCTTTCAAACCGGATTCTTTCTTAAAGAAACCGACAAATGTCGACAGTGTGCAACCGAGTCCATCAGCAAGTCGAAACGACGAAGACACACAAGATAATCGCGAGAAAGGTTTGCAGAGTAGTTCGACCTCGAAACAAACTGTTGTTGTAAGTTCCAAAGATAATCCATCTAATGATAAAAAGGTGAAAGCTACTGAGAAATCGCAAACAGACGATGCAACATATGATGAATATGACGAATACACGGACGAGGATGATTATTCTACGAGTTCAAGGTTGACAATCCAGGAAAAGTTTTCGGAGCCTTTGTCAAGTTCGGATCATCAAAAACTGAAAACTTCTCAACAACAAAGTCCCAGTCAAATACAAACGATACAGATCGCCAAGGGAAATCAGTACGACGTTCACGTCAGTCAAGATTCAAACGTACCGCAAACAGGCCATACCCTGCAACCAGGACAATCTGTTTCAGGATATACTATCCCGACTGGTTTTCGTGGTAGAGTAGTATCGACCTCTGGTACTAAGACTATCGCTCAAGGTGATGGCAAGTCTCAATCGCAGACTGTATCTTTGGTACCAAAGGATCTGAATAACACTAAATTGCCCGTCACGGAGACTAGGTCGCTTCAAACCAATCACGAACGTTATGTCGGCCGACATACATCGAATAATAAAAGCCAAGGTTCTTTTATTAATCAAAACGTATCTTCCGATAAGCGCGCGGGACCTACTCCAGCAGTGGCTATGAAACCAAGTTACTACACTGTGACTAATAGTTTTACCGGTAAGATAAATGGCAACAACGAGCCGAGAAAGTACGAGCATCGATATTACACAAAGAGTTCCACTTGTGGGTATTTCACGTTCTCTTGCAATGTCGTATACGGTTCCAATGGCAGAACGAAGATTTGCAAACCAAAAGTGCCGACGTATCCCAATGGCACGCCTATGAAATGTTGAATGAGATTTATTCATCGCGAGATACGACAATAATTACTTTCTATAATCGTTTCTGTAAAACATTATGCGTTACATCATTTTTTTCTTCACCTGTAACATAAAAATAAAATGTAAGTAAGTTGCTTATATATACAATATAGATTATAGATCATATTTGAATATTAATTGCATTCGCGCGTACCATATTTCGCACTATAATTCTTTCTATCATAAACTTAAATAGTATATTTTTCGTGCTTTCAACGAATAAAGTGAATGTGAAAATAAAAAATATGACAGGAAATCCTTACACAATCTTATGGATTAAAGATTACAATTTTTTTATGTAAAAAATCCATAGGATTGAAAGTTGTATATACTTTGACATTATAATTTTTTTATTGAAATAAAGAAAATAATAAATAATCGATTGTATAGCATAATAAACATGCTACATCAATTACTGCTATTTATTAAGTTTTGTCAATAAAATACATTTGAATTAGAAGAAAATTGTCTTTTCGTTTTTTTTTCTCGCTAGTTAATAAATATAATTAATAATCTTCTTTTTCTTTTTCTTTCAAGATTTGATGTAGATAATTGTATGAAGATTTGTTCACGTTTTATATTTCTATCTATACAATTTAGTACATTTGTGATGTGATAAACTTGTAGAGTATTGCTTTCTGTTAACTTATATTACATAGATTTTTTCGATATTGAGATAAAAAGTTCAATTATAAATATCAGGTATCGTATCTTGTACATATTGTATTTCACGATTTCGCTAATCTTTTTCGAGGCGACGAAACATAGTTTCATTATATATATCATATATGTCAATATATACACACACATAATGATAAATATATTTTTATATACACCAATCTAAAAAAAATACGTAATAAAATAATAACGCGGAATGTAAACTGTTTATAAAATACCATCAATGCCAAAAAAATGTTCATAAGATTTACAAAAATAAAAAAAAAATACTACGATGAAATGATTATTTACAGAAAATAATGATAAAGATGAACACAATCTCTCTAACAATAAATTGAGTAAATATATGAACTACTAAACAATAAATGCTGCAACATAATGACTCATCTTATCAATCTTATCAATCGACAAGTAATTAAAATTGCACATTACATCAATATATACTAGCAATATATACATTTATGCTATTGGAAGTATTGATGTTTTATGTTTATCATTAAACACAATAAACATGTAACTTACGATAGTTATTCGACATGTACAATTCGTCGAAGTATCACGCTCAATGGATAAATTTGAAAAAAATTTAATTATGTACTTTAGGCTCGCTGAGAAATCATCTATCCAATTTGCATTTTCGTTATTTAACTTAAATATGCCATTATTATCAACACGAGTGAATACTAGGCTTGCTGTCGATCATAAACTGAAAGAATAAATAATATATTTTTAATCTGTTGTCTAACTTTTATTTAAAATATTTTAAAATCTAATTTATATATTCTCATTTAATTCTTATATTACATTCAAAAGCAATCTACTAAGTTAATAACATACCTTCAGCATATTCATCGGAATTGTTTACTTGGAATTTTTGTTCTCCTGCTCTGTCTCCAGCAGTATCTGCTGCACACGATTCGTTTTTGCTGATAAAAATATACATTTTTCAGATTCAATTGTAGAAGATAAAAAAAATTATATATATATATATATATATATATATATATATATATACACATTTGAATTAATTATCCCACTTACCTATTTCTAAAATGCTCCAATTGTACATTTGCAGATTCTAATTGTTCCATAAGATCTTCATTGGTTCGTTGTAATTTTCGTACGCTGTTTGTAGCAGTATCGACTTCATCTTGAGCAGCGGCCAGTTCTTTCTTTAACTCCTCGACTCTTCCTCTCACTCGTTTCACCTCTACTTCATATTGCTCGGACCGTCTCATCGCGTGTGATAATTCTGTTGTTTTTTCTGCTAAGGATTGTTTTAGCGCCGCTTGATACTGCTTTACTTCAAGCAGTACCTACGAATATTGTGTGAAAAAGACACAGTAATAATAATAATTTTGAGAAACATTTCAATTTATGAAGAACGCATTTATATTTATATAGAATTATAACAAACCATGTTGCGAACTAGAATTTCATGCTGTAATTGCCTCGTGTCTGTATCAGCTGTAGACACCGGTCGTGGTCGTCGTGATTCCATTTTTTCTTGCAATTCATATAATTTTAAACGAAGCAGCTTATTTTCTCGTTCCAAAGAAATTTTTTCAGTCTCTAATCTCTCCCTTTTACTCCACTCAGCTGCATTTTCAACTTGAAGTCTTTCTAGCTGAAATTTAGTGAAAAATTTCATGAAAAATTTAAAAAAAATATATAATTTACGTAGCATAAAACATACACATGCATAAAAATCAGAAATAGAGAGTCTAACAAACTTTTTTAAATGACTTTCTTTCTCTTAAGAGAAAATATAACTATAATATAAAAAATATTAATAGATTACTTATAATATTAATATTAATTACTTACTTCAGTTCTTAATTCACTTAAACGACGATCCATTCCCTCTCCATTACTAGTGTCGTCTATTAAATCAGCTATGTGTTCATCATTAAGTTCAAATTGAAATCGTTCTTTTAACTGTGACAACTCTTTCATTGTATCTGCTCTACTTTCAGATAGTTCCTCACATTGTTCCCTTAATTGTTTAAGTTCAGCTTTCAATTTTTCCACAGTACGATGTAGAGAATTGTTTTCCCTTACAAAATAAAAATAAAATAAATTTTTGTGTTATTAACAATTTACTTTTGCAGCATTAATTTGTAACTTACTCCCTTTCCACAGAAATAGTTTTTGTTGCCTCTTCTAATTTAAGTTGCAATGTCGACATTTTTTGTGTCAGGCATTCTTTGTCATAGACATCTAAAGACAATTGTTGCTTCTCCAGTACATCTTTTTTAGCATTATTATCCATGACTAGTTTCGTGATATTTTTATCTAATGAATTATTAGGACTTTCCTTATACAATTCCACTGCATGTTTTGGCACTGCACCTTGCAAAACATACTCCTCAATATCCCTTTCTGGCAAGATATTATGACTTCCCGAAGCAACATCTGATGCTTCGTGTAAAGTTTTACAAGATAATATATTCCTTTGTGTATTTAATGTATCATTAGGTTCAATGTTACTATAAAACTCCAACTGTTCATCTAATCCAAAAGTAGCTCTTAATTGTGGGTCTGATTCTAAAATAGTAAAAATCTGTTGGTCAAACTGCCCAGCATGTTTCAAGAGTATCATATGTATTTTTTCCATCTCCTTCTTCAATTGTTCATTTTGCAATTCCAATTCTTGATAGTCATGTTTGAAAGTATTAGCATCTTTAACAGCAATTTCTAATTTTGCCCTTAGAGCTTTTGCTTCATCTCTAGCTGCATTTCTCTCATTCCGAACTTTGCTCCATTTTTCACGCCAATTAGCAGTACAATCTGACCACCATCGCATTGTTTTTTCCATTTGTGCAGCTCGTGCTCTTGCCTCTTCAAGTTCTCTTTGTCGCAAAGCCTTTCACAAGAAAACACACATTTAGAATAATCGAATTAATTGATAAACAAATGAATCTTTAAAGAAATGTTGCTTATAGTTATTACAGAATAATTATTAGAATATTACTAAAAATTAATTGTTAAAAATTTTAACTCATAATTAAATAACATATATAACATATATACACAATATAAAATTCGGATTACAAATAATATAACATCTGAATATTATAAACATGGATTATATTGCTCTTTAAAATGTTAGGTGGGATGTTATTCTGGGATTTACTAAGAAAAAAAAATATTCAATAATCTTCTAATTAATCTACAAAATAAAGTTTAGAATTTGAAAAAATTACCTCCTTGGACTCCCATTCGCTGTCCATATAACGTGATGAGGAAGGCACTTCGTGTTCCCTCATATATCGTCGTGAGGAAGTTCCGCTTGTTGTTGATTGTGCCATGGTATCAACAACACGTAACCTACAGTTTTCTTTTCACTTTATCGGCGATCTTCTCGAAAACTACTTTTTCACTTCATTAAAAATCTCACAGATTTAATGTTGATCGAGCATCATTCTTCCTTGCATTTAATCGTGCCATTTAACTTTCAAACTCGATAATAAATTCCTTGGCACATGCTTTGACAAATTTCCATACGTCACACAAACAAGCTTACTACAGTATGCAAACAGAGAGAAGCCTGAGGCCTGAGAGCGGCCATGCTCCCGATTTAGGTGGAACCCGTATTTATCATAGACAGAGAGAAGACTGAGAGGTGTCATGACCCGCTTTTAGGTGATCCTTGAAAGCGATATGCCCTCTGTTAATCTAAAAAACGTGGACATGAACTACAAAGCCAAAGTCCACGAAAGTTCTCAGAGGGTAACATATATGTGCACAATTTCTGATTCTGTTCCGTGCTATGTAAAAAATGCCTGTAGTACACGAAATGCCATCAGCTGTATAGCAAAACGCATATGTATATAAATATAAATAAATTTTTAATTTTAATTTTTTAAATAAATTTTGTGATCCTCTCTCTCTCCCTCTCTCTCTCTTTCTCTCTACACATACACAAATAAACACACACATACACATATAATATATATATATATGTATATATAGTATGATGCTACAACTTTATTCTGAAATATTTGCGTTATGTTTAGAAATATATATATATATATATATATATATATATATATATATATATATTCGAAAAATATAGATGTTGCAAAATATTTTAAATATCTCTTCCTTTATATAAAATATAAAGAATTTATATGTTCTATTCTAATATAGTCAACATTATTTATATACTTTTATTATAATTTTCTTACCAGCATAATATTTTTATGCTTAATATTTTATATAATATAATGTACTAAATTATAAAATTTAATATACAAAATATTACAAAATAGTATTATTATTAATAAATAGATTGCACACTGTCTTTTAGTTTCTAATTATTTTCAATCATTATGCATTTCTATCCAATAAAAATCTCCTCTTCTTCGAGTTCTTGGATTATTATGGTTTATTGTATTCTTTTGTGTTAAAATTATAAAAATTATCATCATTTGTGTCATGCTTATTCCTTCCTATGGAGTCCATCGAAATACTTTCTATTTGTTCTCAGGTATAGATATTCAAATCACTGTAGTTGCCTTTTTCTCGATTATTCCCTTTTTCTTTCATTTTATTTAAAAATATTAATATAATTAATATAACAAATATTTATATAATTTTGGTATTTCTCTTAGTCTGACATTTCCCCTTCGACATGTCCGGCATAGATGACGCTATCAATAACTACGATCAGTATTCATTACTCACTTTTATATTTAAGATCATACTTAAAATTATCTTAAATATAAGAAAAGTCTATACGAATATCGGTGTATGTTACCGCCGGCATAGCTCTCAGGCTCATTAAAATACTCAAACCTCTTCAGCCGGCAAATGCCTTCCTTAAGATGGAGATATCATCGAGAAGGCAAAATTTTTCATTTTCTTTCACTACAGAATTTAATACAAAAAGTTAATGTAAAATATAATATTATATAATTTGAAATGTAATACAAAATAAATTAACAATCCTTTTTTTTTTACGTGGGGAAAAAAACTCTCTTAGAAAATACTCAAAAAATATTGATCCCTTAAAAATTCTTAATATTAATAATATAATTATTGAAATATTTATTAATTTGTTTTCCCTAATATTATTTAAACCTACATTTCCTGATTCTTTAAAAGATACATAATATAAAATCAGCTAAATTAATCACATAATAGCCCTAACAATCCTTTACTTTTTGAAAGGAAAATTAAAAAATCTTAATGATCACCTAATAGCCTTAACAATCCTATTTCTCGATTAAATGAAATTATTCGAGGAAAGCCTATCTCTAATCACGTATACTTTAATTACGTGCTCTAATTACATTCTCTAACCGCATGCCCTAACCGCGTGAATAAATGTCCGACATTACGTACTATTGTACGTAAAGCTTTTCTTCAGGCCAGTTGAACTTACTTTTCATTGATCCTGGCCACTTTCTCGGTCGATCTCTAATCAGAGATCGAAAAAGGAGATAAATACTCCTTCTTTTGCCGATTAATTACCGGCAAATGAGCATAAATATTTCACGCTCATCGTAACGATCGCTCGATTTTACGATCGTTTGTTAAATATTTGAATATAACTTTATTTTAACTCAAATAAAGCTAAATTACAACAAATTTCTATATACTATATCTTCTAATAAAATATAAAATTCATGTGTGTGTATAACTTTTATGATATTACAAATTATTTAATTAATTAATCGTTTGGCTTTATTTTAAGTTAAAGTAAAATTTAAAAACAATATCTACAAACAAATTCTACAATGGATGAGCTATGATATAAGAAATTAGAATAAAATAAGTGCGCGATATAAGAATAAAGTAGTATCAAAAATTGATAAAATTGTTAAAATTATTAATGCGTGCTCTTGATTTAATAAACTAGTCAAGTCTTTACAAAAAAAATTTTCTTTTCTTGATTCTCTTTTTTAAATTAATACTTCAATATATTTTCGCAATAGATGCAAAGCATTTCGAAAAAATTTATTAAAAGTTATTTAATTTAATCTATCCTAGCTCATCCATTTTAAGGCAACGGACTTACTCTACAATTCACAATCTACAATCTACAATCTACAATCTCTACGAATCCGTTACCTTAAAGTTAAATAAAAGTTTTTCTCACTCACCGGCACTGATGCGCAACAGCGGAGTTGTTGTTATCGAAGCTAGTTGTCTGTAACATACAAATATAAAATTCATTTATATTAATGCTCACAAAATGCAATCAAAATTTCAAAAATTTATTTTTATCACGCGGAATTTTATATCCGATGTGTAAAATAATAAGCAGAGATAAACACGTGTGGGAAAATTTTATAAAATTTTAAAACTGTTTTTCAAGAAAGTTTTTTAAAAAGTTTTATATAACTTTTATAAAAATCTTTCTCTCTAATTTTCTCTTTAATTCATTTAAATAATAAGATCGAATTATTATACGTACGATTTATAACAATTGATATACAAATAATAAATATTCACCATCAGGTTGCTCCGCCGATGCAAGATGCCTTTCCCAGGCCTCCTCCTCCTCTCATGTTGTTGACGCGCGATACTTTCAACGGCACTCCCGCACTCACGAGCGATATTTTTATATCGCTATTTCCGCTATTTTACGCGCGATACTAAACGGCACTCCCGCACTAATTCGGTACGATTAAAAATTTGGTCGCGCGATGTATATATTTAATATATATATACTTTCAACGACACTCCCGGTTTCGGTACGAGCGAAAATCTCATTTCATTTACGAGACTTAACTTTGAGCCAACAGATCGGGAGTGCAACGATACAACGAGCAAAGATTAGGCCCGAACCGGAAAGAAGACGAAACGATTGAGGAATAGAGGAAAATAAAGTTCACCAGCTCTTTTTCGCGCATAATTATCCTATCTCGTATCGAACCTGGACCCGCTAAGCATGATTTCAGGTGCTTCGCCCGGAACACGAAGTTTCCCGCAATGCAGGATATGGCTACACCTGGCTGGTAGACGGCAAAAGAAGAGGATACCCACATTTTTTAAATGCTAACATTCAGCAATTTAAAAAATGGGGAGGCAACCCCTTTTACCGAGCGAAAATCATGCTTAGGGGAATCCACTCGACTCCTCGACAGGGTTAACACACGCAGTGCGTGTGGCTGTAGGGTAGACGAGCAAAGAGAAGGGACCCATTGACGACCATTCCGAGCAATCGATCGAGTTCTAACTAATTCGGGCCGAATCATTTGACGAAGTACGAAGCACGAAGCACGAGTGTACGTTGCATAACAACGTGTGCAAACTCGAAACATCCCAGTTAGTTGGCATCGGAAGTAGAGACTCGTGACAATAAATGAAATTGGGATTTTATATGAAAAAGTCCAAAATTTCCGCGAAAACGCGACGACGCGAGAATACTACAACGCGAAAACGCGGTAACGAAACGCTTGCCGTCCGCGGCACGTTGACGGCACCGACGACGCGAAAGGGTACTTAGCTTCCCTTTCAAGCACCTTAAGATTTATCATAAATAGAAAAATTTAAGATAAATCTCAAGACACCATCCAAGTACTAAGCCCTCCCACCGCGACAAGGTGTACCCCATGGGAGGGTTATATTATATATAATTTTATATATAATATAATATATACAATTGCAGCATTTAGTTTGCAATATAGTATATAAATTTAAATTTGCATAACAAGACCGTAAAACAAAATCATTGGCACGGTATTGTTTATGTCGGATATTATGTTATTCATTGTTGAAATTTATTGTTGAAATCCATTATTAAAATATAATATAATTTGAAATGTAATACAACATAATTTAACAAGTTTTTTTTTTTTTTTTTTTTACGTGGGGAAAATGCTCCTTATGCACACCCCGACGGGACCGCTATTTAGCGGTCCCGTCGGGGTAGTGTTGGGCTCTCCCTGCCGCCATTTTAACGGCAGGGACTACCAACTAAAAACCCCACGCGCCTTTCCTTAGTCTTCCAACGCGCAAGTCCCCGCAACCATGTGCATAAGGAGTATTATATGGAATAGCCCTAACAAACTACTATCCTATTATATGTTCATAATATTCAATATTATATACATTCAATATATATTCACAAATATCTGAAAAAAATAATTTTCTTAATATCTTCGATATTAAACTTTAATAATATAAGCTGTTTAGATAAATTTATATAAATAAAATTAATGAAATACAATTAATGAAATTATATATATCTCAAAATATATATAAATATATAAATTTTATAAAAATTATTATTTAAATTAAAATTTTAAATACATAAATACACAAACATCTATATATAAGAAAATAAACATATAAATTTTATATAAAAATTATTATTTAAATTAAAACATTAAATACATAAATACACAAACATCTATATATAAAAAAATAAACATAAATTTTATATAAAAATTATTATAATTTAAACTAAAACCTTAAATGTATATATAGGTATATAAATATATAAATTTTGTAAAAATTACTATTTAAATTAAAACCATAAATATATAAATAAATAAATATATAAATTTTCGAAAAGTTATTATTTAAAAATATTATTTAAATTAAAATTTTTTTTGAAATTTTAATAATAAATCTTTTCCTATAAATTCTATTCATTCTTTAATATCTATTCTTTAATATCATTCTTAATTCTATTTTAAATCTTTCAATTTCTATATTTAGAAATAAATTATAAATTCATAAATATACGAAATTTATTATTCATATTACTAAAAAATATCTTAATATGTAAATTTGTATTTTAAATTTTTCATTTAAAATTTCGTATTACATAAAAGTACATAAATTTCGTATTACATAAGTACATAAAATTTCGCAAAAAAATTCGTATTACTATACAAATTATTGAGTGTTAACAATTTAATTTTCATCCTTATATAAATAAAATACCTATAAAAAAACACTCAAAAAATATTGATCCCTTAAAAATTCTTAATATCAATAATATACGTGGGTCATTTGATAAGTTTGGTAAATTTCCGTGAAATTCAACGAGTATTTTGCAAGTTTTGAGACAGTCTATTTTTTCGACGGTTAAAAAATTGGAATCTCGTTCGACCAAGTGTATAGACCTCAATGGAGACTATGTTGAGAAATAACGTAGATTGTTTTTTCCAAAACAATGTGTTTTACTTGCTTTTTTACCAAATTTATCAAACGACCCTCGTAATTATTGAAATATTTATTAATTTGTTTTCCCTAATATTATTTAAACCTTCCAACATTTCCTTAAAAGATACATAATATCAGCATATAAAATCAGCTAAATTAATCACATAATAGCACTAACAACTCTCTACTTTTTGAAAAAAAAATTGAAAGAAAAAAAATCTAATGATGACCTAATAGCACGGTATAATAGAAAGGAATACCTAATGATGACCTAATAGCTTGACATAATAGAAAGGAATTTGAAAGGAAAAAAACCTAATGATCACCTAATAGCCCTAACAATCCTATTTCTCGATTAAGTGAAATTATTCGAGGAAAGCCTATCTCTAATCACGTATATTTTAATTACGTGCCCTAATTACATTCTCTAACCGCATGCCCTAACCGCGTGAATAAATGTCCGACATTACGTACTATTGTACGTAAGCTTTTCTTCAGGCCAATTGAACTTACTTTTCGTTGATTCTGGCCACTTTCTCGCTCGATCTCTAATCAGAGATCGAAAAAGGAGATAAACACTCCTTCTTTTGCCGATTAATTACCGGCAAATGAGCGTAAATATTTCACGCTCATCGTAACGATCGCTCGATTTTACGATCGATTAAATATTTGAATATAACTTTATTTTAACTCAAATAAAGCCAAATTACTACAAATTTTTATATACTATATTTTCTAATAAAATATAAAATTCATGTATGTGTATAACTTTTATGATATTACAAATTATTTACTTAATTAATCGTTTGGCTTTATTTTAAGTTAAAGTAAAATTTAAAAACAATATCTACAAACAAATTCTACAATGGATGAGCTATGATTTAAGAAATTAGAATAAAATAAGTGCGCGTTATAAGAATAAAGTAGTATCAAAAATGGATAAAATTGTTAAAATTATTAATGCGTGCTCTTGATTTAATAAACTAGTCAAGACTTTATAAAAAAAATTTTCTTTTCTTGATTCTCTTTTTTAAATTAATACTTCAATATATTTTCGCAATAGATGCAAAGCATTTCGAAAGAATTTATTAAAAGTTATTTAATTTAATCTATCCTAGCTCATCCATTTTAAGGCAACGGACTTACTCTACAATTCACAATCTACAATCTACAATCTACAATCTACAATCTACAATCTACATCTACAATCTACAATCTCTACGAATCCGTTACCTTAAAGTTAAATAAAAGTTTTTCTCACTCACCGACACTGATGCGCAACAGCGGAGTTATATTTATCGAAGCTACGTTGTCTGTAACATACAAATATAAAATTCATTTATATTAATGCTCACAAAATGCAATCAATATTTCGAAAAATTTTTATCGCGCGGAATTTTATATCCGATGTGTAAAATAATAAGCAGAGATAAACACGTGTGGAAAATTTTTATAAAATTTTAAAACTGTTTTTTAAGAAAGTTTTTTAAAAAGTTTTATATAACTTTTATAAAAATCTTTCTCTCTAATTTTCTCTTTAATTCATTTAAATAATAAGATCGAATTATTATACGTACGATTTATAACAATTGATATACAAATAATAAATATTTACCATCAGGTTGCTCCGCCGATGCAAGATGCCTCTCCCAGGCCTCCTCCTCCTCTCATGTTGTTGACGCGCGATACTTTCAACGGCACTCCCGCACTCACGAGCGATATTTTTATATCGCTATTTTCGTTATTTTACGCGCGATACTAAACGGCACTCCCGCACTAATTCGGTACGATTAAAAATTTTGTCGCGCGATGTATATATTTAATATATATATACTTTGTCCGACACTCCCGGTTTCGGTACGAGCGAAAATCCCATTTCATTTCGCGAGAATCAATTTCGAGCCAACAGGTCGGGAATGCAACGATACAACGAGCAAAGATTAGGCCCGAACCGGAAAGAAGACGAAACGATTGACGGAATAGAGGAAAATAAAGTTCACCAGCTCTTTTTCGCGCATAATTATCCTATCTCGTATCGAACCTGGACCCGCTAAGCACGATTTCAAGTGACCCGCACGGATGCTATATCACTAGCGCAGTACACAAGGCTGATAGACGGTAAAAGAAGAGGATACCCACATTTTTTAAAAGCTAACATTCAGCAATTTAGAAAATGGGGAGGCAACCCCTTTTACCGAGCGAAAATCGTGCCTAGGGGAATCCACTCGACTCCTCGACAGGGTTAACACACGCTAGGCGTGTGGCTGTAGAGTAGACGAGCAAAGAGAAGGGACCCATTGACGACCATTCCGAACAATCGATCGAGTTCTAACCGATTCGGGCCAAATCAATTGACGAAGCAGAGCGTGTTCATCACTAAGCCGATCGAGCGCGAAGCTCGAACCCGCGCGCCCATGTACATTTTATACTGGACATACGTTCTGCGCGGCCGGCATCACCAAGTGCCACGTTGCACAAGGCGCGAGTACGTCGCAAAGCAATGACTCGATGAAACATCCCAGTTAGTTGGCGTCGGAAGGAGAGACTCGTTGACAAAAACGAAATTGGGATTTTGAAAACGCGAAAACGCGATAACGCGAGATTACTATAACGCGAAAACGCGGTTACGAAGCGCAGCCGTCCGCGGCACGTTGACGGCACCGACGACGCGAAAGGGTACTTCGCTTCCCTTTCAGGCACCATAAGATTTATCGTAAATAGAAAAATTTAAAATAAATCTCAAGGCACCATCCAAGTACTAAGCCCTCCCACCACGACAAGGTGTACCCCATGGGAGGGTTATATTATATATAATTTTTTTTTATATATAATATAATATAATATAATAATTGTAATTAATAAGCTCTCTATAAAAAATAATTAAATGGAGTGAGAGTAAAAGCTCTCAAATCCTTTACTCTCACTCCATTTAATAATATAATATATAATATATAATATAATATATATATAATTTGGAATTTATTTTGAAATATAGTATATAAATTTAAATTTGCATAATAAGATTTCGATTAAATTGTGCATTTAATTAACAAAAATTGAGAAAATTTACAGCATTGGTTGAAATATATTTAATTCTAATATTATATTCTAATATTATAAAGAAATATTATAATACGGATCAATGATCGAAATATCACAACATAATCTCTTATACTCTTTCATGCATAATCTGTTTCAATTTTTAATCGCAGTAATAAATGATTGTGATTTGATAAAGATTTATCGTTGCATTACAGTTTCATGTAGCTAATTAATTTTTAATTAATTAATTATTATTAAAATTTATAATAAATTATGTTTCCATACTAATTGTAATCATGTTTAGTAAAAAAATTATAATATACAAAACGTTTCTTACCACTACTTTATTACTCGAGAGTCACCGTACGAATGATGACAAAGCGGCACCGTATAGCGCGCTACTGTTTATATTTTATATTGCCAAAATCAAACATCGTATTATCGATAATTCGTTACCGAAATATTTTATATCTTATAAAATATACATTAACGTAAAATATTAAATTATGAAAGTATTTAATTTATTGATTAAAATTGATTATTTATCAAACAATTCACGCAGTCTTTTGTTATGCTAATTATTTGCATCTATAAATCGATTGTTTTATTTTGCGTTTTCTCACATCCCAAATTATATTTAAATTATCAAGTAGAACGATAAAGTAACACGGATGAAATATATTTGTGATTCTAAATATTAAAATAATAATTATTGTTCGCAAAAATCGCTTTTATCGAAGTGATTATTTAATATTTTAAATCCCTATAATTTCATCAATTTTCGATTATATTGTGTATTTAGAAAGATTGAGAAAACTTAAAGCATTGAATCGATATATATTTAATTCTAATATTATATTTTAATATTATAAGAGAAATATTATAATAAGTATCGATGATCGAAATATCACAACGTAATCTTTTATCCTCTTTTATGTTTAACCTGCTTCAATTTTTAATCGCGGTAATCAATGATTGCGATTTGATAAAGATTTATCGTTGCTATACTGTTTCATGTCGTTAATTAATTTTTAGTCAAGTAATTTTTATTAAAATTTATAGTAAATTATGTTTCCATACTAATTGTCATTATGTTTAGTAAAAAAATCATAATATACAAAATGTTTCTTACCACTACTTTATTACTCGAGAGTCACCGTACGAATGATGACAAAGCGGCACCGTGTAGCACGCTACTGTTTATATTTTATATTGCCAAAATCAAACATCGTATTATCGATAATTCGTTACCGAAATATTTTATATCTTATAAAATATACATTAACGTAAAATATTAAATTATGAAAGTATTTAATTTATTGATTAAAATTGATTATTTATCAAACAATTCACGCAGTCTTTTGTTATGCTAATTATTTGCATCTATAAATCGATTGTTTTACTTTGCGTTTTCTCACATCCCAAATTATATTTAAATTATCAAATAGAATGATAAAGTAACACGGATGAAATATATTTGTGATTCTAAATATTAAAATAATAATTATTGTTCGCAAAAATCGCTTTTATCGAAATGATTATTTAATATTTTTAATCCCTATAATTTCATCAATTTTCGATTATATTGTGTATTTAGAAAGATTGAGAAAACTTAAAGCATTGAATCGATATATATTTAATTCTAATATTATATTCTAATATTATAAGAGAAATATTATAATAATTATCGATGATCGAAATATCACAACATAATCTTTTATCCTTTTTTATGTATAACCTGCTTCAATTTTTAATCGCGGTAATCAATGATTGCAATTTGATAAAGATTTATCGTTACGATACTGTTTCATCTCGCTAATTAATTTTTAATAAATTAATTTTTATTAAAATTTATAGTAAATTATGTTTCCATACTAATTGTCATCATGTTTAGTAAAAAATTACAATATACAAAACGTTTCTTACCACTACTTTATTACTCGAGAGTCACCGTACGAATGACAAAGCGGCACCGTATAGCGCGCTACTGTTTATATTTTATATTGCCAAAATCAAACATCGTATTATCGATAATTCGTTACCGAAATATTTTATATCTTGTAAAATATACATTAACGTAAAATATTAAATTATGAAAGTATTTAATTTATTGATTGAAATTGATTATTTATCAAACAATTCACGCAATCTTTTGTTATGCTAATTATTTGCGTCTATAATAAATTCGATTGTTTTACTTCGCGTTCTCTCATATCCCAAATTATATTTAAATTATCAAGTAGAACGATAAAGTAACGTATAAAATATATTTGTAATTCTAAATATAAATAATAATTATTGTCTGTAAAATCACAATTATCGAAATGATTATTTAATATTTTGTATCCCTATAATTTAATAAATTTTCGATTAAATTGTGTATTTAATTAACAAAAATTGAGAAATTTAAAGCATTAGTCAAAATATATTTAATTCTAATATTATATTCTAATATTATAAAGAAAATATTATATAAGGATCGAGGATCGAAATATCACAACATAATCTTTTATCCTCTTTTATGTATACCCTGTTTCAATTTTTAATCGCGGTAATAAATGATTGCGATTTGATAAAGATTTATCGTTACGATACTGTTTCATCTCGCTAATTAATTTTTAATAAATTAATTTTTATTAAAATTTATAGTAAATTATGTTTCCATACTAATTGTCATCATGTTTAGTAAAAAAATTACAATATACAAAACGTTTCTTACCACTACTTTATTACTCGAGAGTCACTGTACGAATGATGACAAAGCGGCACCGTATAGCGCGCTACTGTTTATATTTTATATTGCCAAAATCAAACATCGTATTATCGATAATTCGTTACCCGAATATTTTATATCTTATAAAATATACATTAACGTAAAATATTAATTATGAAAGTATTTAATTTATTGATTAAAATTGATTATTTATCAAACAATTCACGCAGTCTTTTGTTATGCTAATTATTTGCATCTATAAATCGATTGTTTTACTTGCGTTTTTCTCACATCCCAAATTATATTTAAATTATCAAGTAGAACGATAAAGTAACACGATGAAATATATTTGTGATTCTAAATATTAAATAATAATTATTGTCCGCAAAAATCGCAATTATCGAAATGATTATTTAA
Organism: Camponotus floridanus; assembly: GCF_003227725.1. NCBI lineage: Eukaryota > Metazoa > Arthropoda > Insecta > Hymenoptera > Formicidae > Camponotus > Camponotus floridanus. The sequence continues at coordinate 1,585,366 of NW_020229636.1, forward strand.
TATTTTTAAATCCCTATAATTTCATCAATTTTCGATTATTGTGTATTAAAAGATTGAGAAACTTAAAGCATTGAATCGAATATATTTAATTCTAATATTATATTTAATATATAAGAGAAATATTGTAATAAGTATCGATGATCGAAATATTACAACGTAATCTTTTATCCTCTTTTATGTATACCTGCTTCAATTTTTAATCGCGGTAATGAATGATTGCGATGATAAAGATTTATCGTTGCTAATAGCTGGTTGTCGTCATTGTTTCGTAATTAATTTTTAATCAGATTAAATTGTTATTAAATTTATATAAATTATGTTTCCATACTAATTGTATATATGTTTAGTAAAAAAATTGATAATACAAAATGTTTTACCACTACTTTATTACTCGAGATCACCGTACGAATGATGACAAAGCGGCACCGGTAGCCGCTACTGTTTATATTTTATATTGCCAAATCAAACATCGTATTATCGATAATTCGTTACCGAATATTTTATATCTTATAAAATATACAATTAATAGTAAAATATTAATTATT